>NC_053496.1:96657450-96972093 GCF_905171775.1 Rana temporaria
GCACTCCATCATCCTCATTGTACCATACAGGGTTAATGTTCCTGTATGGTATACAATGTTGCTGAGGCTTTGGGTGGAGGAGGAGAGCAGTGCAGCTGGCTGGAACATGGAAGTAAAAGTGGCAATTTCCCCCAGCAGTGCAAGGGTGGACTTTCCCCCCACCTCAAAGCACCCTGTCCCCATGTTGATGAGGACAGGGCCTCTTCCCGACAACCCTGGCCGTTGGTTGTCGGGGGCTGCGGGAAGGGAGCTCATCGGAATCTGGGAGACCCCCTTTAATAAGGGGCCCCCAAATGCCGGCCTCCCACCCTAGGTGAATGAGACCGCGACAGAAGCCCGGTCACCCCCGCCGACCACGTCGGAGGAAGCCCGCAAGGGGGGGGGTGCTTTTATAAAAGCAGCCCCCCCTCCCGGCGGAAGAGAACCAGACGGCGGCAAAGAGCGGCACATCCCCCCCCCCCCAGAAGACATCGAAGAAGCAGCCCCCCCTCGTGAAAGAGCTAAAGGAGAGGGGGGCCCACGGAGCTGTGTCATGTGTTTTTTTTTTTTTTTTTTACATTTTTTTATTCCGCCAGGTGAATGGGTAGGGGTACGATGTACCCCATACTCATTCACCTAGGGTGGGGGGCCGGCATCTGGGGGCCCCCTTATTAAAGGGGGTCTCCCAGATTCCGATAAGCTCCCTTTCCGCAGACCCCGACAACCAACGGCCAGGGTTGTCGGGAAGAGGCCCTGTCCTCCTCAACATGGGGACAGGGTGCTTTGGGGGCCACAGGGCGCCCCCCTGCCCCACCCCTTTCCTGACCGGCCGGGCTGCTGCTCGGATACGGTCTGGTATGGATTTTGGGGGACCCCCACGCCGGTTTTTCGGCGCAGGGGGTGTCTCCTTAAAATCCATAGCAGACCCAAGGGCCTGCTATTCTCCTGTAGGGGGAACCCATGCCGGTTTTTTAGTTGAAATTTGGCGTGGAGTTCCCCCTCAAGATTCATACTAGACACAGTGCTTGGTATTGGCAGGGATCCAAGTCGGATTACCGTTCAATATCGTGCCGCTGCTAAACGCAACCGCAGCTAAAAGCACTGTACAAATGCAGCTGATATCTGTGCCTGGAGTCTTGAATTCCAGCAAAACATAAACATGCTTTTAGCTGGGGTAAAAATGCCGTTCGTCTTAAAGGGGCCTTAGTACTCAGTTATATTATGTACATTTAGAAAAAAATCCAGGCCTTTCTTAAAGCAATCTACTGAGCTGGCCAGAACCACGTCTGGAGAGAGTCTGTTCCACATTTTCACAGCTCTTACTGTGAAGAAACCTTTCCGTATTTGGAGATGAAATCTCTTTTCCTATAGACGTAAAGAGTGCCCCCTTGTCCTCAGTGTTGACCATAAAGTGAATAACTCAACACCAAGTTCAC
Source organism: Rana temporaria (assembly GCF_905171775.1). Classification (NCBI taxonomy): domain Eukaryota; kingdom Metazoa; phylum Chordata; class Amphibia; order Anura; family Ranidae; genus Rana; species Rana temporaria. The sequence continues at coordinate 96,658,866 of NC_053496.1, forward strand.
TTTATGGACCCCTTTATATATTTGTACGTGTTGATCATATCCCCCCCTAATTCTCCTCTTCTCAAGAGTGAATACATTTAGTTCTTCTAATCTTTCCTCATAGCTGAGCTCCTCCATTCCTCTTATCAGTTTGGTTGACCTTCTCTGCACTTTCTCCAGTTCTCCAATATCCTTTTTGAGAACTGGGGCCCAAAACTGAACTGCATATTCCAGATGAGGTCTTACTAATGATTTGTACAGGGGCAAAATTATACATCTCTCTCTGGAGTCCATACCTCTCTTAATACAAGAAAGGACTTTGCTCGCTTTGGAAACCACAGCTTGGCATTGCATGCCATTATTGAGCTTATGATCTACCAAAACCCCCAGATCCTTCTCCACTACAGATCCCCACTAGTATGTATGATGCATGCATATTCTTAGCCCCCAAGTGCATAACTTTACATTTATCAACATTAAACCTCATCTGCCACATAGTCGCCCAATTAGATACAGCATTGAGGTCGGCTTGTAAATTGGAGACATCCTGCAAGGACGTTATTCCACTGCATAGCTTGGTGTCATCTGCAAAGACAGAAATGTTACTTTTGATCTCAGACCCAATATCATTTTATAAAGATATAAAAAAAAGGGTCCCAGCACTGAACCTTGGGGTACACCACTGATAACCTTGGACCATTCAGAGTAAGAATCATTCATTAACCACTACACTCTGAATTCTGTCTTTTAGCCAGTTTTCTATCCAAATTACAAACTGATATATGGTAAATATTCTAAAGAGAATGTAAGAGCTGCTTGACTCTCAATCGTTATCCAATCTGGTTGCTCCGATTTAAAGTATATATCCAAAAGTTGCGCTAGTCTGGCTGCTTGATAGTACCATAAAATGTTCGGAACACCCAAACCACCTTGTTTAGGGAGATTAAATAAATTACGGTTTGATAGACGAGGCCCTTTTTTATTACATTTCGTTAGTTAGAAAAGATTTCAGATGATCTCTTCTAATCGGGATAGGGAGTGATCGAAACAGATATAAGAGTCTAGGAAGAAGGGTCATCTTAACAGAATTAATTCTGCCGATCCACGTTATCTTGTGTGACTCCCAGTTCCTGAGATCAGTCTCTAATTTACGTTACATTGGGGGATAATTTGCTTGATACAGATTTTCGATCCTGGGAGTGATATTAAGACCCAAATATTTAATTGATGAGATACTCCATCCGAATTGATACTCCTTATTTCTATGTGCATAGCTCTGACAAATCAATAATTTATTGTCATGATAGAATAACTTTGAGCTGCTCAAGTTCTAGAATGAAGAATTAATCTGCAAACATTAAACAAAAGCCCCCTATATATTGTGCACTGCTTTATTTTTTACAAAAACTACTTTGCTTCACAAATAACCTTTTTCAAATATTTCATTAGCATGTTTTCCCCTTGTTTATGTACCTGCTCCCTACAGACTGCGCCTTTTCTCAATTCGTTATTCTTTGTGCGAAGCGGAGCCTTAGAATGCGTGTCTGCTGGAGCTGTAGTTTTTCATGAAAGGAGGTCTTTTCACTGAACTCCTATCAGTCTCGCCTACTTAATAAAGTTCAGCACTTTCACTGACAACAAGGAAACATTGTAACATTTTCAGCGGTGTGCCAAAGAAAACAAATGGAGCAAAATCTAACAAACCCTTCAGAAATCAGAAGATTCTGACCATATGATAGAAAGTAAGAGCCAATTTTTGCTTGTCAAATACGACTTGCATGGACCCATGTTTGCTAAAAAAAAAAATATCCACGTGAAGGTTTATAAATTCAGGCTGAAATTGTTTTTAACCACTTCAATACCGGGCTTTAAAACCCACCTCCTTCCCGGGCCTATTCTGGCACTTCTTTCCTACATGTACAAATCCTCATTCTTTTGCTAGAAAATTACTCAGAACCCCCAAACATTATATATGTTTTTTTAGCAGACACCCTAGGGAATAAAATGGCGGTCATTGCAACTTTTTATCTTGCACCGTATTTGCGCAATAATTTTTCAAACGGCTTTTTTTTGTAAAAAAAATGGTTTCATAAATTAAAAAATAACAAAACAGTAACGTTAGCCCAATTTTTTGGTAAAATATGAAAGATGATGTTACACCAAGTAACTAGATACCTAACATGTCACGCTTTAAAATTGCGTACACTCATGGAATGGCGCCAAACTTCGTTACTTAAAAATCTCCATAGGCGACACTTAAATTTTTTTACAGGTTGCCAGTTTAGAGTTACAGAGGAGGTCTAGTGCTAGAATTGTTGCACACGCTCTAACGCACGCGGCGACACCTCACATGTGTGGTTTGAACGACGTTTACATACGTGGGCGGGACTTGCGTGTGCGTACGCTTCTGAGCGCGAGCTACCAGGGACAGGGGCATTTTAATTTTTTTATTATTATTTTTTCTTTTTTATTTTACTTATTTCTTTATTTTTTACACTTTTTTTTTACACTTTTTTTTTTTTCAATCGCTTTTATTCCTATTAAAGGAATGTAAACATCCCTTGTAATAGGAATGTGTGTGACAGGTCCTCTTTAAGGAGAGATGCGGGGTCAATAAGACCCCACATCTCTCCTGCAGGCTGGAAAGAATGAGATCGTGAAAAAAAATTCACAGATCTCATTCAAACTAGCCGCAATTGCGGTTTGTTTACTTACGGGGACCCGGGCGTGACGTCGTCACATCGCGCCCGGGCCTCCGACGGTCATAGAGATGACTGGTGACCAGATGGTCACCAGTCTTCTCTATGGCAAACATCCGGCGGACGGCGATCATCTCTCCGGGCCCCCGATGGGACGGGAGAGCCCGGAGAAGCACCGGATGGCGGCGGGAGGGGGGGGATGTCCCCTCCCGCCGCCTGTAAGAACGATCTAGCGGCGGAACCGCCGCTGTGATCGTTCTTACGGTGCGCAGGATCGCCGCCGCTAAAAAATGATATCTCAATGATGCCTCCGGGTGCAGGCATCATTGAGATATCCCCCCGCAAAGCCCATCACGTCATATGACGTCCACCCAGGATAACAGGTCCCCGTTTTGGACGTCATATGACGGCGTGCGGGTGTCAAGTGGTTAAAGGCAAGTGATCGTTTACCCTTTATGGAACAGAACAGTTTTTTTTTTTTTGTATTTCAGCTAGCATTCCATGTATTTTGAAGGTTGAAGATGAGTAAAAACAGAAAAACATATTTTTACAGTTTTGAAGGAAAAGATGATTGTTGTTCTTCCCTTGTTTACAAATGTTATGATGCTAATATTGTGCTTGTAAAGGTTATTATGGTATTTAAAATGTTGGCCATCTTTAACCCCTTCCATACAGGGCATTTTAACCCCCTTCTTGCCCAGACCAATTTTTAGTTTTCAGCGCTGTTGCACTTTGAATGACAATTTTGCGGTAATGCAACACTGTACCCAAATTAAATCTTTGTTTTTTTCCCCCCCCCACAAATAGAGCTTTCGTTTGGTATTTGATCAACTCTGTGGATTTTATTTTTTGCGCTATAAACAAAAGAAGAGCGACAATTTTTTTAAAAAACACTATTTTTTACCTTTTTATTTAATAAATATCACAATGTTTTTTTTTAAAAAAACACCTTTTTTCCTCAGTTTAGACCGATACATATTCTTCTACATATTTTTGGTAAAAAAATCGCAATAATTGTATATTGATTGGTTTGCGCAAAAGTTATAGCGTCTACAAAATAGGTGATAGATTTATGGCATTTTTATTTTTTTTATTAGTAATGGCGGCGATCTGCTATTTTTATTGTGACCGTGACATCGCGGTGGACACATCAGACACTTTTGACACGTTTTTGGGACCATTTACATTTATACAGCGATTAGTGCTATAAAACTGCACTGATTACTGTGTAAATTTGACTGGCAGGGAAGGGGTTAACACGTTCCCTAAAGTGTGTTCTAACTGTTGGGGGAGGGGACTCACAAGGGGAGGAGACCGATGTGTGTTCCTCTGTACTGGGAACACAGCATCGGTCTCCTCACCTCTGACAGGAGGTGGATCTGTGTATTTACACACACAGATCCACACTCCTGCCGTGATCACCGGCAATCAAGGGTGCCCGGCGGACATCGCGGCTGCCGGGCACGCGCGCCGGGTCACGAGTGGTGCCGTGGGCGCTTGCATCCTAGATTGCCGGGATCGGATCAAGGGAGGAATTGTGACGTCACTGCCCGGGGTATGATGGGTGGTGATGTCATACAGGGCGGGACCTCCAGGTGATGTCACCCAGTGACCCCGCCCCATGCCAATATATGTAGTTGCGCACCCGGCATTAGAGCAGGAGAGATTGTTGAGTCAACATCGGAAGAAGAACAGAGGGAGAAGACAGTGGACAGAGGGAGAAGAACCGGAGAGAGAGCGGAAAAGAGTTGGAGGGTAGAGAAGTCGGAAGAGACGACAGAACTGCTTAATAAATTACTTGAAAGACCTGTGTAGTGTGTTTTATTTTTGACGTTTTTTTTAAGTGAATGGGTAGGGGTACCCCTACTCATTCACATAAGGTGGGGGGCTGGGATCTCGGGCTCCCTTCTTAAAGCGGGCTCCCAGATTCCAATAAGCCCCCCGCTCGCAGACCTCGACAACCAACCGCCAGGGTTGTCATGAAGAGGCCCTTATCTTCATCAACATGGGGACAAGGTGCTTTTTTCCCCCATGTTGAGCGAATGCGGTCTAGTATGGTTCAGGAGAGGGGTGCTAGCTCGTCCCCACCCCCTTTTCTGACCTGCCAGGCTGTGTGCTCTAATAAGGGTCTGGTATGGATTTTGGGGTGAAGATTCTTTGACTTTTGCTTGCAGACTGGCACTTTAGCTGTCAGCAGGTCCCAACAGTGAAAGTGGGGTGAGGGATCAATAAATAGAAATATATAGTCTTGGAGAAATAGTAGTAGGGCAATAATGTATTTGTTTTTGTAATGCAGCACACTGCCGGCATGTCATGGTTCATTGCAGCACTAGTGAGTTGCCAGCTACTGTTCTTGTGTGTTGAAGTGCCATTCTCAATGAACAATGCTGCAACACACTTCAAAATTATTCATATATACTATGAAAAGCTATAAAGCCATCAGTAAAGCCCTTCAAGTGTGCTGGGAAACGGACACTTTTGGGAGTGTTGATCTCCTGTGTGTGCCTCCACAGCTCTTACTGGTACAACATAAGGGCACAGTAGTAACATGAAGTTTGGAGGGGGAGGGAACACAGGAGATCTGCATTCCTGGAAGTGTCAGTTTCCTAGCAAACATGAATGATTCCTCAGCAGCAGAGCAACATTTGACAGCACAGGTAGCAGGCTAAGTTTGACTTTTACATATATTGGCATATGCAGACAAGAGGCCCCAAGTAGATTAAAATGCACTGTGCCGATTTGAAAAAAAAAATGTTCAATGCAAATGCCATATCTGTGGGCCTTTTCTGTCACCCACGGAACATGGCTAAAATATTCTCAATGTTTACATTTCTGGCTAAGGCACAAAAGCTGGCCATAAACACATGCTGAATGAAATGAACTCTTTCAGCTCCAGGTTTACCCCCCCCTGACCAGCTATTTTTTGCGATACAGCACTGTGTTACTTTAACTGACAATTGCACGATTGTGCGATGCTGTACCCAAACAAAATTGATGTACTTTTTTTTTCCCCACAAATATAGCTTTCTTTTGGTGGTATTTGATTACCACTGCGCTTTTTATTTTTTGCATTATAAACAAAAGACCGACAATTAAAAAAATACTTTTTCTTACTTTCTGCTGTAAAACCTACTTAATATTTTTTTTCAAAAAAAAAAGTCTAATTTCTTTATCAATTTAGGCCAATATGTATTCTGCTACATGTTTTGGGAAAAAAAATCCCGATAAGCGTATATTGATTGTAGACACTATAAAACTTTTGCACAAACCAAACTATGGCATATATTTATGGATTTTTTTTTTTTTTTTTTTACTAGTAATGGCAGCAATCGGCGTTTTTTTTTTTTAAGCAGGACTGCGACATTGTGGCAGACAAATCGGACACTAAGTGACACTTTTTGGAGACCAGTGACACTAATGCAGTAATTGGTACAACAAAAATGCACTTTCACTGTACTGACACTGGCAGGAAAGGGGTTAACACCAGGGGCGACCAAAGGGTTAAATGTGTTCCCTGAGAGTGCTTGCTAACTGTTTGGGGGATGCTTTGACAGGGGGAAACACGAGATCTCCATCTTTCCTTCTGACAGAACAGCAATCTGCCTTGTTTACCTCTCTCTGGAACCATTGTCTGGTGTTGGCAAGCATTGGGTCTGCCGGACCCACTGATTGGCTCCCACTGTGGGCCATCCTGCTGCAGTACATGTAAAAAAAAACTCGAGCTGTAGCTATTGTATTATGAAAATACCAGTACGGTGCCGGCATCTGATTGGATGTAGGCACTGATTCGTTGATTTTTCAATTGAATGATTTTGAGTGGGAGGGTGTGCTGGCAGAGCCACCCACAGTGCAAGTTTTGTTTCGTTCATCAGCCTCTGAGTTTACCATTCTATTAAATTACGTTTAAAAAAATATATTTCTCCATCAACAATTTAGTCTGAAAATTTTGTTTTTGCAGTTCGGGGGTTAAAAACTACGGCTGCCTAATTGGGGAAAGGGTTACAAGAATTTTTTTTTTTTTTTTTTTATGTTTTTAACCCCTTCCTTTATTATCTGAACCTAGAAAATGTATTCATCTAGATCTGCTACCAAATGAAATCTATATCAATTAGATGTACAATATAAAAGATAGAATAGGTAACAGAAGCTAAAAAAAAAACTTGTAAGTAATAACAGCTCTATAATGATAAAACTATCTGGGACTTAAGTGGTTAACTCGAAATGCACATTACATTTAGAAAAGTTACATGCATAAAAGCCAATGGGGTTGACAAGGAAATATTAGATATTATAGTTTTAGAAACAAATAAAGTGCTACAAGGAGATCAAGCCATAATGAATGAAGAGAATATATTGCTCCTTGGCTAGCTGTCAAAATCTTTCATTAAACCAGTCAGAGCTCCACACCCTCTTTTCCCGGTGCCTCCCCAAACCTACACTGAAACGTATTACTAGACTGAAGAAGATTATAGATGCCAATTGTTACTCTCTTAGGAACTAGAACAGGGCATCATATTCATCATACAGAGGATGAATGTGCTGACTGCTAACATGCAGACTCCAGTCTATTGCAGAACAACTAAGATCCCTTTTTCTGCAGCAGTTGATGGTCTTGCTTTGAAAAAACTGTGGCTTCCATCTCCACAACTTTGGTTTGTTCTTTAGATGCCCACAGAATGCAAATGAGAACTGATAGCGTGCATCGTATGCTACTCATACATCTAAACACAGTTTGTGCAATAAATTGTTTTAATGTCAGAGTTTAACCTTTCAGAAATCAATTGCAGTAAACAGTAGACTTAAAGCGGATGTGCCACTAAAAAACTATATTAAAAGCAAGCAGCTACAAATACTGCAGCTGCTGACTTTTAATATAAGGACACTTACCTGTCCTGGAGTCCAGCGGTGATCGCAGCAGATGACGAGCCGATCGCTCGTCACCCTGCTGCTCCCCCCTCCATCCACGATGAGGGAACCAGGAAGTGAAGCGCTCCGGCTTCACTGCCCGGTTCCCTACGGCGCATGCGCGAGTCGCGCTGCGCCCGCCGATTGGCTCCCGCTGTGTGCTGGGAGTCGAGTGTTCCCAGCATACAACGGGGGACGGACGGGAAGCGGAGAAAAACCCGTCCTTTGCCCGTATCGTAGGGCCGGAAGTGGGTGCAGATACCTGTCTGTAGACAGGTATCTGCACCCCCCTCCCCCCTGAAAGGTGTCAAATGTGACACCGGAGGGGGGGAGGGTGCCGATCAGCGGGACTCCACTTTAGAGTGGAGATCCGCTTTAATCAACAAATTATCATTCTGATCAAAAATGACCAATCGGGTTTAAAGAAAAGTTGATTCACATGTAATCAATTTTTTTCATTTTGAATTAAGAGTTTTTTGAGCAAAACCTTATTAGAAATTGTCAAGTCTATGATCTAATTAAAGTGGATGTAAACCCAATTTTTTTTTGATGTCACAATGTAGAGTATAAGATTTCCTATCATCTGTGCCCAGTCTTGCCACACAGAGTTAATCCAGCTCTGAGCAATCCTCGTTTATTGTTCAGTGAAAATGAACATACTTCCAGATAAAACCCTGTCTAAATAAAAAGTCCTTTCCTCTCTTCTTTCTTTGAGTGACAGGTTATTTACATATCTAGCTTGGACATGTTTATCATATGTTATGTTATGTTTATCATAATATGAGGTGATCCACAGTATAAAAAGTGAGAAATCCACCCCTCCCCCACATAACACATCCTGGTAATATGAGGTGATTCACAGTTCATTGTATATTATGATAAACATAACATATGATAAACATGTCCAAGCTAGATATGTAAATAACCTGTCACTCAAAGAAAGGAGAGAGGAACAGACTTTTTATTTAGACAGGATTTTATCTGGAAGTCTGTTCATTTTCACTGAACAATAAAAGAGGATTGCTCAGAGCTGGATTATCTCTGTGTGGCAAGACTGGGCACAGATGATAGGAAATCTTATACTCTACATTGTGACATAAAAAAATAAAAATAAATTGGGTTTACATCCACTTTAATGTTTTTATTTTTACCTGTGTTTTATTACAATCACTTTTTATCATACATCACGAGACACAGAGCATATTCATATCCATGATGATAGGGTTATGCTGACATCTTCAGGTGATGGGACAAAAAAAGTCAGGAAATCCCCTCCATGTTGAACAATGCTTCCATTTCTTTTGCTAGTGTCTTAGGTGATGGCCATGTCTATCCACAAAAGAATAGCTAGCTTCTCAACAATTCCATCTGGAATTAGAAGACAGTCTTTTTCCTGATCAATTCCATTTAGCTTTTCAATGCTCTCCTGTGGCAGCGTAGGCAAGGTTGCTGGTGTACTGGACCCTGTGTAAATATATTGCCTTGCAGACCGGTACAATGCTATATACAGGCACAGGGCAGTGATCCCCAGCTGCGGAGTCAAGTCCTCAAAGGCCCCTAGTGACAGAGCCTACTGTGATGAGTAAAGATTAGACCCCCCGGTGAGTCCTGTGGCATGGACTGGTGAGTGTCCTGGGGTAGTTCCTGCTTCTAGTTCAAAAAAACATTCCTTTCACTGGGGGACATTGCAGAGGTTTTAGCAGGGGGAGATTGCAATATAGTGGCTTGCAGCTACAAGCTGAAATTTCAGAGCTTTCCCCCTTTGTGCTTTTTGCTCTCAAAGGTGTCTTGAAATTCATAAAACAGAATTGCTTTTATGCAAGGTTTTGCTCATCTTTTTTTCTCAAGGAGTGATCATTTAAGCTTCAGAGGACAAAGGTTTTGCTGTTTTTCTACTGAAACCATTTCACAGTTCTCAAATGAGGACTTGAGGACAATCTGCCTTGCTGCATTAGTCGAGGCAGCTAAATGGCCTGCTGTTCAGTCACACAGCGCTATGGGGGTGGCATACATAAGTCATAAAGAAGGCACCAGAAGTCGAGCTGCTCAGGAGAAAGTGGATCTTATCCTGTCTTGGGCAGAGCACTATGTTCCTGCATTGTCCCCGTCCATATTCCATATGTGAAAAATTGGCATATGGAATTTCTCACCCATTAACAACTGTCTCTGGGAGAGGGGTCTCTTCACCAGGAACTTTGCCACCAGTGGGGAAAGCCCCACATGTAGATCGTCTGCCATCCAGGTTCAATACAAAGCCTAGTCAAGTTTGTCTCCAGGGCCAGAAATACTCAAATGTTTGTGGTGGATGCTCTGGTGATATCGTGGGGCTAATCCCCTCCAATTTTTTTCTTTCACAGTTATTGCTCTTACCATGTCTGCTTCACAGGATTTGAGTCAAAGGAATTCTGGTGATTCTGATTGCCCTTGCCCTTGACCTGACCTAGGATTCATCATTGTGAACATTGGTGGATGACCCGTAGATCCTTCTCTATTGACCAGACCTTCTGTCGCAAGGTTCAGTCCATCCTCATTTACAGTTGCTGACTTTAACAGTATGGCTGCTGAAGCCAGGGTCTTGAGAAAGGAGTGTCTGGTTTAGGAATTCAGAAGGTGACCTCAAGATTTGGCACAGAACATGAAATCTTATTTTGATTGGTGTGACAAGAATGTCGTGGGTAGCATCCTATTTTTTCTCCAAAGCTGCAGTTTATCTGGGTCAAGGGATCAAGGGTCGACGTTCGGCCTTGGTAGTTCTTTTCTAGAGACTGATTGCTTCACATTCCTTGGTGCGTGTCTTTTGTGCAAGGTGTCAAGTGTATTGTTCCACCGGTCAGGACTCCTTGGGACCTCATTTTGGAAGTTTATGTATTTGAACCCATCTGGTATATTTAGTCCCTCTTACTCAGGTTATTTTTCTAGTTGTCATTACGCCGACTTGTAGAGTTTTGCAATTGAGTGCCCTTTCCTGTACAGAACTGTTCCTGGTGCTCCATCATGACAAGATGGTTCTACGACCTCGGCCATTCTTTTTACCTAAAAACCTATCGTGGATGGATGCATGGATATGATGATGCTGTTTGTCCCATGATGTGGCTTTTTCGATATGGCTATTTTGTACAAGTTTTATACAATTATTTAAGAGCAACAATTGTTTAATTGATATGATAAAAATTTCTGCACTTTCATATCATACATGTCATATCCGAGAAATGTATATGGAAAATAAAAACAATTAGGGGTACACTTAATCTTGGTACTGCAGTTATATAAAGAAATACAACAAAAAATGTACATGTATCAATTTCACAATGCTGAACCTAGTTGTTCAATGTCTGCTTTTCCTTAACTCTTTAAGGACAATAGAATTTCTCGCCCTTACAGTGAAAAGTATGTTAATTTGTGTCACAGATAACTTGAACTTCAAAAATGCTCCCACTAAAAAATAATATTGGCACTAACATTACTTTTGTTTTTAACTTGCTCTAGTTTCATAACATGAGCTAATTGCACAATTATTTTACATTTAAGTAAGCATTTTTCATTTTATTTTCTGGCAGGTGGCATTCAAAGCTGGTATTTATGAGGTGCTCAATCAGCTGGGCTTCACTGAATTTGAGAATGTGGAAGAGCAGCCTTTGTGCAGGCTGCGCTATCGATGGCAACAGCAAAACATAAACTCTCTTCCCTTCCGTGGAGAATTTATTTAAGGCTACGAAACCTACTCTTTTTCTGTCTTTCAAGGATAACGATTGCTTCCAGTCCACAAGAAACCACCAAACAAAGGCATCAGAAAATAAAGCCACTGTTTTCTGGGATTACTGTGATCACAATATATTTGCCAGAAATGGGCATGGAAATGTGCTAGTTATTGGAAGAGACGGTAATAATAGGCACTGGCCGAATGATGCACTCCAATAGTGAAAGATTAACCACCAAATGCATACATACTTTTTCTGTGCCATTTGTTGCCATGCATTAGTAGATTCAGTCTTGTATTTTAACAGTTATCATGCTGACGGTTTGAAATAAATGGAAGGGCTATGCTCTTTGTTTTATCTTCACAGAGAATATAACTGCTTAGGAGTCATCGTCTATCCCTTTTATTTTGTTAGTGGTAAAAAAAATAACTGCAGTGTACTTTCCCATGCAAATAATACTCAGCAAATGTGTACTAAATATTTAAGGCACAAATGCTGTTATGACAAGTAAGTTTATAAAATATCCTGTTAATCAGAAATATGTACAAATATAGTTTTGTTGACATGAAAGATATAATTTACACAAAGATGTAAACGTTAAAAGCAAAAAAATAAAAAAATTAGCATAAGGCCCCTTTCACTGTTATTTGGTGTGGTTTGACTGCCCTGCAGATGTAGCTTAGGGTACCCGCGGGTTTGGTGTCGTTTCTGAATAGTGGAACGCTATAGGATAGCACAACTAACACACACCAAACATGTGGGTATACTGCGCTACACCCACGGTACGATCAAACTGCACCACGTCAGTGTGAAAAAGGCCTAACTGTAGACATAACAAAGCCCTAGAGGCTCCCAATATATATTTTTTTACTTATTTTTGGTAGGTTGTGTTTTAAATGAACATTTTCTTCTATACTGTACATATGTTTTAAAAATATGAACGTATAATTATATTGGTCTGGTAAAATAATATTTCACGCTCATTTCTTCTTTTATAAAATAGTTGCAATAATAAAATATACTGTATATTGTCTACATTGTGAAGCGGATTATTAATTTCTAGAAGAAAGTAAACAGAAATGTCCTATTTACTATATAGAATGTTTGAAAAGGATGATATAGAGAACCTTATTTATCAAGTGTTCAAAATAAAAACTGTCGGTCTTACTCAGAACAACCAATCAAATTATTATTTTTGCAGAGTGAGAGGGTGAATTCGATTGGTTTCCATAAAGCAACCCAGACACTTGTTATTATCAGGCTTTTTCACAGTAATTACTTGGCACTGCACAGTTATATTTTGTCATGTACTTACACAGCATATACAAAGCGGTGTTAGAAGATAAAGGGATGTGTGCTGCTCCCCAGGAAAACTGCTGTTTCCAATGTTTTTATTTTACTGTATTTTATCTCACTGAGGTATTACCAGACCAGTAAACTTGATGCATGGCACTGTAACTGTTGGGTAGCTTTTTACAGTCAATTATCTGCGATCATGTGATAAAAACATCTTAACACCATGTTTTTTTGCATAGTTATAATATTTGTTGTTTTTTAATATTGTTAAATGTTTCAAAGTGGTTGGACTTCAATTTTTGTAATAAACGAAAACTGTTTTTCCCTATATGAACCTCTGCTTTGCCCCATGTGTAATGTGTGTTCAACTTAGAGTAACTCTACTTTTGTTGAGAAAACAACAATCTTCTCTGGACAATCACTGTTAATTTCAAGGATTTTCACACATTTTGTGTCACTTTCCTACCTGTTCCCGCTAGAAGAAAAAGCTGTTTGTTCCACTTTGTTTCGTTTGATAATTTGGTACACTTTCACTGTTCTAATGAGATAGGTTGCAGTGTATGCATCACTTCTAAAGTGATTAACACTTGGGGAGTATCACCAAAATTTTATTTCTAAAACGTAATTTGTATCTTAGTGCAGAATTTTTCATCTAATGCCTCGTACACACGGTCGGACTTTCCGAGGAAAAAAGTCAGACAGGCTTTTTTCTCGGAAAGTCCGGCCGTGTGTAGCCTCCATCTGACTTTTTTGGTCGTAAGTCCGACGGACCTTAGATAGAGAACCTGTTTTCTATCTTTCCGTCGGACTTCCGGTGGACTTTTGCATGGTCAAAAGTCTGACCGTGTGTACGAGGCATTAGAAGCAGTTCTGTACACAGTTGGTAAACAAAGGAGGTGCTGTCAATCCAGAAGGCAATTGACAGGACTGGATGTGTCCAGTTTCTGATTGACAACATACAGGTACTTGTGTACTGCTTGAATCTTGAATAAGGAGACACACCCCAAAAGTTTGTCCTGAAAATTAGGATGTTAGTGCAAATAAAGGATCATGGATCCATCAGTTTCTCTGAGTTTGTTGATGGACACCGTTTCTTCTCATTCTTGACCATAAGGGTTATAGCGCCACCTACAGGAGTAGGACACTAGGCACCGCTTATGGGCAGTCCTAGCTGGTATAAACCCCCCCTTTAGCCATTAGTAAAACAGTACAAACAACAACCAAAGAGGGGTGGGTGCTGTGTCCCTCAATGAACTCAGACGTCCAGCAGGATAACAGTCTGACAAACCGCTACACCGATGGGGGCTCTTTACCACGTGATCAGCCGTGTTCAATCACGGCTGATCACGACGTAAACAGATGCGAGTAGAGGAGAGCCAATCGGCGACTCTTCTGACAGGGGGGGCCTGAACTGATTGTTTATCAGTGCAACCCCCCTCGGATGCCCGCCCAGGACCACCAGGGAAGTCCATAACATGTGGAAGGCCATGTAAATCCCCCATGGCCATCCATATATGCCCAATGTGTGCCAATCAGTGCCCACACATGGGCACTGACTGGCACCATTATGAAACACATTAAATCAGTGGTGCCCAGCAATGCCACCTATCAGTGCATGTCTGTGCCACCCATAAGTGCCCATCATTGAAGAAGAAAACATTCTTGTATACAAAAAAAAACGTAACAGAAACAAAAACTTTTTTCCTTTCTAAATTTTCGTTTTCATTTGTTGCGCAAAAATAAAAAATTGCAGAGGTGATCAAATACCACCAAAAGAAAGCTCTATTTGTGGAGCAAAATGATAAAAAAAAATTGTTCAGGTACAGTGTATAAGCATGACCGTGCTATTGTCATTGAAAGTGCGACAGTGCTGAAAATTGGCTTGGGCAGGGAGGTGTATAAGTGCCTGGTATTGAATTGGTTAAAGCTATAAAGTCTGACTGAGAGCAACCTTGCCCCTTTTTGCCCTCAAAGATCAACACCTACAGACGTTACACTTAGGATAAGCTCTTACCTGCCGACTACGTCAGTGTCCGTCTTGATTCAGCCTCTCCCAGGCACAGTCCAACATCTTAGGTTGCTAAAACGCATCAACAAGGTGTGCGATGTGCTGCGAGGATGCGGCGGACATCTTGGATAAGGGAAAAGACTTCTCACAACTGACGGCGACCTCCTGGATAGGAGGACGGCGCAGTCTCTCATAAGGTGCCTCTCTATGTATGCGTTTTTTCTCTTTCTCTTTGTTCGCTATTTTTCTCTATCTTATCCTCTCTGTTGCCATGTATTATTATTATACAGGATTTATATAGTGGCAACAGTTTGCGCAGCGCTTTTCATCAGGGAAGACATGTAGACTTCTTTTCACCTTTCTGTTCTCCCGCCAACATGATCCTACCATCACAATATCAGGTAAGGGCCACCTTTTGGGTACATAAGATGATGCAAGAACTCCGCGCCCAAAAGGCAAATGTTGGTCATGTGGAGCCAGGGAAGCTAGTTTGGCAAGCTGCCTAAAGCAATTGCTGCAGAGACTAAGGAGTATGAGAATCAGCAGGTGTCAACCCTGCTCAAGAACGTAGCCCACAACTCCTTGGTGGAATTTTCCAGTCATCTCGGATGAACAGAATGTGGGCCCTGCACCAGCTCTAAGTCAGGCCATTCAACCCCCTCTCTAGCCACAGAGGTACCAGGCACTTCAGGAGTGATTCCAGCTCAGCGAATTATGCGGGCTGATTCCCCAGGCCCAGTAGTACGGCCAACCTTCCAGGAAGAGGGAGAAGATACCACATCCTCCTTTTGCAGAGGATCCAGAGGGTTCAGGCTTTGAATTTTCTATGGGTGCCACCCTTCATTAAGCAAGTAAATGCTGAACTGGATCCTGAACCTCCTCCAAAAAAGGAGAAAACCTATTATCCTCACCTAAATAAACAGGTAGCTTACCTTCCCTCTTATGACAATATTGGAGGCCTGTTTCAGGAGGAGAGGGAGAAAATCATCTTCAACCAATAGGTTGCACTCACAGAGAAGGATGCAGCACCTTTATCTAACCCACCAACTGTGGATGCAGTAGTTACTAGACTGGCCAAGAATGTGACCCTTCCGATGGAAGGCTGTTCCTCATTTTGTGATCATTGACAAGTCCTACCTCGCGGCTGGTGAAGGAGAGATGGCCTCGCCACATCTCAGTCTCTTGACCTCAATATCATTGAGCCACTCTGGGGACATCTCAAACATGCAGTTCATGCAAGACAGCCCAAGAATTTACATACATGAACTGGAGGCTTTTTGCCAAGAGGAATGGGCAGCTTTACCATCTGAGAAGATAAAGGGCCTCATCCTCAAAAGACTTCAAGCTGTCATTGATGTTAAAGGGGGAAATAAACGGTGTTAAGAACTGGGGTATGAAAAAATTTAATCAGGGTAATTTCTGTTGCCATTATGATATAAAAACAGCTTGGCTTCAGTCAAACACTAACCATGAGTGAAAAAAGTTTTTGTGTTCTCATTCATATTCTCTGAAAAATGGCCAAGAAATCATAAATTCTGCCCGGGTATGTAAACTTATGAGCACAACTGTACATGAATAATACTGGTTCAGTGTTAATATGGACTTGGAATCTGGGGGACAATAAAAGAGAAGTGAAGGGAATATCTATAATAAGTGGAGTGTGTGACCCACAAAAGATGTTCCAACGTCCATAGTAAAAGGTCAGCAGACATGAGAGATTGTTGTGTGTGTGTGTGTGTGTGTATATATATATATATATATTGAGTAAGCATAAAGTATATACAGTAAAACCTTGGTTTGAGAGCGTTTTGCAAGACAAGCAAAATGTTTAAAATAAATTTTGCCTTGATAAACAAGTGATGTCTTGATATAAGAGTAGCATCATGTCACAACTAAGTATAAAAAAGAAGAGAGGAGCCTCTAAGAGCCGGTTCACACAGGTGTTTACCCTGTGGACAGTGGTTGAAGATTATTAGTAAGCCCAGCGTAATGGCCAGTAGGAACCCATTCCTGAGCTATAAGGGGCTGATCACAACAGGGCACTATCGGAGCTTCCTCAGGAATGACAGCACATGCACATTGGAGGAAGCTTCTGACATGTATACAAAGCTGAGTGGGATAGAAAGTTTCCAGGTTCTAACAATGCTAAGCCATTCTGTATTTGGATGGCAGATACAGAGCATTATCATGCAGGAACTGGTACGATTAACATATACTTTGCATCTATTAACAATGAACTGCACATATGGGTATCTTTTATAAATATTCACTCGTTATTTTTAACTTTATACTGTGTGATTTTGTTTTTTTTACCTGGAAAGACACTTCCAAAAATGAACGTCTCCCTTTTTGCCTGTTAAATATGCCATTAAAAAAAAAAATTGTTATGTGTTTCATATATGCATAATACCCATTGATCCTGCTAGGAATGTTGTGAATTTCCTGTACTGACTGCTATCTGTTATATTGTTCCCAGCTGTATTTGTGGACTACAGAACACCTATGGTATGAAGACCAGAAACAGGGGTAGGTGTTTTGTGGTGCTGTTCTGGGCTGACAACACTGCTTCTACAATAAAGTAAGTGTTGTCACTAGGGTTGTCCCGATACCGATACCAGTATCGGGACCGATACTGAGCATTTGCGGGAGTACTTGTACTCCCGCAAATGCCCCCGATGCCAGATCCGATACTACCCCCCCGCCGCATACCGCAACGCCGCCTAGTTAATCAGCGTGCGGGGAACATTACAGCTTTCATTTGAATAGCTGTCTGTTCCCTGCCGCGTATAGACACTCCCCCTTGCTCGGGATTGGACAGGTGATCTGTCTATCAAAGTGCAGATCACCCGTCCAATCCCGAGCAAGGGGGAGTGTCTATACGCGACGCGGCGGGGAACACAGCTATTCAAATGAAAGCTGTAATGTTCCCCGCACGCTGATTAACTAGGCGGCGGCATCTAGGTATGGGGAGACATGGCTGTATATGTGGGGGACTTGGCTGCATTTGGGGACACATTTAAAAAAAAAGTATCGGTATCGGCGAGTACATGAAAAAAAAGTATCAGTACTTGTACTCGGTCCTAAAAAAGTGGTATCGGGACAACCCTAGTTGTCACCCCCAGTACCAGGTTAAAATAATGGGAAAAAATATATATATATAAATCCCCCACATCTAAGGTCTTGCAAGCTGCAATATATTGCATGTATGTTCTTGGGTTTTAATAAAACCTTTACATTTAAAAGTTGTATTTTATTTTAACTTTTGTGTTTCAAAAAGTTGTTACTTTAAATCGAGAAGTATTTTTATTATGGCTCAATTTCCTGCCTGCCTGAAAAAATATCTGTTGCCACCACCCAAGCTCATGTTATTTTAAGGAGTGAGAACATGTGTGGTAATCTTTTTGAATTAGCACTATGCTATTGCCACTAAGCATCAGGGCTCCAGCACACTGATAAGGGAGCAATTTCCAAAGCACCTAGGGCAGCAGATGTCTTCCACAATGGGCAGGATAACAGTGACTAACTCCACCCTGACTTTGCCTTCCATGGTGGGCATACCCCTTAAGGGTTCTTTAGGGACAGGGCTCCACCACAGCAAACCATAGACCTGGACTTTTATGGCACAATTCAGCTAACATGCTGCACCACGTGCCAAGGTAAGTGCCCACACAGGATCCAGTGTACGAAGCAACTTTACCAACTGGCGTGTATGTATGGTCCTCCAAGGCTCAGTGAAGGCGCCAACTGATCTGGAGAGCTGCCGTACTTATGGTGCAGCTAGAATCTTGATAGAAAAGTTTTGAGGAGAAAAACCTCAAGCAAGGTAAGCTTTTCTCAGTATGGAGAAGAAGTTTCTCACCTAAGAACAATAGCAATAAACTGAGGCTTGCTGGGAGTGGGAGAGGTTATATAGGGGATGTCCCTGGAACTTTTTTGCCAGTGTCCAATCACCTAAATGTAGTTGCATCTAACCCATGGTTAAAGTGGTAACCAACCAACTCTGGGAAGCGCTCTCCCAAGGGGGTTAGCTTGTGAGAGCTCACTCCCGAGGCCTGTCCCGACTACAGGACTTGGCCCTGCCCCCGCATCATTGGAGTTTATTGACAGCAGCGTGAGCCAATGGCTGTGCTTCTAGCAATCTATCCAATGAAGAGCCGAGAAAACTGGGCCGACATCAAACACGTTCTCGACGCGGGACTTTCAAGGGTTCAGGTAAGTAAACGGGGGGGCCTGCAATTGCCGAATGTTTTTTCACCTTAATGCATCCTATGCATTTGAACCTTTACAACCCCCCTTAAGACTAAGATCCTGTGTTCTGTACTGTACGTTTAGGAAAATCTGCTTTGTGAAGTTAGCCTTTTTTGTACTTTACAAGCTCTTTAATTCCAAAATTCACATAGGCATCAAAACACACAAGCCCATCTAGTAATAGCCTTAACTACTACACAATTTATTAAATGACATTATGGAAACAGGAACTGTATGCATGTGCTCATCCTTTAAAAATTCCCCAGCTTGCACAGTTCACACCTCTGGGTGCCTTGGAAAATGAGTGGGTATCTCTAGCTGTCTACTTCAAATGGGTATCCAGAATAAAGTACATAACATGTAAAGCCACTTCCTAGATGATTCTGGGGTTATTGCCAAACCATCTGGAAACTGTAAAATTAAGCAAATAAGTTGCAAGAAGTCAACCAGACATATCACTTAAAGATGATGATCTGATGTACTTTTGGGACCAACTATAGAGTATTAAAGGCCAAGAACATCTCACAGTATAGGTTACATGGTAAGTGTAGGTATGGAAAGAACGTCAGTACCTCCCAACCAACACTTATTGAAATAACATTTAAAAAAAACGGTCTCTATTTTTTTCAAGTAAACAAAAAAAAAAATGTTGCATGCGTTGCAGTCAAAAGAAGCAGTGGTTTCAACTTCTAAAATTCAATAACCTTCTATTTCTTATTTATTTTAATTGTCATTTGGTGCATGTTATGCAAGGCCGAGGTTCAAAAGGGGAAGCTACCCAAAGCCCTGTCATTTTAGGGGGGCCAAAGCACCTGCCCCTGAAGCCCCGCACTGCCCTCAAATAGTTCTACTGATGTAGAGGTTACGAATACAGCTGTTCCGTCCTCCCCCGTTTACTCTCCAGGCCGGGTTATCACGAGCGGCCACGCTGACAGGGGTGAAGCACAGCTGCGGGCTGTATGTGTAAGAGCCCACTCGTCCTAACAGGGATTGAGGCAAAGTGGCTCTCTGTGCTCCCCCCGCCCCCATCCTGCCTGTCAAACTGCTATAGCACAGCACTGAACAGAGTGAAGTGTTCTGGCTGTATGCTACAGATCTGATAGGCAGGGACTGCACTGTGTGTGTTGGAAAAAGAGCATACACACACACACACACACACACATAATAGAACAGTACAATTACCCCCCCTTACACAAGAAGTACTCAAGGATTGACCATTTCTTTATATCACAGGCCGACCTTACAGCTCTGGTTGATGCAACCATAGACCCCATGCTGTTTTCCGACCACCACCCAATATCCATCACACTTTCAATTCCCTCCCACCGGGCTAGATCACCCATCTGGAGACTGGATGATTCCATCCTGTTAGACAAGCCCAACATTACGAGCATCTCGAAGGTCTTAGCTGACTACTTCCGAGAAAACACAATAGAAGACTCCCCCTCTCCACTGGTGTGGGCTGCACACAAATGTGTGGTTCGAGGATCGTTTATCTCCATAATGGCTAAAAGGGCTAGAGCACGCAAAGCACGGATTGTTGAGTTGTCTGACAGGATCAAAGCCTTGGAACTTACACACAAACGCACGTTAGCATCCCAGGTACAGGAGGATTTAGTGAACGCAAGAGAGGAACTTCTTGGGGAGATTGGAAAAAAGCTTATACGTAAATATACCCTAACTAACAAACTGTTCTACGAACACGGTAACAAGTCGGGCAAACTTTTGGCCGCCGCCCTACAAAAGAAAAAAGCCTCTTATACCATTAATAATATCACAACAGCGACCGGAGAGTCCATTGTAACCAATAATGAAATTGCTGAACAGTTCGTAAAATATCTATCTAACCTATACAATCTACATCCTCCAACACCATCACTCACAACGCCAAATAGAAAAACCTTGATTGAGGATTTTCTAGCTGTGCATTGTTCATCCCTCTCCACACCCGAAGATATTGAGGATCTTGGCTCCCCAATCACCATGGAAGAAGCCACCCAAGCATTAAAACAACTTAAACCTGGGAAAAGCCCGGGCCCGGATGGCTTACCAGTCAGCTACTACAAGGCTTTTACCGACCTACTACTACCAAACTTTTTAACAACTTTTAACGACGTCATTGACTCCCCATCCTACAATAAAGACCTCCTGGAGGCACATATTTCTCTAATCCCCAAGCCAGGTAAAGATACTACCCTCGTTCCCAACTACCGCCCAATCTCACTACTAAATGTGGACATTAAACTATACGCCAAAATAATTGCCAACCGTCTTACTCCACTGATCCCCAGTCTAATCTCAACAGAGCAGGTTGGATTTGTCCCGGGTAGAGAAGCCAGGGACAACACCACCAAAGTTCTCAATATACACCATTGGCTAACAACCTCTAATAAAGCTGGATTCTTTTTGTCCCTGGATGCTGAGAAGGCATTCGATAGAGTGGCCTGGGATTACATGACAGCGGTGCTGTATAGAATTGGTTTTCCGGTCCGTCTTGTCCAAATGATCTTGATGCTATACTCTGCTCCTTCGGCGCGGATTAGGGTTAACGGCCACCTATCGGATGCCTTCTCCATCGCCAATGGAACTCGTCAGGGTTGCCCTCTTTCCCCCCTCATTTTCATCCTTTTAATGGAACCCCTCCTCAGAAGATTGCAGGCCAACGCCGCTATTAGGGGGATTGAGATCCGGGGGAAACAGTATAAGATTGCCGCGTATGCGGATGATGTCCTGATGTTCCTCTCTGACCCAATCACCTCGATTCCTAACCTCCTTTTGGATTTCAAACTTTTCAACTCATTATCTAATCTCCAAATAAATTTTGATAAATCAACAGCGCTAAACGTCACCCTGCCGACCACAACAACAGACTTATGTAAAAAGAATTTTCCCTTTAAATGGGAAACAGAACATATCACATACTTAGGTATCAAAGTCCCGAAAAACTTAAATAAACTGTTCGAACTTAACTTTCTGCCCGCTTTGATGTCTATTAAGACAGACATGTCGGACTGGAATAAGGGTAAGATTTCGTGGTTTGGCAGGGCATCAGTACTTAAAATGAATGTCCTCCCACGGATTTTGTACCTTCTTCAAGCAATCCCAATTAAGCTCCCACAGACCTTCTTCAACACATTCAAGAGGCACTGCAGAAACTTTCTTTGGGCAGGTAAAGCTCCGAGACTAAGCTGGGCCAAATTGATCCAACCAAAGTGCAGCGGCGGCCTAGGCGTTCCTGACATATCCACTTACCACAAAGCCTGCCTTCTTACGAGACTTGTTGACTGGCACCTCCATGGGGCTAACAAAGAGTGGGTCGAATTGGAAAATGCATATCTTAAATTTCCCATCTCCCATTTACCCTGGATAAAACCTGGTTCAATACCTAAAAACTGCATAGAACATCCATTAATCGGGCCCACGATACTAAACTTTAAAGCAGCTTGTAAAACCCTCAAAATAAATCCCTCTCCTGGTCCATTGACGCCTCTATCACTTAGCCCAGACTTTCCTCCCAACGTAACCTTTACTCACCCAGTTTCGGACCCGACTCTTCAGACACTCCGAGCACACCATTTTTACCAAAGTGGCAAGTTGTTAGCATACCCAGACCTGGTCACCAAGCTTCCACACATCTCTATTTCTGTTTTTAAATACCTCCAATTTAAACACTTCCTTAGCTCTACCCGGTCAAAATCGTCGTGGTGTAGAGATCTGTCACCCCTAGAGCAGATATGTACTTCGAAGGTACCCATGCGCCATCTAATCTCGATTTTATACTCCCTGCTCTCCCAGGACAAAATTCTTATCACTAACACCCGAACTGCCTGGGACACCGACCTTACCCTACGCTTATCTGACGAGGACTGGAAACTTACCTGGGAATACACACATAAAGGCTCTATTAGTGTAACAGCACAAGAAAATAGATACAAAATATGCACTAGATGGTATCGGACACCTGACAAGCTTCATAAAATTTTCCCGACTGTGTCCTCAAATTGCTGGAGATGTGAGGGAGCAGAGGGCTCATTTCTACATATTTGGTGGGAATGCCCCTCATTGACACAATTCTGGAAAACGGTACACGAACGCATAGTCCAGGTCACCACCCTGCCAATAGCGTGCTCTCCGGAACAATTCTTACTACATCATTCTTCCATAACAAAATCGAAATATCAACATTCTCTGGCGCTCCACCTAATAAATGCGGCCACACAGTGCATCCCTCTGTACTGGAGATCCAAAACCCCCCCGACAATTGATGACTGGCTGAAAAGGGTAAATAAAACAGAAGAAATGGAAAGATTAATACATCAAGCTAAAGATTCACATGGAAAATACAGACACATATGGGCAAACTGGTTGCACTACATAGATTCCCTTACACAACTAGCGGTCCCCAGTCCTACGGATCCTTTATCGACAACGGGAAGGGGTGACGTTGGTTGACCGGTATTCTCACCTCCCTCTTAGCCATTATTCCCCCTTACCACTTCCCTATACTGTCCTCCCAAGAGTAGAAAGAAACCAGTAAGTTGGGTACAAAGTAGCATTAGGCAAAGGTCTGCTGTTGGTTCGGAGAAAGAAACCCTCTTACTGAAGGGTATGTTCCCCTACTTGTCACCCACAGATTGTTCCCTTTGGGGGGACTCGCTTCTCACTTTCAGAAATATTGGTTGATTAAGGATGTTTGGTTTTATTTTCACGGTTCTTTCATATGGTTCATAGGTCAGTCACCTTAATTCCTATATCTTATTTTTTCTAACAAATCTATCAATGTTTCTGCGGGGGTTCTATTTTGTTGTCCCTAAGTTGAATCCCAAAGAGCAGAAAGGAACCATTGAGTTTGGATACAAAGTAACATTAGGCAAACGTGTGCTGATATTTTTGAGAAAGAAACCTTCTCACTAAGAGATACATTCCCCTACTGTTGATGATAAATTACATAATCACTATTTTATGTACTGTTTCAATATGAACAATTCTGTATTGCATAAATACTCAATAAAAATTTTTTTCTTGGAAAAAAAAAATAATAGAACAGTACAGCATCACTGTGAGGATGAGAACTGTGAAAAGGAGGGGGGCGAATTTGTGAAAAGGGGCAAGAACAATAAAGGGAGAGATACAGAGGTACATAGGTGGCTGTGAACAGGAGATAAAGAGATGGCTGTGGAAGGTGGGGGGGGGTACAGAGGTGCCTGTTGATGGGGGGGTATAGAAGTGGCTGTGGACAGGGGTGGCTGTCGACAGAGGATACAGAAGTGGCTGTGGGCAGAAGATACAGAGGTGGCTGTGGGCAGAAGATGCAGAGGTGGCTGTGGATGGGGAGATAGAGGTGACTGTGGACAAGGGGGTACAGTGAGGCGGCATTTGATGGGGCACCATGGCGGCATTTGATGGGGCACCATGGCGGCATTTGATGGGGCACCATGGCGGCATTTGATGGGGCACAGTGGCAGCATTTGATGGGGCACAGTTGCAGTATTTGATGGGGCACAGTTGCAGTATTTGATGGGGCACAGTTGCAGTATTTGATGGGGCACAGTGGCAGCATTTGATGGGGCACAGTTGCAGTATTTGATGGGTACAGAGAGGCTGCATTTGATGGGAAAAGTGGCAGCATTTGATGGGCACAGTGAGGCTGCATTTGATTGGGCACAGTGGTTGCGTTTGATGGGCACAGTGACAGCATTTTATGCTGCACAGTGGCAGCATTTGATGGGCACAGTGGGGCTGCAATTGATGTTTTTTTTTTTTCAGTTTGTTTGCGCCCCCAAATTTGTTTCCCATTATGGGCGTGAGTGGGGCCTCATGTCTAAGTTTTGCCTAAGGCCTCTCAAAGTCTAGAGCTGCCTCTGTTTGGTAATTACAGATCTTAAGCATAGCCACCCCCCCTTTTTCAAGGTTCCAAAAGTAATTGGACAATTGAATCAAAAGCTGTTTCATGACCAAGTGTGGGCTACTCCTTCACATTTCTTCATAAATGAAGCAGGTAAAAAGTCTGGATTTGATTCTAAGTGTGGTACTTTCATTTAGAATTTATTGCTGTGAGCCTACATCATGTGTTCAAAAGAGCTATCCGTGCAAGTTAAACAGGCCATTGTAATGTCTAGTACACAGGACCGTTTTTTCCGTTGGGAAAAAAAAATGACGGTTTTCCCGATGGAATTCCTGTCAAGCCTGCTTAGCATGCACACATAGTCACACAAAAGTCCAGTGAACTTTTGACTGCCAAGAACGTGGTGATGTAAAAGACTACGACGAACCGAGAAAATTAAGTTCTATGCTTCTGAGCATGTGTCGATTTGTTTTCGAGCATGTGCGTTTTTTTACCCGTCGGAAAACCATACAGACGAATGGTTTTCCCATCAGGATTTTTTCCTGACGGGAAAAAAAAGAGATCCTGCTCTCTTTTTTTGTCCGGTAGTTTTCCCGCCGTGAAAAACTGCGATGGAGCATACCCACGGCCGAGATTCCCGACGAAAAGCTCTCAAAGCAGTTTTCCTGTCGGAAAAAATGGTTGTGTGTATGAGGCATTTAGTTTCAAAAGTGGCCAAACAGTTTGGTACATTCTGAGGAAAGAAGAATGCACTAGTGAGCTCAGCAACAGAAAATGGCCTTGACGTCCACAGAAGACAACAGTGGTGGATGATTGCAGGATCCCTTCTATGGCAAAGAAAAACCCATTCACAACATCCAGACAAGTGAAGGGTACTCTCCAGGAGGTGGGCGTATCATTGTCAAAGTCTACAATCAAGAGAAGACTTCAAGAGAGCAAACAGAGGGTTCACCACAAGGTGCAAACCATTTATGAGCCTGAAGAATAGAAAAGCCAGATTACATCTAAAAAAGAGAGACCAGTTCAGGAAAAGCATTCTTTGGATGAATAAAACTAAGATTAATCTGTACCAGAATGACAGGAAGAAAAAAGTTTGGAGGAGACTTGGAACAGCTCATGAGTCAAAGCACACAACATTATCTGTAAAACATGATGGAGGCAGTGTGATGGCATGGGCATGCATGGCTTCCATTGGCACTGGGTCATTAATGTGACAGAAGACAAAAGCAGCCAGATTAATTCTGCAGTGTTTGGAGATACTGTCAGCCCAGATTCAGCCAAATGCAGCAAAGTTGATTGGATGGCGCTTCACGGTACAGAGGGACAATGATCCAAAACACACTGCAAAGGCAACCCAGGAGCTTTTGAGAGAAACTAAGTGGAATATTCTGCAATGGCCGTGTCAATCACCTGATCTCACCTCAATTGAGCAGGTATTTCTTGCTGAAGGCAAAACTAAAGGCAGAAAGACCAACAAACAACTGAAGACAGCTGAAGTTAGAGCCTGGAAAAGCATCAGAAAGGAGGAAACCCAGTCTTTGGTAATGTCCATGGTTTCCAGACTTCTGGCAGTCATTGCCAGTAAATGATTCAAAGCAAAATATATATATATATATATATATATATATATATATATATATATATATATATTTGATAGTTGTCACTTGTCTAATTACATTTGAGCCCCTGAAAATGGGGGGACTGTGTATAAAAATGGTTGCAGTTCCTTAAATTTGTACTTGATATTTATGTTCAACCCCTTGAATTAAAGCTGAAAGTCTGCACTTCAAAAATTCATTTCGATCGTTTCATTTGTATTGTCTTCTGGTGGCATACAGTGGCAAAAGTTTGATAATTGTGCCTGTGTCCAAATATTCAGTATATGGACCCAACTGTATAAGCATAGCATTGTATACCTGTATGTGGTCACTACATGTAAGAATAGGATACAATTGGGGGTGGTGGCGCTGCCTAACCTCACCCCCTACCAGAAATAGGGTGAAAGAGGGCCCAAAGAAAGGGACCAGAAATATTAAACTACTAATGAGTGAACTAAATAAAAGTGTTCAGTATGTGAACCTCCACATCAAATACCAGTGGTGAAAAAAACAAATATATTAGGACATCAATGAATATAAAACTGTGACATATGTGTAAACCTATATTGGCCCTTATACGAGTATAAGCGGACCTACCAGCACACTGTGACAGTCCTATTAACCAATAGCAACCTGTTGCCAATGTGCCCTATACATGTGATAACCAATAATAGTAACTAAATATTGAGCAATTGCAACCTCAAATCATAACGGTTATGTGTTACAGCAAGCAAATTGTCACATAGGGATAATCGCATAAAATATCATAAAGAAGGGAACAATAGTCTCTAGAGAAAAGTTCTAATATTTCCAATCAGGACTTTATAGGTACGGATTCTTGCAGTGGAGAGGAGTGTTCCTATACCACAGATGGTGGATTTGCAGTGGTCCCGGTGCTCCCCCACAAGGGTCCCCACTCACCAGATCCAACTACCCCACCAGGGGTGTACAGCATGTAGTATATAGGTTTCCCAAAATTTCACTGCTCCAGGCTTCTACTTGGCAAGTCAGAACCGTCCATGATGAAGACTTTCCAGCGTCAAATTGTGTGGTAGTCCCTCAGAAAGAAAAAAATTCCGCTCCCATGGTGTAGTATTCAAGCAAGGTTTATTGTGGCCAAAAAATGCCAAATATACAAGATATGGCAGCACTATATAAACACAGTGACAGCCCAAAGTTAAAATATACCGGTATATAAAAGAAAGTACCAACAATAAAAGTAAATAAAAAGACTTGGCTGTTTTCAGCAGTCAGGTTCGTAAAACCATCTATCCGAGTGGAATAGATTAGCGCCTCCACGGGGGATTTCAGTGTGCGCTCAAGCTGCGTTCCACCTAGCGAGCTTATTATATCTTTTCACTATCCCTTTTGGGGGATTGGTATTTGTTTAGCCTTAAGCGCAGGATATATTGTTCTTTATTACATGTAAGAATAACACTGCACATCTGTAGGTAAGGGGTGTCCTGTAGGTGGTGACTAAATTAAACAAAAGCATTGGGGTTGATTTACTAAAGGCAAATAGATTGTGCACTTTGCAAAGAGAAGTTGCTTTAGAGTTTTCTAAATGAGCAGAAGTGCCGTTGACTTCCATCATTCAATCATGTACAAGCAAAAATGCAATTTTTTTTTCATTTCCTTGCACATGATTGGATATTCTTTGCAAAGTAAAGCTTTACCCTACTTACTAAGCCTTGGAGCAACTGCACAGTCTATTTGCCTTTAGTAAATTAACTTCATAGTATACCTGCATATCGTTACTACATGTAAGGATGAATTTGTATACCTTTATGTGATTAATACATGTAATAATAGCATGGCCATACATGGATGCCTAAAAAACCTAAACGCTGAAATCTGATTGGCTGATATATTTTTTTGCATATACATATACCTTTTTCTACATCTTTAGGAGGTTAGCTAGATTTGATCAAATCTTGATTCCTAAAATAAGTGTTATAAGGTAAGGAGCGAAGGATGAAATATTATATCTAATTTATGTAAGGAGCAAAAAATCATTGATGAACATCTGAAAATCTCTATAGCCATAAGAGAAACATTTTATAATAAGCATGCCAATTTGAAGTACAGCATCAATTAAAAGACAGCACTTAACAATGTATTTTCTGATTTCTAATTCCACAAAATAGTATGGTCACACATGACCTGGCAGCACCATTCTCTCTAATCTTTTCTGAGTCAGCAGGCAATGTGAGCATTCCAGGCATGCTTGTGGACAGTGGAATCACGATTCACTGTCCCTTCTGGAGCTGTGCCACAGAAATGCAAGTGAATGTACCAGTGTGCACATGTCAAGAATATATTGTACTATTTCCATGATGTTTTAGACTATAAAACACTGGGTTTAACCAATGCAACAACACATAGGCCTTTTAGGCTTGTTTACCAATGTTCCCATATCACAGAATACAAAGATATGTTTCACATTCTTGATTGTGTAAACGGTGAGATATTCATAAACCACTGTATGTAAAGTCAGAAGGCAAAATGTAAACACAGAAATAACTTTCACATGGTCAAGTTTTATTAAGCTGTTTTCAGCTGTTCCTCTTTTTTATCCCCCAAAAACTTCAACGTACAGTACTAAAGATGTACTCTAGGCGTATGTACATCTTTAGTAAAAAAGAAAATTGATGTTTAATACTACTAGCAGGGCTTTTTTTCAGGGGGAACTTGGGGGAACTCAGTTCCACCACCTCTGGCTCAGACCCTTTGTTTCCCACTCACCACAATCACTTGTAAACACAGAAGTCTGGTTTCTATGTTTACAAGTGACAGCTCTGCACTCTGTGTGTAACCACCTGAACTCTGCATTCTGTATGTAATGCAATTCTGGTATTTAATGCCCCTTTAAGACCCTTCTACTGTTTGTGAAATCTGAAAAGGGTCGTGATTGAGTTCCTGCACCTATTTTCTGAGAAAAAAAGCTCTGACTACTAGTATAAGTGTTTGAAATAGCTCTTCTTTTTACATTAGCTTTCCATATTCCTCTGTTTGCCATATGCCTGAGAAAGGGTGAAACAACAGTATAAGCCACATGTGTCAAACACAAGGCCCGCGGGCCAAATCTGGCCCTCCAGGCTCTTTCATGTGGCCCTCATACCTCTCCTGCAACTGCAGGAGAGCTCCAGCCCTCCTCTGGCCCTTACTTTCTGCTTTCAAGCAATGCATCCAGCTTCTTCCCAGCAGCAGCATAAGGAAAGGGGGGTGCACTGTGATACAAAGGGGAGTGCGGGACTCAATTTCTGATGGTGGCTCTTTACATCTAATGTAAAGGGAGGGGATGCGCTGGACATCTAATCTTAAAGATACAACCGGCCCTTTTGAGGGCAATCATAATGCTGATGCGGCCCACAATGAAATTGGGTTTGACACCCCTTGTATAAGCATGTACTGCATTGCACATTGTTGTAACCCTGGGAGCTTATGTACATGATTGTTCCGGACAGAGGCAGAACGACGGTCTGCCTATGTAAACAAGGGAAGACAGAGATTCTGTGTTTTTGCTTAGCAGAAATGGAGAGAGTAAGTAATCTTTACTGATCACCTACTCTGTTCATTCGTAACTGAAACATATGTAACGCTGGTCTCCCAACGAGTCGGGCGCTATTGTAAATTAAAGGGTGTCTGAGCCAATAGTTGGGCTCAGACTCTGTTAATTCTATTTAAATTAGCCTCTGTTCTGGCTATGGTTGTGCTCGGTAGAAGTTTTCCCTTGTTGCCTGTAGGTGGTGTTACCACTTCAGGCCCATGTTGGAACTCGAGCAAACCATAGTGTGTTAGGTGACCCCTCTCGGCAGCAGCCCAGTGGAAGTGGTGCTCCGCTGTGCATGCTGGAAGGGGGTACTTAACCACTAGCCGACCTGCCGCCGCAGTTATACGGCGGCAGGTTGGCTCGGCTGCGCGAGATCACGTAGCTATACATCATCTCACATTTCAGCCAATAGGGGCGCGCGTAATCACTGCCGGGCACCCACGATCGCTCGTTACAGAGCGAGAACTGGGATCTGTGTGTGTAAACACACAGCTCCCGGTCCTGTCAGGGGAGAAATGTCTGACCGTCTGTTCATACAATGTATGAACAGCAATCAGTCATTTCCCCTAGTGAGTCCACCCCCCCTACAGTTAGAACACACCCAGGGAACATAATTAACCCCTTCCTCGCCCCCTAGTGTTAACCCCTTCCCTGCCAGTGGCATTTGTATAGCACCGATCGCTATAAAAATGCCAATGGTCCCAAAAATGTGTCCGAAGTGTCCGCCATAAGGTCACAGTACCGATTAAAAATTTGCTGATCACCGCCATTACTAGTAAAAAAAAAATGCCATAAAACTATCCCTTATTTTGTAGACGCTATAACTTTTGCGCAAACCAATCAATAAACGCTTATTGCGATTTTTTTTAACGAAAAATATGTAGAAGAATACGTATCGGCCTATACTTTTGTTTTATATATTTTTGGGATATTTATTACAGCAAAAAGTAAAAAATAATTTTTTTTTTTCAAAATAGTCGCTCTATTTTTGTTTATAGCGCAAAAAAAGAAAGCTCTATTTGTGGCAAAAAAAGGACGCCAATTTTGTTTGGGAGCCACGTCGCACGACCGCGCAATTGTCAGTAAAAGTGACGCAGTGCCGAATCGCAAAAAGGGGTCCGGTCATTGACCAGCAATACGGTCCGGGGCTGAAGTGGTTAAGGGGCAGACGCCGTTTTTTGGGGTCCTTCGCCTGGTGGCCCTCCTGGTGCGAGGTGAGTGTGTGTGATTCCAGTCTCGGGACCACGTTGGTGTTCCTATCGAGAAGGCCCAGCTATGCTGGCTGGGGCCTATGGTTCTACAGGGGATCCCAAGCTGTCCATCCAAGTGGAGGACGGAGGCTTCTTAGCGAAGGAAACCGGGGGAGGACCTGCCCTGGAGGAGACAAGCAAGGCAAGCTGATGTCTCTGGATAGGCCTGGTAACCTCGTTAAGGAAAAGGGATCCACTACGCAAGTTGTCTTACAGTCTGCCAGATTGGCTTAATGTAAGGCAGGAAGTTCGGGACTTAAATCCTGTGGAAGAGGATTCCTGACTATCCATTCTGTGTTCTCAGACGGTCTGTGGCAGAGACTGTTTCTATACTGTCCGTGCATCATTCCAGCTGCTAGGCCATGTGAGAGGGGTCTATCCGGGTGAGCAATACCCACTCAGGAGTGAGTGGTGAATGCTGGAACTTTAAATACTTTTGTGCATTCTGTACTGTGTGCCTGAACCTTCCTCTTCTCTCTATACTCTCTACTTCCTTCACAAGTTTTATGCAGCGAAAATAAAGCCTACACTTGAAGGTTTTACATCTTGTGTGGACATTGCAATGTCTACAACTTCCTCCCCTGGACAACGAACTTAGAGGTAACGTGCAAAACCCAAAATCTAAACCAGCAGCTCCTACGGGGTAGTGCTACACATAGTAAACTGTTTACTATGATTCTGTTTTTGAATGAACGGGAAGCTCAGAACTGTTCCTGTCCATTTTTTTTAAAAGTGTGTCATCTCATGTGTTGTGTTGAATACATTTATTTTGTATATACAAGCATTTCATGGTTACATATATATTCATATAAGATTTGATGTATTTAGGCTGTGCAAGTCCAGAATACACACTGTTACTGCCTCAGTATTAGATGATTTTCAGTTCAGTTTTTATTTTAAACAACAAGCGGTGAGATCACAATTCCACTTACAATATGCATAACAATGGTTTAAGAGCCTCTTTATGAAAATCCTTATAAAACTACTACAGCACCTCCTTTGTCAGCACCTGACGGTATGATTATGTCAGATTTTTGGTGCTGAAAGCGGTACCATTATTTTGCATGGAAATTTGGCGTTTTATATTGTAGGCCTGCAATTCTTAGAAATAACTCACTTAAATCCGCCCGAACAAGAGTCTAGTAGACATCACAGATATGATAAAGTTTTAAACACAAAATCATAAATTATAATATAATAAATAACTATAAATAATTATAACAAATAATAACAATTATTCAATAATGTAATCAAATCAAAAACACTGAAATTTTTATAAAATAAAAGTGCATGCAGGGCACTGGACAGACCACTAGGGACAAAGGGAATGTGTAATTATTTTATACAGTACTGTAATCTGTAAGATTACATTATACTGTATGTGTACTGTGTTTTTACTTTTTTAAATTTGGCGCCGATCTCTGCCCCTGTGCGTCGCAACATCGCAGGGAATGGAGCTCAACGGCACTCGGGCACTGTGTGAATCGAGCGAGGAGACAGGGTTACCGCTAATAGTACTGAAAACTTACCCCTAGCCAGACTCGGGAATACCGCTCAGGAGGTTAACCTCCCTGATGTTAACCTCCCTGATGCAAGAATACAATGGCACAGTGGTAAAGGGGGTTTCCTCCATCTTCTTCTGCTGTAAGAATACAATAGCACAGTGGTGTGGGGATTCCTCCATCCTCCTTTGCTGTAAGAATACAATAGCACAAAGGGGGGGGGGGATTCCTCCATCCTCCTCTGCTGTAAAAATACAATAGCACAGTGGCGTGGCGTATTCCTCCATCCTCTTCTGCTGTAAGACAACAATAACACAGTGGTGGGGGATTCTGCTAATCGAATGAAAGCTTTCAAATATTCACGTTCAAAAGAAGATGATTCTCTGACGTCTTTAGGCACCTTTAACAAAAATACAGTGAACTTTTAAATGCTAAACCAGCGTTCAGAAATGCAGATTTTTTTAATTGATTAATTTGTAAAGTGATCAAGATCAACTGCTTTAGAATCAGTTCGATTTGCTATCTTACCCTGCACTGTCATTTACAGCTAGGGAACGATATTTTAATAAATTACGTTTTGTTCATTTCTAAAACTATTATATATAAGCGCTGTCATTTTAGGGACAGATACATTGGACTATAGCAGGTTTTATGTTTCAATCGTTTTTTAATTAGAGTTTTACACAAAAAAAACAACAAGAAAATCTCAGCTTAGCAGGTTTTAAAGCAGGATCTTCACAGACTACTTGCTGCATCAAGACAAAGAAGGCTAATTGTACAGATCTGGATATAAGGAGGAGGTAAAAGGGACAATGATGAGAAACAGGTCATACAGGTGGAAACAGACAGAGAAAAATCCTGAATCTGAGGCCGTGTACACACGGGCAAACATGTACGATGAAACCGGTCCGCCGGACCGTTTTCACCGTACATGTCTGCCCGGGGCTTTCTATACGATGGCTGTACTAACCATCGTACAGAAATCCGCGCGTAAACAATACGCGGGGCGTGTCCGCGGTGTCGCCGCGTCGATGACGCGGCGATGTGGGCGGGCCTGCCAGTTAAATGCTTCCACGCATGCGTCAAAGTCATTCGACGCATGCGAGGGATGGCGGGCGCTCGGACATGTACGGTAGGTCTGTACAGACGACCGAACATGTCCGAGCGGGCAGGATTCCAGCGGACTGTTTTAAAACAAGTCCAGGAATATTTGCCCTCGCTGGGAAAAGGCCCGGCGGGCAAATGTTTGTCCTGCACACTCGGGCCTACACACGACCGAACATGTCTGCTGAAACTGGCCCGCGCACCAGTTTCAGCAGACATGTTTGGTCGTGCGTACGGGGCCTAACCCATAGCTCGGCAGTAGACACCAGAACGGTCTAAATGAATTATAAATGTTTAACAATGTGGTACGCAACGCCCAACAAAATCAGCAGGTACCAACCAGGAAAATCGGCGGAGTGTTGGAGAGGATATAAGGTGGTAAGAACGATCGCTCATTTGTGGTGGGACTGGCCAAAAATCAAAGGGAGGTGGGAGGTGGGGACCTCGGGATGGTAAATAGGCTACAAGGGTTGCAAGAGGGTGTATTGTTGTTTTATTACCCATGCAAATGTATGTTTTGTATCCGTGTACTTTTGATAAAATAGACGGAGAAGTAGACTGACGCAGACACAAACATGAAAGTAAAACAGTCATGGAAAAAACAAAAACATTCACAAATATAGAAACAAAACAAACACCATAGAAGACAAACCAATGCATAGAAAAGAAAGAATAAATCAGTGGATTTATAGGGGTTGTAAAGGTAAAAAAAAAAAATCACCTTAATGCATTAAGGGGAAAAAACATTGGCCCCGTTTTACTTACCTGACCCTTCGAAAGTCCCGCGCTCACCCCCGTCATCCTCCTCGAGTCGAAGCCTGGCCGTTGATTGGCTGCAGTGGATGGATTGAAAGCAGCGCAGCCATTGGCTGGCGCCGCTGTCAATCAAATCCAATGACGCAGCGCGCCGGGGGGCAGGGCCGAGTAATACAGGACGCACCCGCACCTCACGGGAGCGCACCCGCAACAGCTCCACACTATGCAAGCTCGCTCGCATATCTGTGTGGAGTTGTTGCGGGGAGGAGACCGGGACAGCCGCCGAGGGACCCCAGAAGACGTGGATCGGGGCCACTGTGTGCAAAACGAACTGCACAGTGAAGGTAAGTATAACATGTTTGTTATTTTAAAATTATTTTATTTTCCTTTACTGACCCTTTAAAAGCAGACACAGAGAGCCAACAGGCAAAATTAAGAAAATATAATCAGATATATGAAAATAAAATCCAAACAATTAAATACAAAATAAAAAATCTGAAAAGGAGACCAAAGTATATAATACACATGAACACACAGGATTTGCTTTATTCATTATCCTGTTAGTAAATCCCTCTTAGACAGCTAAACTTACATTTTGAAAGTTTTAAAGGGATTAACTTTCCCACCGTGGAGTTTTATCAATGACCTTGAGCATAAGTGTACTCTAAGGAAGGCCATATATTATGTAATTTTATTTCCTTTAAACTCTGGTTGAAGGAAAGGAGATTATTATTATTATACTGGATTTATGTAGCGCGAACAGTTTGTGCAGCACTTTACAATGTTAGGGCAAACAGCACAGATACAATTCAATACAGGAGGAATCAGGGGGCCCTGCTCATTAGAGCGTACAATCAAGAAATTGCTTAATTCCCCCATCAACACAATCCGTGTTGATGGGGGAATCCCATCCGTTGCACTATTGTATTCTGACAGTGGGAGGTTTCCCAGCCGTCAGATTACAATGACCACTCCTGGCAGCTATAGCTGCCGGCAGTATTCAAACTAAATGGTAGATTGACTTCAGTACAACCAACATTGAAATTCACCTGATTCCTGCTGAACCAGCTGAATTTCGATCCATCTATGGCTAGCTACAAACATGCTTACTCCCATAGGAGCCGCTGGAAATTTACCTAGGTTATTCCCCAGTGCATTGCCCCACAGCCAGGTACATGATCTTAGCCACATTTTCCTCAATAACCAGTCTAGGGGCTGTTGATTTTGTTGTTTTTTGGAAGAACTTGGATAGAGTTGAGGGAATCGAGTGGGATTTTTCAAAAACAGAAACTATATACAATTGAGAACTTGTTTCTGTAAAGCTGAACCAGAAGCCCTTTCATATATCAAACTGTGGACATGGCTTCAAGTATAAAAAGTTAAATGTATAGCTGAAGTAGAAGTCCATGCATATAGCCAGTTGTGGACTTGGCTTGGAGTAGACGCAGTTAACAGCACACAAGCTTCTTACCTTAGAGCAGGGGTCTCCAAACTTTATAAAAAAAGGGAAAATTTACTGTACTCAAGGGGGGCCGTACTGTGGCCATTAAGAGTACAAAATATCCCAGCATCCTTGGGAATAAACAATCCCCCATCATTGATGTCAGTGGGGGGAATTGTGCCCCATCATTGGTGTTATTGGGCCCCATCGTTCGGGTTATTGGGAAGAATTGTGCTCCATCATTTGTGGTATTAGGCCCCATTGTTGGTGTCCTTTGGAGGAACTGTGCTCCATTGGTAATTAAACTGGTAAGAAAATTGTGCCCTTCATTGTTGTCAGTGAATAAAATAGCAAGGACCACATCTGGCCCCCGGGCTGCAGTTTGGAGACCACTTCCTTAGAGCAATAAGAGCATAGTCACTTCACAAGGAATTAGTTAAACTAAGCTCTTTAGGACACCAACCAATGTTGGTTGACAGCAGCCCAAAAGTCTCTAAGATCTCTCAGCAGTCTGTATTTACAAACTGTCCAGGGAAAGCTTTTGCCTCCTTCCAACTTCCAATGACACTTTCTTTCAGTGATACTAGAGTAGATCTTCAGCAGACGGCTCCTTAGTCAGCTTTTAGCAGCTTCAGCATAGACCCTCAGGTCACCTACCTGAGGCCTCATGAACAGCAAGCACATGGCAGCACTGCACTGGAGGGCAGCAAGCACTCCAAGCTGGACTGATCCTCTTAAGGAAAAGACCTAGAGCCCACATGCTCAATGAATATATACAGTCTCCAAGCATGCCATCATGGCCCAGCTCCCTGGGATTGGCCAGGGCTGTATAAATATTCATGCTATCATCTGCATAGCTCCACACCTTTGATCCAGAAAGTACTCACAGCTTTTTTGGACAGCAGAGGGCGCAAGACTAGTATTAGCTAAGAACACTGAGCAGACCTAACTAGTTAAGGCAGCTGCACTGAGAACAGTGAGCTACCAAATTTACCTAGCACAGCAATTGCAGCCACACTGAATACGGTGACAAGCTAAATTTACCTATCAAAAACACAGCTCGACAAACACAACGAGCCAAAACGAAATATATCTATCTCTTTCTAGCACCTATCCAGAAGGGTGCTACAGATAGCTTGCAGTAAAAGTCCTTCCTTACAAAGTGCAATCTATGGCAGAAGAGTAAACACAAGAAAAAGTAATTGCCCACTCAGACCTTGGCATCCTGGGGCATTGC
Source organism: Rana temporaria (assembly GCF_905171775.1). NCBI lineage: Eukaryota > Metazoa > Chordata > Amphibia > Anura > Ranidae > Rana > Rana temporaria. Next base: position 96,695,985 of record NC_053496.1, read on the forward strand.
ATTAATGTGTGTTTTTTCATTCAAATGAATCGGGTAATGGCAGCACAGTGCACCACAACACAGGTAGTGCATTGGCACAGCACCATGCTGACACATATAATGGTGCCAGGTGCCTACTCCTAAGGCCTGTTCACACCTTCCCAGTGATGCCAAGGTCTGGATGGTCTTTTAGCCTAGATTCACACCTATGTGTTTTTTAGTGAATTTTGCCGTTTTCAAAAACGCACTACAGTCCATTTAACATGGTTTCCTATGGTACACGTCCACATTTATGCGTTTTGCAGCCAGGGCATTTTTGAAAAGGGTCAGGGACTTTTTTCCCGCAATAGGCATGTAATAGACTTCAAAGGAATTGCACCAGAAATGCAAAAGTTGTGTTTGCGATGCGATATTTGATGTGTTTTGTGGTTTTTATTTTTCCGTTTAAAACACTGTATAAAGCTGGTTGCTAAAGGGGGGGCCCGGGAAGCCAGCCGCTACGTCCTTAACAACCGATTCAGAGGGGACCCCCCACTCCAATTTAAAAAAATGGCCTGGGGTCCCCCCCAAGATCCATACTAGAACTGCTGGTAAGATCCATACCAAAGCTTGTGGATGGGGACAAAGGGCCTCTTCCCAACAACCCTGTGCTGTGGTTGTTGGGGTCTGCGGTAGAGCTTATCGGAATCTGGAAGCAGAGCCCCCCTAGTCAATGACCTGAAGAGAGCTGGGACCACAGTCTCAAAGAAAACCATTAGTAACACACTAATCCATCATTAATTAAAATCCTGCAACGCATGCAAGGTCCCCTTGCTCAAGCCAGTGCATATCCAGGCCCATCTAAAGTTTGCCAATGACCATCTGGATGATCCTTAGGAGGAATGGGAGAAGGTCATGCGGTCTGATGAGACAAAAATAGAGCTTTTTTAGTCTAAACTCCACTCGCCATGTTTGGATAAAGAAGAAGGATGAGTACAACCCCAAGAACACCATCCTAACTGTGAAGCATGGAGGTGGAATCATTCTTTGTGGATGCTTTTCTGCAAAGGGGACAGGGTGACTGCACCGTGTTGAGGGGAGAATGGATGGAGCAATGTATCACGAGACCTTGGCCAACAACCTCATTCCCTCAGTAGGAGCATTGAAGATGGGTCGTGGCTGGGTCTTCCAGCATGACATTGACCTGAAACACACAGCCAGGGCAACTAAGGAATGGCTCGGTAAGAAGTATCTAAAAGGTCCTGGAGTGGCCTAGCCAGTCTCCAGACCTGAACCCAATAGAAAATCTTTGGAGGGAGCTAAAAGTTCGTATTGCCCAGCGACAGCCCCGAAACCTAAGGATCTGGAGAAGCTATGTGTGCAAACCTGGTCAAGAACTACAGGAAAGGTCTCTGTAATTGAAAACAAAGGTTTCTGTACCAAATGTTAAGTTCTGCTTTTCCGTTGTATCAAATACTTATGTCATGCAATAAAATGCCAATTGATTACTTAGAAATCATACAATGTGATTTTCTGGATTTTTTTTAGATTCCGTCTCTCACAGTTGGAGAATACCTATGATAAAAACTACAGACCTCTACATGCTTTGCAAGTAGGAAAACCTTCAAAAATCGGCAGTGTATCAAATACTTATTTGCCCCACTGTACATGTGCCTATCAAAAAAAAAAAAAAAAACAAGACAAAAAAAAAAACCTTTACATTTCTCAATAGGCCTATTGCCACTGCAGTAAAGCCACACCATTGGGAGAAATAGCCTTGATAAAGCACTCAGATGCACTTAATACTCATATTCAGGCTCTCATTGATGTTACTGTTTATTTCTATATGCGTTTCACATGTGAGATAAATATAAAATCTTGTTTAAAAATAAGCACTATACTTACTTGCAATAGCGTGTTCCCATTTGACCATAATGCAATCTCATATTTGTTGGGTATGTTAAATAAAGAATTTGCAAAAATAAATAAAAATTAACAATTAAAAACACTTACATTTTGAATTGAAAAATTCATGCAACTAAATTTTGGGGAGAGAAAAATCACCAAGCATGGATCTGTAGTTAGCCAATTAGTCTGGAAAACTCTTTGTTTAACAAATGCTGTTGTCCCTGTCCAAATTAATCACTTTCTCATCTAGACTCAACCAGACAGAAAAATAAATCATATGGAAGCATGGGAATCTGATTTATCCTCATAAAGCCCAAGTAAGATTTGTGATGTAACCTTGCAGTCTGTCTGTATTTTTATCTAGGTCATGTTGAGTTTAACGCTCTTACCTTGCTGCTCCATGTTCTGTGTTTCAAAGCCACATGGGGAACTATATGCATGTAGCTTATATATACTCATGTTGTTTACTTACAAATCATTTTAAGCAGCACAAACAAATGACTGATCACTTAAAGTGGTAAGAGAGCTGAAATACCTGCTTTTCCTCAGCAAAGAAAGCTGCTTCAGGTTGATCAGTATGTTGTGGCACTTGGATCTCTGCACTGTATGCATTCAGTTGGCAACCTGCATACTTTTAACAGAACTGCTCCTGATATGTATAATGGGGTTCAATTGCGTGTGGAATTTCATCATCAGTAAAGTTAGGCATAGGTTATATGGGTTAAGTGTTTTAGATGTTAAAGTTGTTGTAAACCTCTGACATGAAAACTGAACAAATCATATCCTTTTATAGTGTGTACTTGTCTCAATCCAAAGCACCAAGTGTGATTTCTGTCTTGTTTCTCTGCTATTTGGATTAGTCATTTATGACAGATTGCGTTGTCTCCAAGAAATTGAAGGGGACGAAGTGGGGGCCTTCCAGTACACCAACCCTGATTGACAGCCTCAGCTGTACATGTTTCCTCTTGAGATTGTGTAGAGGGAGGTGTGTGTCCATTCCCTCCATTAAAGTCTTAGGCCGTGTACACACGACCGTTTTTTTCGGGTTCTAAAAAATGACGTTTTTAAGGGTCTAGAAAAAAACAACGTTTTTTCCAACCCGATCATTAAAACGGCCTTGCCTACACACGATCGTGAAAAAAAATGCTCTAGCAAAGCGCGGTGATGTACAACACGTATGACGGCACTATAAAGGGGATGATGCCACCCTCTGGGCTGCTTTAGCTGATTTTGTGTTAGTAAAAGACGATTCACGATTTTCAGTCTATTACAGTGTGATGTTTACTCCATTACGAACGGTAGTTTTACCAGAACGAGCGCTCTCGTCTCATAACTTGCTTCTGAGCATGCACATTTTTTTCACGTCGTTAAAGCCCACACACGACCATTTTTTACAACCTGAAAAAAAAAACAACGTTAAAAACGTCGTGAAAAAATAGAGCATGTTCGAAAAAAAATATTTGCCCATTTTTTTAGAACCCGAAAAATGCTCTGAAGCCCACACACAATCGTTTTTAATGACATAAAAAAAAAAGTCATTTTTTAGAACCCAAAAAACAGTAGGGTATATAAGGACAAGGGAACAGAGAGGTTTTAGGTGTATGAGAACAATACATTTAATTTAGAGACTTGGATAAGAAGGTTTAAGAAGTTTTGTTCACTAGTATAATATTATGGGAAAGGAGAGATATGGACATGCCTTTCTTAGTTGCTTTTTGCTGTTTGGAGCGATAATATGTATATGACTATGTACTTTTTTGTTATGACAATACCTCTTTGTGGCCTTGGATATAAAAATAAAAATAAAATAAACGATATGAAAGGAGGAAAGGGAAGAAAAAGAAAAATTCACTCAACTATCCTCAGTTGAGCCATGTGTGACTTCAGCCCCCGTCTCATGTCTCTGGAAGCTTAGAAATGCTGTGTAAATGCTGCACTTTATCTGCAGCCATATCTTCTCTACATCAAATTAAACAGGTATAACTTATGTAAGAGGATGCATTTAATTTCTGTGCATCACCTGAGACTAGTCACTTCACTGGGTATATATATAAGGGTTTACTACCACTTTTAAGTATTAGGGAGGAGATTAACCACTTCAATACCAGACACTTACACCCCCTTCCTGCCCAAGCCAATTTTCAGCTTTCAGCGCTGTCGCAATTTGAATGACAATTGCTACACTGTACCCAAACAATTTATCATTTTGTTCCCACAAATAAAGTATTTTTTTGGTGGTATTTGATCACCTCTGCAATTTTTTTTGCGCAACAAATAAAAAAAGACAGAAAATTTTGAAAGAAATACATTTTTCTTTGTTTCTGTTAAACATTTTTTTAAATAAGTAAGTTTTCTTCTTCAATGACGGGCACTGATATGGCTGCACTGATGGGCACTGATAAGGTGGCACCGATAGGTGGCACTGGTATATGGCACTGATGGGCATTCATAGGCGGCACTGATGGGTACTTATGGGTGGCACTGATGGGTACTTATGGGTGGCACTAATAGGTGGCACGGATGGGCACTGATAGGTGGGCACTGCTGGACATGAATGGTAACTAATAGGATACACTGATGGGTAGCATTGCTGGGCATCACTCTGATCCATAATGGTGCCAGTCAGTGTTCATTTGTGGGCACTGATTTTCATATATTGACATATGCGGATGGCCATGGGGGACATACCTGGCCATCCACATGTTAGGGGCTTCCTTGGTGGTCCAGTGTGGGCATCCATGGGAGGCCTGCACTGATAAACAATCAGTGCAGACCCCCCTGTCAGGAGAGCCGCCGATCGGCTTTCCTCTACTCACGTCTGTTAGACACGAGTGAGGAAAAGCTGATCAACGGCTCTTCCTGTTTACATCGTGATCAGCCGTGAATTGGACACGGCTGATCACGTGGTAAAGAGCCTCCGTCAGAGATCGGTGTAGCGGTGTGTCAGACTGACACACTGCACCACGAGCACCGCAATGCGCGCCCCCATGGGCGCGTGGTGGCTGTTATACGACGCCCAGTTAGGATAACTGAACCACCACCCGGCCGTCATTCTGCTATAGGCTGGGTGGGAAGTGGTTAAGCATTAAAGGATGACTGTGCGCGCGGGCTGATTAACAACCAGCAGTATTCGTTAATTAGTGCATGGCTAGACCATGTGTTATTAAACAAATGAGAGATCGCAGTGCATTGAATGCTGCCGATTGGCCAAAGCATGTACTTGACCTGTATACTTTGGCCAATCACAGCGTGAAAGCCTTGATTTGCCAAAGGCAGGATGCCTATGGCCAATCATGGCTCAGGGGCTAAGTTCACGCCTTACACTATATAAGGCTGCTTACATGGCATAGTGTTTATGAATGGAGAGAGATTAGGCAGGTTAGTTGGTGGATTGAGCATGCAGTCAGTGTATAATATATAATACAGTGCAGAGTATATAGTGCAGTCATTGTAGAATATATAATACAGTGCAGAGTATATAGTGAAGTCAGTGTAGAATATATAACCCATTGTAGAGTATACAGTGCAGTCAGTATAGAATATATAACCCAGTGTAGAGTATATAGTGTAGTGTATAAAACCCAGTGCAGAGTATATAGTGCAGTCAGTGTAGAATATATAACCCAGTGCTGAGTATATAGTGCAGTCAGTGTAGTGTAAATAATGCAGTGCAGAGTATATAGTGCAGTCAGTGTAGAGTATACAGTATAACGCAGTACGGAGTATACAGTGCAGTCAGTTTAGTGTATATAACGCAGTGCAGAGTATATAGTGCAGTGCAGTATAAAATACAGTGTATTAAAGTGGTTAAGGGGAGCCCCATGACATAAATAAAAAAGCAGCATGGCCCGCTCCCAAAATCCATACCAGGCACTTTGGGTCTGGTATAGATTTTAAGGGGAACTCCACCCCAATATTAAAAATAAATTGGCATCGGGCCCCCCAAAATCCATAATAGACCCTTATCCAAGCAAGCAGCCTGGCAGGGCAGGAAAGAAGGAGGGGGGCCGAGCGAGTGCCCCCCCTCCTGAACCATAGCAGGCTGTTTGCCCTCAACATGGGTAGGGTGCTTTGGGGACCAGGGCCTCTGGTCGTTGGGGTTTGCAGGCGGGGGCTTATTAGAATCTAGAAGACCCCTTTAAAAAGGGGGTACCCAGATTCCACTCCCCCTATATGAATGGGTATCGACTACATCGGACCCCTACCCATTCACCAAAAAAAGTGTAAAAAAAAGTAAAAACCAGAAGACAGTTTTTGACAAATCCTTTATTAAAAAAGAAAAACAAGGGGCCACCCAGTGATGTAATTTTTAAACGGGGGCTTCCAAATTCCATTAATCCCCCCACCTGAAGATCCCCGACAACCACTGGCCAGGGTTGTTGGGAACAGGCCCTTGTCCCCATCAACATGGGGACAAGGTGCTTTGGGGGGCAACCTCCCCATATTGAGAGCAAGCGGGCTGGTATGGTTCAGGCGAGGGGGGCGCTCACTTGCCCCCCCTCTTCTGGCCTGCTAGGCTGGTTGTTCAGATATGGTAAGGATTTTTTTTTTCATCTATGCGCCACTTTACAGATAGACTAAGGGGATCCCCAGGCATGATATTTAAAGGAATATTTAATTTTTATTGTTTCATTTTAAGCATAAAAAAAATCACTGCTCCTTTAAAAACTATTGTTTTAAAAACTTTTTTGAATTGATACCTAGGGCAGTACCCAGATCCCTACTCATTTTTTATGGCAATAACTTGCAAATAACCCTTTAAAATTAGGACTTTTGAGATTTCATGTTCGTGTCCCATGCAAGCACATGCAAACACCAGGCAAGTAGTGTTGTGGTTGGAATTCGAACTGATGACCTTAGTGCTGCCAGGCAGAAGTGCAAACCACTTAGCCACTGTTCTGCTAATCTGTTAATGGGTTAACTCATTTTACCACAGATGCCAGGAACTTTTCCCCCCATTGACTGAAATTTCTGTTGTAGCATATTTTTTCTTCCACCAATCAGCAATATAAGGAGCCCTAGTAATTCATACAGTACATACTCCTAAATGCTATACAATGTACATTGCATGGGAATGTTACACTCTGTGCTATGTAGTATGTTATACAGATCTGACACCAGCACACTATACACTGTGTTGTGTTATATAGTCCTGACCAAATGTTTATTTTCTCAACAGTTGCTTATTGATGTGTAGCTTACGATTATTTTTTCAGTAAAGTTTATCCTTAACCGCTTCAGCCCCGGAAGATTTGGCTGCTCGATGACCAGGCTATTTTTTTGCGATACGGCACTGCGTCGCTTTAACTGTCGTGGTCGCGCAATGTTGTACCCAAACAAAATTTTTCCCCCCACCAAATAAAGCTTTCTTTTGGTGGTATTTGATCACATTTGAGGTTTTTAGATTTTGTGCTATAAACAAAAAAAGAGCGACAATTTTGGGGAAAAAACACACAATATATTTTACTTTTTGGGTAAAGTGAACTCCTGCGCTGTCTAAGAGGTGAGGGAGAGGGGGACAAACTAAAAATACTGCTGCAAATATAAGGGTCTACCTCGATAGACTAAAGTGAAACAAAATATAACAAATAAATACTTGCGCTGTAGAGTATGGGAAAAGAAGTGAAGGTGGGTGATAAAGCTACAAGGTGACTAGTGGGGATAATATTATGTAACAATAACAATAATAAAAATAAAAATAATGAAAAGACAATCCTTGATAGAACACGGCACTCTAAAAAAGTCCAGATCTGGCACAATCAGGGGAGTCACGTGACCGTGACGATACGCGTCGGGATTGGCAGGCAGGACACACTCCAGCATCTGACGAACAGACACACGAGTTCGCCACTCGTAGAATTGTTGCAGAGTTCCTGAGTTTTTATGTGAGTTTTTACTTTGTTTTTAATAAACCTGTTTGTACCGCTGACTGGGTTACACTATGGGTGTGTTTTTTTCACTTCTCCCCCATCATCATGCCATCTGAGCGTTCCATCTGAGGTATTGAGAGAGGAATAGGAGTTGCTACAAGCCCATACCAGCTGGGATATCTCCATACACTGTGAACCTTTGGGGAGACCAAACAGCTAGCCCACGATTCCTAAGATCTAGCAGGAGGAAAAAATAGAGGAAAAAACAGAGGGACTAACGAGTTCGGTGCTCGTGGATACGAGCCTGAGATCTCTCACCCACATGTGAGTGCATTCCCACTCGCCAAGACCCCAATTACCAGCCCCCTCTGTGACGTTATTTCACCATCAGCCTTTTGTTGTTTTTTCACTTTGTTTTTTCATGTAACACACCGGATGGAGATTTGTATTTGCTACCTAATTGTGGACTATACCAATCCAGACCAGGCTGATCCAAATACATTGTGGTTAATTTGAGGTGAGCAGCTGGGTCCACCAGAGGTGTATACATGTGATCTTGGTGTTGGCTCAACTACTCTATTCCACCTATACTCCGGATCCAAGGGTCTTATATGTACTTTTTCTAGAACTATTTTCCGTGTCTCTTCCTTAAGAGTGTGTGTTTTTTGCATTATCATTTATACAATATCTGCACCGTTTGAGATTGGATTCACTTTTGATGAAATACACCAATACACGGCAGGATTGTGCCAGATCTGGACTTTTTTAGAGTGCCGTGTTCTATCAAGGATTGTCTTTTCATTATTTTTATTATTGTTATTGTTACATAATATTATCCCCACTAGTCACCTTGTAGCTTTATCACCCACCTTCACTTCTTTTCCCATACTCTACAGCGCAAGTATTTATTTGTTATATTTTACTTTTTGCCATAGTAAATATCACAATTTAATTTTTTTCCTCAATTTAGGCCGATATGTATTATTCTACATACTTTGGTAAAAAAAAAAAAAATTGCAATAAGCATATAATAATTGGCATACAAACTATGTGAAAGATTTATGGCATTTAAATGGTGTTTTTATTTTTTTTACTAGTAATGGCGGTGATCTTTCGATTTTTTGCGGTATTGTAACGTTACGGCAGACATGTCGGACACTTTTGACACGTTTTTGGGACCATTGACATTTACAGGGCGATCAGTGCTATAAATATGCACTGATTACTATGTAAATGTCACTGGCAGGGAAGGGGTTAACACTAGAGGGCGATCAATGGGTTAACTGTGTTCCCTATTGTGTGCTCTAACTGTGAGTGGGATTGGACTAACTAGGAGATTTGACAGAGTGTGTGGTTTCTACTTTGTAGAAACACACGCTCGGTCATCTCTCCTCAGACAGCATGGGGATTGGTTTACATACACACAAACCCCTGTGCTCCTGCTTGTGCACAAGATTGCGCCCGCCTGCCATGCGCATAGGGTTCCCCACTGTGCACACCAAGTATACAGTGAAGAAAGACTGACCGTTGTTGCTAGGTATTTAATAGCATTGTTGACTGACAGGGCCCCCCATAATAAATCTAAGGGCCTAGTACAGCCTACCTGACAGCCCCCCCACTCTTTAAAGAAGTACTCACATACCAGCAAAAGTGGATAAAAGGAATAGTGTGCTTTGTCTTAAAGGGTCACTAAAGGAATTTTAAATAGCTTCCTTTACCTTACTGCAGTCCTGGTTTTATGTCCTCGTTGTTCGTTTTTTGCTCTGATGTTGCTGTAATTGTTCTCTGTTCTGGACACTTCCTGCTTGTCTGTTTCCTGAGGACCACAGTACTGGGAGATTCTAGTTTCATTTTCCAAACCATCACTGCTCTATGGCTCTGTACATGCACACAGGCAGGATAACATGCAAAAACGAAACTAAATGCAAAAACGAAACTAAATGCAAAAACGAAACTACAGGTACATTATATGATTGATTTGTATCTATTTTTAATCAATTTTAAAAGGAATCAGTTAACTATTATGGGCCAGATTCACATAGAATTCCGGCGGCGTAACGTATTGCATTTACGTTACACCGCCGCAAGTTTTATGGGCAAGTGCTTGATTCACAAAGCACTTGCCTGTAAACTTGCGGCGGCGTAGCGTAAATCCGTCCGGCGCAAGCCCGCCTAATTCAAATGGGGCGTGTATCATTTAAATTAGGCGCGTTCCCACGCCGAACGTACTGCGCATGCTCCGTTTTGAAATTTCCCGCCGTGCTTTGCGCGAAATGACGTTGCACCGACGTAATTTTTTGAACGGCGACGTGCCTTACGTCCTTTCCTATTCACGGGCGACTTACGGAAAAAAATATTTTTAAATTCGAAGCGGGAACGACGGCCATACTTTAACATGGCAAGTCTAAATATAAGCCAAGAAATAGCAGCCGTAACTATACGCCGGGAAAAGCCGACTAGCGACGATGTAAGAGAATGCGACGAACGTGCGTACCTTTGTGGATCGCCGTAAACAGCTAATTAGCATACCCAACGTGGAAAACGACGCGAACTCCACCCAGCGGGCGCCGAAGTATTACACCTACGATCCGAAGGCGTACGAAGCCGTACGCCTGTCGGATCGAAGCCAGAAGCCGTCGTATCTTGGTTTGAGGATTCAAACTAAATATACGACGCGGCAAATTTGAAAATACGCCGGAGTATCAGTAGATACGCCGGCGTATTTCATCTGTGAATCTGGCCCTATGTCTCTATACCCTGTAAAAAGTAATTTCAGCAACAAAAAAAAAATTCCTTTACAACTTCTTTAAACCCTTTAAGGGAGTTTAGTATGGGGAATTAAAAACCTTGCACAATATATTAACCCGTATAGCAAAATGACAACCGGGCAGGACTTTTGTCAATCTGGGTGGATGTCATGTGGCGTCCTCCCGGATCGGGTTGCACTCTAGGACACAGCCGATGACTGATCAGTGTATCGGATCGTTGTGACCAATCACAGCAGATCACATGACAATTGTAAACAATGGATGACTTCCTCTATTGCCATCAATTGTGTACAATTGTGTTGCTAGCTGTTATTGGTCACAGTGATCATACGGTACAGACAGGGCCGACCAATCACGGCCCATCTGTACCATGTGATTAGTCAATCACAACAAAACACGCTGAATTAATCAGTTTTATTCAGTAAAAATGTCTGCTTATACCAGTGAAATTCACTAATATACACAATGTGTAAATCTTGACCACTTCCTCAGAGTGGCACAGTGTTACTATAGTAACTGTGTATTTAGGGATATATGTACTGTCTTACAGTTTTCTGGCCTCAACATATGTGATCGCCATCAGTACATCAGGATTGATCGGATTTCAGATTCTATAACATTTCTGCAGTCTAAATAATATAAACTGATTTGGGAAATAAAATTTTCACCAAAAAAGTAGCAGAATAAATTTTGGCCTAAATTTTTTAAAGAAAGATTATTTATTTGCAAAAAAGTTTATTGCAAAATTTGCAGAAACTAAAAAAAACAAATTTTTAACATTTTCGGGAAGTTTTTCGTCTATTTAGCAAATAAATTAAAACCCGGTGGTTATTAAATACAACCAAAACAATGCTCTATTTGTGTGAAAAAAATATATAAAAATGTCATATGGGTGCAGCGTTTCATTAACGCACAATTGTAATTTTAAGTGCAACAACACTGAAAGTTGAAAATTGGCCTGGGCAGGAAGGGGGTGAAAGTGCCCTGTATTGAAGTGGTTAAACCACTGGATGGAGTTGAACCTGGGATCTCGCCGTTTCAGGTCCAGCTCTTTGTCTTTGAGCCACTGCTCAGTGCTATCCTGTGTGCTATCCATTTGAGCCTGGTGCTGAACCTGTACTTTCTGTGGACCAATCAGTGGCCAGTGCGGCCTATTTAAGCCAGCCCCTTCCCCTCTGCTAATTGCTGGTTCGTCGTCAGCTTCTGACCCGTATCCTGTTTCCTGGAAACCTTACCTTGTGGATTGCTTCCCGACTCAGCTCTCTCCTGGAACTTTTGAACTTGGCTTGTCTCACCTACTTTGCTTGAACTCTCCTGACCTGACCTATTGGCTTGTGACCCGGACTTGTACTTTCTCCTGCCCTTGGACTTTGGCTTGTGACTTGGACCTGCTACCTTCTCTGCCCCCTGAACCTCGGCTTGTGTTTTGGAACGTCCCTAGTCTTCATCTGGACCTGATCCGTACCTGCATCCCTGACGTATCTTCGGTTATCTCCTGTCTCCGGCTGCAGTCCCGCTGAAGCTACTACATCTGCTGCTACTACCTGCAAGCACCGCTTCTTCGCTGGCACCGGTACCGCCTTGTGCTTCTGCCTCCTGTCTCAACCTCAGGGGACGGGCGCACTTGGTCGTAAAGGTGAGCCACCCTCTGCATATCGGTCTCGGTAAGTACTTGATTCCTGATAGTACGAACCAGCCAAAATGTCCGAGACCGACAGGGTGTGCTCACCTTTTGAAACCCTGTGCCAACAGGTGTCTGTTTTGACGCTGGCAGTTCAAAACTTGCAAGAAGGTAAACCCTTGCATAATGGACTAACTAATGATATGGAGTCCGCAGACTTATACAAGATGCTCTCCTCCCTGGCTCTGCAAGTCTCCAGCCTGAACCATACTATTCAGGAATTACAACAGGAGGTCCAAAAATTTAAAGAGACAACACGCCCAGCCCCGGAACCTGTATATTATGAGCCATTTGTTCTTATGCCAGAAATATTCGATGGGAACCGTGCATCCTTCCTGTGCTTTCAAACCGATTGTGAGCTGTTGTTCACCCTCAGACCTAGGACCTATGCCACGGATTATATTAAGGTTCGAGCCTCCATCAATTTGCTAACAGGGCAGATCAAATCGTGGGCTCATCTGCTGTTGCAGGAAAAGAGTCCAGTCTTGGACAGCTGGGAGACGTTCATGTCTGCGCTGGACTCATATATTTCTGTTTCCAAGAAGACCAGCGCTCCCAGGTCTGCTCTTAGTTCACGGGGCCTACGGGTACCCAGGGTTAGGAAGCCCCAGTGCGGTTATGACACCCAGCCAGCCCAGTGTGTGCCAGATTATGAAACCCTGTATGTGCCCAGCCAGGAAGCTTCCCCATCACAAGGTCTTGATATCTCTGTGGATGCTCACACGCCTACCTTGGAGGAGGAAGAACCTATGCAGATCGGGGTCATCCGGTCCAGCCTATCTACGGCAGAAAGAGAGCGGAGAAGAGCCCATGGACTTTGCTTTTATTGTGGTGCTAGCGGGCACCTTATATCGCTTTGCCCAACTCGTCCACCTCGGCCAAAGCTTCTTCAGGTGGGTACTATTGGGAGTTTTTTCTATGCCTCAGAATCTGTACCTACCTTTCCAGTGTCCCCAGTCCCAGTGTCTTCAGTCCCAGTGTCTTCAGTCCCAGTGTCTTCAGTCCCAGTGTCTTCAGTCCCAGTGTCTTCAGTCCCAGTGTCTTCAGTTCCAGTGTCTTCAGTCCCAGTGTCTTCAGTTCCAGTGTCTTCAGTTCCAGTGTCTCCAGTTCCAGTGTCTCCAGTTCTTATGTCCTCAGTTTCTGTGTCCCCAGTTCCAGTTCCTGTGTCTTCAGTTCCTATGTCCCCAGTTGAAGTTCTCCCTCCAGACTGCACGTATGCCTCGGATGGTACTATGGTCCGTAAACAGGATCTGGTAATATTTGAACAGGCCTTACAAGCAAGGAGGGCGCCCCCTACCAGAACTTCAGGATCAAAAAAGCCCAAAAAGAAAAAGTAAAGATCTACATGCTCCCTGTTTGATCCATCAAGAGCATCCAGAACTAGTGGACAGTTTGGGCGTCCGGAGTCCGCCCCTAGGGGGGGGGCACTGTCAGGGCACAGACCTTTTGCGGTCACTTTCCCCAGTTGGTTCTGGATGGAGTTGAAGCTGGGATCTCGCCGTTTCAGGTCCAGCTCTTTGTCTTTGAGCCACTGCTCAGTGCTATCCTGTGTGCTATCCATTTGAGCCTGGTGCTGAACCTGTACTTTCTGTGGACCAATCAGTTGCCAGTGCGGCCTATTTAAGGCAGCCCCTTCCCCTCTGCTAATTGCTGGTTCGTCGTCAGCTTCTGACCCGTATCCTGTTTCCTGGAAACCTTACCTTGTGGATTGCTTCCCGACTCAGCTCTCTCCTGGAACTTTTGAACTTGGCTTGTCTCACCTACTTTGCTTGAACTCTCCTGACCTGACCTATTGGCTTGTGACCCGGACTTGTACTTTCTCCTGCCCTTGGACTTTGGCTTGTGACTTGGACCTGCTACCTTCTCTGCCCCCTGAACCTCGGCTTGTGTTTTGGAACGTCCCTAGTCTTCATCTGGACCTGATCCGTACCTGCATCCCTGACGTATCTTCGGTTATCTCCTGTCTCCGGCTGCAGTCCCGCTGAAGCTACTACATCTGCTGCTATTACCTGCAAGCACCGCTTCTTCGCTGGCACCGGTACCGCCTTGTGCTTCTGCCTCCTGTCTCAACCTCAGGGGACGGGCGCACTTGGTCGTAAAGGTGAGCCACCCTCTGCATATCGGTCTCGGTAAGTACTTGATTCCTGATACCCAGTCTCAAGTCTTTTGCAGATTCTAACACTTCTAAGATTGCCCTGTATTTGGCTTCATTCATCTTCCCATCTGACCAGCTTCCATGTCCCTGCTGAAGAAAAGCATCCCCACAACATGATGCTGCCACCACCATATTTCCTGGTGGGGATGGTGTGTTCAGGGTGATGTGCCGTGTTAGCTTTCCACCACACATAGCGTTTTGCCTTTAGGCCAAAAAGTTCAATTTTGGTCTCATCCGACCAGAGCACCTTCTTCCACGTTTGCTGTGTCCCCCACATGGCTTCTCGTAAACTGCAAATGGGATTTCTTATGGCTTTCTTCTTGCCACTCTTCCATAAAGGCCAGATTTGTGGAGTGCACAACTAATAGTTGTCCTGTGGACAGATTCTCCCACTTAATCTGTGGATCTCTGAAGCTCTTCCAGAGTTACCAGCCTCTTGGCTGCTTCTCTGATTAATGATCTCCTTCTCTAGCCTGTCAGTTTAGGTGGACGGCCACGTCTCTGTAGGTTTGCAGTTGTGCCATACTTTCTATTTTCGAATTATGGATAGAACAGTGCTTCATGAGATGTTCAAAGCTTGGGATATTTTTTTTATAACCTAACCCTGCTTTAACTTCTACACAACTTTATCCCTGACCTGTCTGGTGTGTTCCTTGTCATTCATGGTGCTGTTTTTTCACTAAGGTTCTTTAACAAACCTTTGATGGCTTCATAGAACAGCTATATTTATACTGAGATGACATTACACAAAGGTGGACTCTATTTACTAATTAGGTGATTTCTGAAGGCAATTGGTTCCACTAGATTTTAGTTAGGGGTATCAGAGTAAAGGGGGCTGAATACAAATGCAGGCCACACTTTTCTATTTATTTGTAAAAAAAAAAATTAAAAACCATTTATAAATTTCCTTCCACAATTGTGTGACACTTTGTGTTGGTCTATCACATAAAACCCCAATAAAATACATTTATGTTTTTTGGTTGTAACATGACAAAATGTGGAACATTTCAAGAAGTATTAATACTTTTTCAAGGCACTGTAGGTTTTCTATTGCTGTCTGTGCTCCCGTTAGGGAGATTTACCCACTCTGTTTGTCCTGTTTACCATTATCATTGAAAGTGGAAGTAAAAGAAAATCAGAAATTTTGGGTTGTCCACAGAAAAGAAATAAATCTTCCAATAGGGACACTAGTTCTAGTGACCTGGGGGACCCCAAGGGACTCCCTTAATTTGCTAGGCTTTCCTTTCACTTGGCTGTTTTGGCTGGGGACAGGAACTGAAGGAAAATCTCCCCAATGGGACACAGCAATGAAAAAAAACTGACAGGGGTTATAACTACCCTTTACTCTCTTCATATACACTGCTCAAAATAAATTAAAGGAACATTTTTAAATCAGAGTATATCATCAAGTCAATTAAACTCCTGGGATTACAGATACCAGGGCACCATGGCGAGGCCGTGACTACCATGATGCCTTGACGCCCTTAATTTTCTAGGCTTTCCTTTCACTTGGCTGTTTTGGCTATGGGACAGGAACAGAAGGAAAATTAAAGGAACACTTTTAAATCAGGAGTATATCATCAAGTCAATTAAATTCCTGAAATATTGATCTGGTCAGGTAAAGCGGGGTTCCGGGCATAATTTTTTTTTTTTTTTTGCAAGCTAAAATTAATCACATTAAAAATAGTCCCTAAAACATATTAATAGCTCCCCAATCATTCCAGAAATCATCGCAAACACTTGCCTTATATCCTCCAGCTCATGTTGTGGCCGTATCCATATGTTTCGGCATGTGAAGCCCAGTTCCTTTTTCTTCCTGGTTTTTAGGGAGAGGTGCATGCTGGGCGATTTTTAGGCACAGTAATGCCCAGAGATCCTAAGGGGTCTTAGGACAGGAAGTTGAACCACCTAGAACCAGGAACTAGGCAGATTCCGAAATTTGCCTAGTAACAGCCAGATAGAAGTGAGTAAAAAAATTTTTTTTTACATTAAAGGCAAACTGTTAATATAATGTTCATTTTTAGGGTGGAACTCCGCTTTAAGTAGCAGAGGGGGTTGTTAATCAGTTTCAGCTGCTTTGATGTTAATGAAATTACCAACAGGTGCACTAGATGGGCAACAATGAGACGACCTCCAAAACAGGAATGATTTTACAGGTGGAGGCTACTGACATTGTTTTCCCAGTTATAGGTGGGGACAGGGCCATTTGTTTGTTACTGGTGTAAATATGGTCCGGGGACATACTGGGCACCTTTGCTGCCACTGTGCTAAGTGCTGGGTGTCCAGTGTGCTCCTGTTCCTTTAAGGCTGCCCCCAGACCCACCTGCCCCTCATCTATTCATTTAATGCATGTGCTTCCATTGTAGAGATGCTCATAAATTTAGTAGTGTTTAGGACTGCAAGCTTACACAGGGTGCCATTAAGAGGCCTTGCAGCTTACGCATGCATTTGCAAATGCAAGCTAACTAAACCCCTGTTTTTAACGCAGACTATTGGACAGGTTAATTTGGTTGGTTGGCAGACTAATTGGTGAGTTGAGAAATGGAAAGGCCAGTTATAGGTGGGGGCAGGGGCCATTTGTTTGTTATCATCATTGTTTTCCCTACTCATCTTTTCTGATTGTTCTTTACTAGTTTTTCATTTGGCTAGGGTCAATGTCACAACTGGTAGCATGAGGCGATACATGGACCCTATAGAGGCAGTCCAACATTGATATGTGCCATTGCCAGAAGGCTTGCTGTGTCTCCCAGCACAGTCTCAAGAGCATGGAGGAGATTCTTGGAGACAGGCAGTTATTCTAGGAGAGCTGGACAGGGGCGTCGATGCTCCCTAACCCATTAGCAGGACTGGTATGTGCTCCTTTATAAAAAGGAGGAACAGGATGAGAAAAAAAAACCGCCATCGCAGTAAGCAGCATTGGAGGGCAACATAAGGTATAAACAGGGCAAAGGATAAATCCAAGCAAAAAAAACATGTTTACTTACAGACCAGCCCCCAGACAACCAAACCTGTCTAACAGTACGCGTTAAAAGCAGGGATTTAGTCTGAACGCACTTGCAAATGCATAAGCCACAGAGCCTGGCCACTGCACCCTGGTATCTGTGGTACCTAACACTAATTTATAAGTGTCTTCACAGTGGAAGCACATGCATTCTGATGGGTAGGTGGAGGGCAGGTGGACTGAAGGGGAGCCCACCCCTTCTTAAATGTGCAGGAGCACACTGAGCATCCAGCATATAGCTCAATGGCTGCAAAGGTGTCAGTGCATTGCCTGACCAATATGCAGTGATCCAAAAAAAGAGCCACTGCCCCCACCTATAGCTGGCTATCACAGTAAGCAGCATTTGAGGGCACCATAAGGTATAAACAGGGCCATGGATAAATCCAAGGAACAAACCAAGCTTACTTATCGACCAGCCCGCAGACAACCAAATCAACTTGTCTAACAGTACGCGTTAAAAGCAGGGGTTTAGTCTGCATGCATTTGCAAATGCATGGGTAAGCCACAGAGCCTTGCCACGGCACCCTGGTATCTGTGGCCTCTAACACTAATTTATAAGTGTCTCCACAGTGGAAGCACATAGATTGATAGTGGAGTACATGTGGACTGAAGGGGAGCCCACCCCTTCTAAAAGGTGCAGGAGCAGGATAAGCACTGCTAGAGCCCTACATAATGACCTCCACCAAGACACTGGTGTGAATGTTTCTGGCCGATCAATCAGAAACAAACTTCATGAGCATGCCCTGTGGGCTCAACATCCTCTAGTGGGCCCCGTGCTCGATTGGCATATGTCATTGAACACCAAAATTGGCAGTTCTGCCACTGGCACCCTGTGCTTTTTTCGCAGATGAGAGCAGGTTCACCCTGTGACAGACGTGTGGAGAAGCCGTGGAGAACCTCATGCTGTCTGTAACATCGTTCAGCATGACCAGTTTGGTGGTGGGTCAGTGATGGTCTGGGGAGGCATATCCATGGAGGGACCCAGGCTAGACAATGGCACCCTGACTGCCATTAGATATTGGGATGAAATCCTTAGATCCATTGTCAGACCCTACGCTGGTGCAGTGGGTCCTGGGTGCCTTCCTTACTTTCCTTTCCTCCCCTCCCTTGTATTTGTCTTTCTGCCCCACATATATTAAACTAGACCCAATGAACCCACATCACGACTGATGCTCTGGACCCTACATTATCTACCAACTCCCTCAACACTTCACACTGGAACATATGGAAGTATATAGGCAGAGGTTGCGAGAATGCTAAACTAAGCAGAGTGTGGACATAAAAGGGGTTAAGCATAGCCCTCTTTTTTCGTCCCCCTCCCACCACACTCTACTAATTGTTTTCTGTAAAAAACTGTAAGAACTGTTTTTATTGCCTGGTGCAACTGTCATAATGGAAGAAGAATGTACTATGAACTGTATATTGTGGTAGTATGTTGCATACTATTCTTCTGTACTGTTAACATTTAAATAAAAAAATGAAAAAAAAAGATGATGCTATGAATCATCAATAACTCAGAACAGACTCTGCTGTCTTTCTAAAATTGGAATCGATCGACTTCTTTACAACCAGGCTCATATGGATTCAATTGCTCAGGCCTAAACAGTGCAATCATCTGCTCCTCATAACACAGGAATAGATGAAAGAAGGGCACTTCATAACAGATATGATCACTGCTATCCACAGTGCCCTAAACAAGACTACCAGATAAATTAAGAGATAAATTGACTTTCTGGTCTTTGACATGATTTGCGTGTGAAATTATGGCATGTTATTTAAGGTCTGCATTTCTATACAGTTTGCAGTAATATTGGACTCTCTGCAAACATTCTGTACAAAATTGGTATCTATAAATGGGAATCATTCTAGTTATAAAAATCTGTTCTTACTAAATCAGAAAACAGAACAATGAAAAAAGCATCCAAGAGACTCTCAGACTTTGACAGTTCATACTAAGTAGTAAGAAGAAAAACAAACTTTGGGGAGCTTACTGAATCTGATTACAATGCTCACAACAGACAGGATTACTATCCAGTGGATACCCAGCAGGTTACCAGAAAAAACTGAATTATAATAAGGCCTCTTTCACACGGGACGGATCCGTGATGATCCACCCAGTGAACCTCCGCTTGCTCAGCGGGGATCGCTCCGTTGATCCCTGCTGAGCCGCCTGATGACAGGGCTGTCCCCTTGTCAGATCTCCGCTCTCCCTTATGGGGGGGAATCGGATGAACACGGACCGTCTGTTTGTGTTCATCCGATCTGATCCGCAGACGGATGGAAAAATAGTGTTTTCATCCATCTGTTAGAGGGTTTTCATCCGAGTATTGCGGAACCGGATGAGATCAGGTGTCAGCTGACACCCGCAATCTCATAGGGACCAATGTATGTCCCTTTTTCATCCGTACACGGATGGATGAAAAAGCGGACATAGGGTACGCCCGTGTGAAAGAGCCCTTAGAGAGAACAAAATGTGTTTATTAGTTTGCACTTAAAAACATTTAACATATATTTCAGTTAAAATAGGCAACTTTAATTTACTCAAACTATGTCTTTTCAATGGTAATCTATGCATGGAAGTTAATTGCTGGACTAGAGGAGTTACTAGTCAGCAGCATCAACCATTATTGTTTATACAGATGCTGCTGGCTGGTAACACTTCCAGCATTCAACCTTGATTGCTGACAGGCCATGTCCATGATCACCACACAGTTACAGTTACAGTTACAGTGTCCCTGATCAGCACCACACCTGTTAAAGTATCCGTGATCACTGCTACACCAGCCATGGTGTCCCTGATCACCGCCACACAATAAATGATTTATGGTGTGAAACACTGGCAGGTTATTTAAGGTCTGCGTTTCTATATCATTTGCAGTAAAACTGGACAAATATTTGGTAAAATAGTGGCATCTATAAAAAGGGAAGCTTTCAAGTTATAAAAGGCTCTGACTTTGATACAAGTTCATACCAGGTAGTAAAAAGAAAAAACTTTGGGGAGCTTACTGGATCTGGTTAGGCTCATAACAAACAGGCTCATAACAAACAGGACTACCATTCAGGTTACCAGAAAAAAAAGCGCACCAAAAAGATATGTAAATCTAATGCCACGTACACACGACGTGAAAAACGATGAGAAAAAATAAAGCATGTTCTAAGTTGGAGAGCCAACAGCTTTGACAAGCTTGGATTCAGGCGCTGGGCATGCAGTGCACTGTTCAGCGCCGCAATGCATTGTGGTCGGTTCGGGGGGCCGAACAAACGGTCGAACATCCCGAAAGTTCAGCTGTTTCCCGAACGACCGAACAACAAAAGTTAACATTTAAATAAACATACATGTATTTGTGCATTTTTGGTGCAATTATATCATGCAACGTAAACAGATTTCCTATAGTCAATAACACAGTTCCCATTTCAGCATGTTTTCCTGCAGCTTTAGTACCACTGATTAGAATGACGCAAAGCTCAAACATTTTGTTTAATTTCTCATGCAAAAAGTTTGAATGCTTGAAGGCATTCATTACAAAATGTACTTTTAGTGTTGTTATTCTGCGGTGACAAAATGTTATGATTATAAATTCAGCATCTATGCGGGGGTTTGTATGTTCAGCTGTCTGGGATTGAAACAAATTACGAAAGCTTTTATACTTCCTTCCATCAGTTGGGTACTTTTCATGCATTTATAGGCCACCCAAAAATGCTAAATATATTTGGAAACCACTATTACCTTTGGCAGGTTCATGATCCTAATACATTTAAGATGGCTAGTATAAGAATGCCCCCACGTTTCTAAAGCCATACTGTTTATACAGCTTCATAGAAAATTACTAAGACTATAATCCCACTTCCAAAATGTTTTGAGTAATCTTAATCGGCATTTAATACTATTTCTCAAAAGGTAACATTCACATGTGTCATATTGTGTTGTTCATATGTACTTTTGGTCTTCTACACACTGGCTTGGGCTCCTGTCTGATGTTTGAAGCATACTGAGCCCTACAGCTCAGTACACATGGCAAGTCCGACAAGCTTAACTATTTTATGTGAACGTGGCTTGTTATGATTAATGTTGTGACTGCCACTTCAGTTCACTTCACAATTTCTCTGACTTTTAAATTAATAGACCAACGTTAACATTAATTAGGAACACTCTTTTTTTTTAAGCTTTTTAGAGTCCCAAATTTTAGTTCAAGTTTTCACCAAAAATATGTCAAATGCTCAACTTTTAAACATTTTTATTTGGGGGGGAGGATACTACATCCCTTTAATAACTCTAAGTTAATAACTATTTTTGGTTTGGATTTACACTCATGGCCAAAAATATTGGCACCGCTGCATTTCTGTCAGATAATGCACCACTTCGCCAAGAAAGTTGTTGCAATTTCAAATGTTTAGCCATTCTCATGTTTATTTCCTTTGTTTGCATTGGTAGAACACAAAAAAGTGGAGAAACAAAAAGCCAAATCT
Organism: Rana temporaria; assembly: GCF_905171775.1. Lineage (NCBI taxonomy): Eukaryota > Metazoa > Chordata > Amphibia > Anura > Ranidae > Rana > Rana temporaria. Next base: position 96,717,793 of record NC_053496.1, read on the forward strand.
GACACATTCCATGTGGATAACATTATTGGCACTGTCTCAAAATTGTAATAAGTAATTGCATTTTATGTTTGCGATGCTCCTGTAATTTGTAATAAAACTCACCTGTATGAATTAACAGGTGCAGACAATATAGAAATTACATAGTTACATAGTTAGTCAGGTTGAAAGAAAGACACAAGTCCATGAAGTTCAACCATAAGAAAATAAATAAGAAATCACACTTGCAACCAGTTAAAATAGTGAAAAATTGTCTCAACCTTTCTGTCGTGTGTGTCACATGGAGCATGAAGAAAAGAAAGAGCAGTAAAGAATTGTCTGAGGATTTGAGAACACATTTGTGGAAAAGCATGGACAATCTCAGGGTAACAAATCCATCTCCAGAGATCCTAATGTTCCTGTGTCCACTGTGTGCAACATTGTCAAGAAGTTTACAGCCCATGGCACTGTAGCTAATCTCCCTGGAAGTGGACGAAAGATAAAACTTGATCATAGATTTCAACGAAGGATTGTTCGAATGGTGGATAAAGAACCTTCATCAACTTCCAGACAAATTCAAGCTGACCTTCAGGCACAGGGTACAACTGTGTCAGCTTGCACTATACGTCGTCATATGATTAAAAAGAGACACTATGGCAGGAGACCCAGGAGGACCCCACAGCGGACACAGAAACATAAAAAAAAAGCCACATTGGAGTTTGATAAAACTTACCTGAGGAAGCCAAAATCCAATTTTGGAGATTGTGCTGTGAACAGACTAAACAAAATTACAGCTTATTGGTAAAGCCCATCATTCTACCGCTTTCAGAAAAAGAAATGAGGCAATTGAAGCTAAAAAAAAAAAAATCCTTTAGTGATCCTTTAAGTTCTGTCCTCATTTTATATGGTTTTGGTAAATATGAGGACAAAAATCTGCAGGAAATCCAATAGTGTGTATGGGGGTCTTAATCATTTATGAATGAAAAGTAAAATGCAGGCTGCAGCATGGAGTAATACCGAAGGATGCAATGAAAGGCATATCTAGGGGCACAACATTTTTGGTATTCATTTATGGATCTGGGGAAGCATCAAAAAAACAACCATAGGTGTGCACACCGGGTGTGCCAGGTGTGCCTTGGCACACCCTAATAACCCTGTGTGCCACAAAGTCCCCCTGTTTAGAGCCCTGATATTTTTGTTGTAATAAATATCCCCCAAAAATATATACAAAAAACATTTTTTTCCTCAGTTTAGGCCGATACGTATTCTTCTACACCTGTACATATTTTTCATGAAAACAAAATTTGCAATAAGCGTTTATTGATTGGTTTGCGCAAAAGTTATAGCATCTACAAAATAGGGGATAGTTTTATGGCATTTTTATTAATATTTTTTTTTACTAGTAATGGCGGTGATCTGCGATTTTTATCGGTACTGCGACCTTATGGCGGACACTTCTGACACATTTTTGGGACCATTGGCATGGTTATAGCGATCAGTGCTATAAAAATGCATTGATTACTGTAAAAATGTCACTGGCAGGGAAGGGGTTAACACTAGGGGGCGAGGAAGGGGGTAATAATGTTTCCTAGTTGTGTTCTAACTGAAGGGGGGTGGGACTGACTAGGGGAAATTACAGATCGCTGTTCATACATTGTTTGAACATGCGTTCAGTAATTTCTCCCCCTGAAAGGACCGGTAGCTGTGTGTTTACACACACAGCTCCCGCTTCTCGCTCTGTAACGAGCGATCGCGGGTGCCCGGCAGTGATCGCACCCGCCGGGCACGCGCATTGGCACCAGGGGCGAGCAACTAGTGGCTGAAGTGTAAAATCACGTAATATCGCAGCCAAGCCAACCAGCCGCCGTAAAACTAAGGTGGGCGGTCGGCAAGCGGTTAATTGTATAAAATCATAAAAATAATAACTACCGACACCGCCCACTGCCCTACTGACACCGTCAGTATAAAGACATATGCACACACATATGTGTTTGAGCTTTGAGGTGCACACCCTAATTCAGTAGGCTGTGCACACCTATGGAAACAACATTAGTAGCTGATGTGTGAAAACCAAGTTTGCTATAATCCTTGTTTCATATTCAAACCTGGACTGCAGGCATTACAGTTCACAGCCGATTGCTATGGATAATGGGCAATTTTTGTTCTCAATCTTTTTATATACAAACCCTAAAGTATATCTAAGGCTCCATGCACACTGGAAAAAATAACACACATAAATATGCACACATAAAAAAACTTTGCTTCTACAGGAGCAACTCAATGTTATCCTATGTGTCCATACACACGTTTACAGGCATATTTTTGAGAACAACGTTTAGAGGCAGGAAAAAAAACCCTTCTCATTTGCGTTTCTGATTGGAGCTCACTGGCAGAAAAATGTAAAACTCTCCTAAACTCGTCTAAACTTTGTACAAAAAATGCTTTATATGGACGTTTTTTACTCCAAAAAGAACATATGTTTTTTTAAGCCCAGTGTGCATGGAGCCTAAGGCGAAAACTATTTTTCTAGTTTTGGATAGAGTGGAGAAATGTTTGAAACTTTGTTACAATTTTTTTGCTGTCTACGTCCAAAATTTTAGAACATAGGAAAAATTTTGCAATTGGGACACTTGTTCTTGTGATAACTATCTTATCCCGCCTACACACGATCGGAATTTCCGACAAGAAAAGTTCGATGTGAGCTTTTGGCCGGAAATTCCGACCGTGTGTAGCCCCCCCATCTGACATTTTCTGTTGGAATTTCCGACAGCAAAAATTTGAGAGCTGGTTCTCAAATTTCCCGAAAGGGAAAAATTCTTGTCGGAAATTACGATTGCCTGTAAGCAATTCCGACGCAGAAAAATCCTAGACATGCTCGGAATCATTGAACTTAATTTTTCTCGGCTTGTCGTAGTGTTGTACGTCACCGCGTTCTTGATGGTCCGAATTTCCAAACACATTTGTGCGACCGTGTGTATGCAACACAAGTTTCAGCCAAAATTCCGTCGTAAAAAAATTTGACGGTTTTCTTGTCGGAATTTCCAATCGTGTGTACGCGGCATAAGAGGGCATTGTATTGGAAAAACTTGCCAATAAAATACAAATGGCAACCCACCTAGAAAAGACAGTTTCTGGATTTAGATATTTAGATAAAAGGCGGGCAAAATAAATGATTGTAGCACATACAATTTACACAATAAAAACTGTACACAAAGTACTGTAGATCTTCAGGATAAGTCTGATCCAAGTGCTAGCCAGTGTCATGTTGAGAAATCACACCTGAGCTTTCCCTAATAATAATAATAAATAATGCTTTGTCACCAGAAAAAAACATATGAAATAACCATGGTAACTCATGGATCCCAAGATAATGTTCAAAATAAACACTTTTGGTCAGGCAACACAAGATTCACACAATTAGGAAAATAACTCTCTGTGGAAGCAATAAACCAGCACCACCGCCCTACATCACATGGGCGGCCAATGTTAATGTGTGCCAGTGAAAACAGAATTTTTATGGCTCTCACGATTTAATTGCACATGACCCAGTATATCTCCAGCACTAAAAAAACACTCGAAACAACATATATGAGCAAACGATTTTGTTTGGCGTTTTGAAAAACTCCTTGGAGGTAAACACAAGATCGCAGACATAGTGACTATTTAGTACATTAGACCTCGTTTCCAATATTCCAATGATTAGCAAGAAGAGCCATCCACATATGCCAGACAGGCCAGCCCCACGCCGCACATGACGCCAATACGCCCAATCACAGGCCAGGCACCGGACACCAAACATGGCGGGGGAAATCAAACATAGAGGCACGGAATGTCGCCCCCCGTAATGTCTCGCCCGGGGGAATGTTTTCAGGGACTCTAGTCTAGTTCGCAGGACCCCGGGGCACACTTTGAATTGCGGGAGCAGCAATGTCGCAGAAGTAACCAGACAGGTTTAAAATCTCGATTTTCCATTGTCAATAAACTATAGAACCTGCATTTACATAGCTCACACTTCAAGGAAACAGTACTACCAACTGCAAGCAACATTCAAAGTTTTTCCAAACTGCAGCAGTGCCTTGACATGGTTTCCCTGTGTTCTTACAAATGCTTGCCAACTGTGATGGAGTACATGTTATAAGAACACCCAGCATCAGCCAGATGGTCATATTTATGAAGTAATGCTCTCTCAGGTTATAACAAATGTACTTGGCTGATCTTTATTGGCTAAACTTCATACCAGTCTGCAGAAGTGATGAATTAAAGCTACGATGGGCCTTGGACAAACCAGTGTACAAGCATTTTTCCCCATACTTGAAGAAAGCTGTCCCACTGAAAAACTTGTAATGGCTTAACAGAACTCTAGTCATTTATCAAACAAATACAGTACATGTTGGGAAAAGGAAAACTCTAGATACAGTAGGAATCAAAAGTTTGGGCACCCCAGGTAAAAAGTTGTATTGATGTGCATAACGAAGCCAAAGCCAAAGCCAAAGATGGAAAAATCTCCAAAAGGCATCAAATTACAGATTAGACATTCTTATAATATGTCAAAAAAGTTAGATTTTATTTCCATCATTTACACTTTCAAAATGACAGAAAACAAAAAAATGGCGTCTGCAAAAGTTTGGGCACCCTGCAGAATTTATAGCATGCACTGCCCCCTTTGCAAAGCTGAGACCTGCCAGTGTCATGGATTGTTCTGAATCATCGTCTGGGAAGACCAGGTGATGTCAATCTCAAAGGTTTTAAATGCCCAGACTCATCTGACCTTGCCCCAACAATCAGCACCATGGGTTCTTCTAAGCAGTTGTCTAGAAAACTGAAACTGAAAATAGTTGACGCTCCCAAAGCTGGAGAAGGCTATAAGAAGATAGCAAAGCGTTTTCAGATGTCAATATCCTCTGTTCGGAATGTAATTAACAAATGGCAGTCATCAGGAACAGTGGAAGTTAAAGCAAGATCTGGAAGACCAAGAAAAACATCAAACAGAACAGCTCGCAGGATTGTAAGAAAAGCAATTCAAAACCCACATTTGACTGCACGATCCCTCCAGAAAGATCTGGCAGACACTGGAGTTGTGGTACACTATTCCACTATAAAGAGATACTTGTACAAATATGGTCTTCATGGAAGAGTCATCAGAAGAAAACCTCTTCTACGTCCTCACCACAAAAATCAACGTTTGAACTTTGCAAATGAACATATAGACAAGCCTGATGCATTTTGGAAACAAGTTCTGTGGACCGATGAGATTAAAATAGAACTTTTTGGCCGGAATGAGCAAAGGTACGTTTGGAGAAGAAAGGGCACAGGATTTAATGAAAATAACCTCTGTCCAACTGTTAAGCATGGGGGTGGATCAATCATGCTTTGGGGTTGTATTGCAGCCAGTGGCACAGGGAACATTTCACGAGTAGAAGGAAAAATGGATTCAATAAAATTTCAGCAAATTTTGGATGGTAACTTGATGCCATCTGTGAAAAAGCTGAAGTTAAAGAGAGAATGGCTTCTACAAATAGATAATGATCCTAAACACACCTCAAAATCAACGGGGGATTACCTCAAGAGGCGTAAACTGAAGGTTTTGCCATGGCCTTCACAATCTCCTGACCTCAACATAATTAAAAATCTATGGATAGACCTTAAAAGAACAGTGCGTGACAGACAGCCCAGAGGTCTCAAAGAACTTGAAGACTTTTGTAAGGAAGAATGGGCAAAGATACCTCAAACAAGAATTGAAAGACTCTTGGCTGGCTACAAAAAGCATTTACAAGCTGTGATACTTGCCAAAGGGGGCAGTACAAGATATTAACTCTGCAGGGTGCCCAAACTTTTGTAGATGCCATTTTTGACACACAGTGTTCTGCAACGTTACTATGCAGGACAAAAATGTTAATTCCTATACTTTTATATTTCTTGCAACAGAGTATTCTTTCTTTTACAGCACTTGCCTTTAGGACTCTTGGGGAGGAAAGGAAATTTTGCGTTCAGACGTGAGCGTGCAGTTTCAATTCTGACCTTGGAGGTTGTACATTTATAGAAAATTATATTGCTATATTAGGATGTGTATTGTGTATTTTGTGTGCTTTTATATCTTTCCTATACAGGTTTTTCTGGACCCACCTACTATCAACACTGCGGGGGAATGGGCAGCTAGATAGATAGGGTTGTGTATGTTTATATGTCTCCTGTTATTTAACTGATGTCAATACTGTAATGCAATGTGTACATTCTATTCTTTCTTCTTTTCCTTTTTTTTCTGTCTGGTTTAGCAGGTATCAGGCTAGCATTCAGGCTTGAATGCTTAGGACACTGGGGACAGTGTCAATTCAAGTGGGGGAAGTATGTAGCACCCCCTAACTTCCAGTATGGGCACTACGCTAAAGTAAGTGGGGAATGGGAGAGTTATTCTTGCTCCCATTCACAATTTGTCAAATTTGGGCTGCTGTCATTCCAGAAATGTCCTGTAGGTCAGCCTGCGCTCCAGGGGTGTTGTTTCCACCCCTGGGCGACAGGTGGCGCTAAAGGGGTTCTGGCATTTTCCCCAGCAGCCAATTAGAGGAGTTTTCCCTCGTGGGGCATGCTGGGTATATCTGTGGTAGACGCCATCTTTATTAGTTCTTCCCGCGGGTTCCAGGTTCCAGGTGCGGCATCCACCTTTAGGGTGCGCGCATCCAATGGACCCCGGCGATGGCCTTCCAGGCCGGGGTCAAATGCTACGTGGAGCTCTATGTTGCTGAGAGGGGCCCCAGTGACTTAATAGAACTGGGGACCCAGTAAGAGGATCCCAGGCTGGATGCCGTTCGATTGGGGGGGTCGGCTTGAGGAGAACCCGGAGGCAGGTTGTCCAACAGGGCTTAAACGAACCAATCGGGGATCTGGTGACCGGAATGCTGACAGGTATGCTTTGCTGTCATCCAGTGACCTATGCTAAAACCTACTGGGAGGATTCGCTCAATTTGTCCATTTAGCTCATTCAAGTAATCGGCCTGTGGCAGAGGCCTAGAGCCAGGTCTGTGAGAAAGATCTGTTCCTCCCAGCAATTTAAAGTGACACTTCGGCTGCCAGGCTTTTGACAGGAGTCTGTCCGGGGGCACTTCACCCACTCTGGCTAGAGTGGCGACAAACTGTAATTTGGTACTACTGAGAGCAGGATTGCTCGGTTCTTATCCAGGCCTGATACCGCAAAGTTCTCCCTCTTTCTTCATCAACCTTTTCTTTCTATTTGATGTTGGCCGTGTTGGCCTGAAAATAAAGCATTGGAAAACCTCTATTTCTTGCCTGGACATTAGCTCAATACTCTGTTCTCCAACTGCACCCCTACACAGCACTAAGGTAACTTAATACGCCGATCCCAACAACAATCAGCGGCTCCTTCGGGGGTAGCGTTACATACATCTGACAGCTTTATGGAGCTCCTGAAGTATTCACTCTGGGGCTCGGAGAAGATAGTTGCTGCGTGCTCATATAAAGCTGTTGTCCCCCCCCCCCCCCGCTACACATTTACAGAACCTTTTGTATTTAATGAATTAGTTCACATAATTCAAAGCTCTCTGTGATTGGGCAGAAGGAGAGGAAGAGCGGCACATCAGCTGGATGCAACTCTGCAGCTGAGGGATCTGAGACCAGAAGGTCCAGCGCCCTGGAACTAGTGACAGTAATCTTTCTAGAGCTCCATAAAATTGTCAGATGTAAATTAAAGAGATAAATTCACAAGATGGCATGCCTGCATATTTTACAAAAGTAGCAGAAATCCTGGGATTCAGCTTTAAAGTGATTTAAACCCTCACATATACTGTCAGAGAGGTACTCACCGAGGTTGAGATGCGGAGAGCAGTTCTCTGTTGCGGTTAAGCACACTCCACCCCTGGTGGTGGTACAGAGGGTGAAGGGCACAAAGAGGCACGAGCCACCAGCAGGCTGGGCAGGTCTTGTGTGAGGGTCACCGAGGAGCTGGTAGCAGAAATCCAAACGCAAGCTGAGGGTCAAGTACAGGAGACTGGTAGCAGAAATCCGAACGCAAGCTGATGGTCAGGTGCAGGAGGAGATAAGAGCAGGTCAAGGTCAATCCAGGTCACAACGGGTAATCACAAGGCAGGATACAGAGGCAAGGAACACAAGAAGCTGAGAGATAAAACAGCAACTTAAACATGTAACTGAGCAGCCTTTTATAGGCCAGCAAGGGAACTCATGCTATGCTCGCACCAGTGTGCATGCGCGTGTGCCGTTCCATTTATTTGTGCACACCTATGCACCGAAGCGCCGCTCTGCTGCACATGCGCACAGGAAAACAACGATACTGGCAAGGCTAGTTCTTATTTCTTCTCTGACAGTGCCCCGCCAAGGGGCGGCATCTGGACACCCAATCTTGTCAATAATTCCGGGTGTTTCTTGTGGAAGGCTTGGATCAAACGTGGGGCATGCAAGTTACCTGAAGGTTCCCAAGAATTATCTTCAGGGGGATAGCCGCTCCCTTTTATCAGGTACTGGAACTGTCTATCCTTCTTCCTACAGTCCATTATAGCTTCCGCCTCAAACTCGTTCTCACCATCAATTTCGACTGGAGGAGGAAGGTGGTTCTTCTCTTCCTAAAAAAGAACTGGGGGCCACTGGTTTCAGCAGGGGCGCATGAAACACAGGGTGTATCCTGTAGGAACCGGGTAAGGCTAATTCAAAAGCCACAGGATTCACAATTATTTTAATCTTGAATGGGTCAGTGAACCTCTGGCCCAATTTCCGTGAAGGGCAAGATAGTCTGAGATTGGTGGCGGATTGCCAAACCTCATCTCCTACCTTGAAAGCCGGGTTCCCCTTTCTACCCTTGTCATAATGCTTTTTATAACGGTCCTGAGCCTTCTACATGGTTTCCTGGATCCTTTGAAAGTTTGACTGGATGGAAGTTATCTGATCTTGTACAGCAGGAACTGAGATTTCAGGGATGGAATTAGAGAGAAAAGAGGGGTGAAACCCGCAATTAGGCCAAAAAGGTGTTTGGTAGGTAGCTGTGTGTATGGAATTGTTATAGGCAAACTCCGCATAAGGCAGAAGAGAAGACCAATCGTCCTGGGAGCAGGAACAGAAACCGCAAAGATATTGCTCTAAAGTTTGATTTGTCCTCTCCGTTTGGCCGTTACTTTGGGGATGGTATGCAGAAGAGAGACATACTTTGATTTCCAGTGATTTGCAGAGCTCTTTCCAAAACTTGAAGGTGAATTGGACGCCTCAATCGAAAACAATATTATCGGGTACCCCGTGGAGCCTCACTACTTCTTTAATAAATGTATTGGCTGTATCCAGGTCAGAGGGAGTGCAAACTATGGGTAAAAAGTGTGCCATTTTTGAGAGACGATCGACAATGACCAAAATGGTGGTGAACCCTTCAGAGGATGGCAGATCAACGATAAAGTCCATAGAGACTTCCTTCCATGGCCGTTCCAGGCATGGGTAAAGGTCTCAACAGACCTCAAGATTTGGCATTCGACCCCTTGTTATGCTGGCAAGAGATGAATGAAGAAACATAGTCCTTACAGCCCTGCCTCCAACCAGGCCACCAAAAAGAACGGGATACTAATTCAGAGGTTTTCTGTACTCCAAAGTGACCTGCTAGTTTATGGTCATGGAAAGTCTTTAAGATCAAAGGTCTTACTTCCAGTGGGACAAAAATTTTATTCCGAGCCCAAAGCAAGTCGTTCTGCTTCTCCAAGGAAGATACCTCCGGCTCAGTACAGTGGCTGGAAGCCTGTTTGATGGCAGATCTTAGACCAGACTGGGTAAGAAAACAAAAATTTTGCGGGGATAGAATGGTTCTGGGTTCCGTTATCTGAGGAGACTCCGGGAACATCCGGGAGAGTGTGTCCACTTTCCCATTCTTGGAACCAGGTCTGTATGAGATGTGAAAGTTGAGCCTGGAGAAAAAAAGTGCCCACCGGGCTTGTCGAGGTCTAATGCCGCGTACACACGGCCGTTTTTCATGACGTGAACATTTTTTTCTTTTTAATGTCATTTAAAATGATCGTGTGTGGGCTCCAGAGCATTTTTCATGACGTGAAAAATGGGCATTAAAAATTTAGAACATGCTCTATTATTTCGCGTCGTTTTTCACGTCGTGAAAAACGGTCGTGTGTAGGCTTTAACGACGTAAAAAAAATGTGCATGCTCAGAAGCAAGTTATGAGACAGGAGCGCTCATTCTGATAAAACTAGCGATGTAATGGAGATAGCACATTCATCACGCTGTAACAGACGGAAAAGCACAAAGACTGAAAAGCGCGAATCGTCTCTTACCAAACATTTACTAACACAAAATCAGCAAAAGCAGCCCCAAGGGTGGCGCCATCCGAATGGTACTTCCCCTTAGCCTTAGACGAGAATTCTTTAATAAATCTTTGATAGAAGTTAATGAAACCTACGAACCGCTGAACCCCTTTTTTATCCACAGGGGCCGGACATTCCTAGATTGCTCAGACTTTCTGTGGGTCCATTCGGTGGAAATGATGAATCCTAGGAACTGGACAACAGTCTTTTCAAACTCACATTTCTCTGCCTTAAGGTAGAGTTCATGCTGAGAATTGTGGCCCAGATTCTTAAAGACTTACAACGGCGTATCTCCAGATACGCCGTCGTAAGTCCGAATGCCCGCCGTCGTTTCTATGCGCCTGATTCATAGAATCAGTTACGCATTGATTTGGCCAAGATACGAGCGGCGTAAGTCTCCTACGCCGTCGTATCTTGGGGTGCATATTTACGCTGGCCGCTAGGTGGTGCTTCCGTTGATTTCCGCGTCGAATATGTAAATGAGCAACATACGCCGATTAACGCATGTACGTACGTACGTACGTACGTACGTACGTACCTACGTCGCAATTAGTTACGCTGTTTACGCTGTTTACGTAAGACATACGCCGGGCGTAAAGTTAAAGCTGGTCTCTAGGTGGCGCAGCCCATGCAAGGTATGGACGTCGGAACAAGCGTATCTTTTTATGTCGTTTACGTAAGTCGTACGCGAATAGGGCTGTGCGTAAGTTACGTTCACGTCGTAGGCAGTGTTCGACGTATCTTAGGCATTCTATTCGACGCATGCGCACTGGGATACGTCCGCGGACGGCGCATGCGCCGTTCTTTCGAAGCGTCATTTACGTGGGGTCATGTTTAATTTACATAAAACACGCCCACCTCGTCATCATTTGAATTACACGCGCTTACGCCGGCACATTTACTCTACGCTGCCGTAACTTAGGACGCAAGTGCTTTGTGAATACTGCACTTGCCTCTCTAAGTTGCAGTGGCGTAGGGTAAATACGATACGCTACGCCGCTCAATGTAATGCCGCCCTACGTGAATCTGGGCCTGTGAGAACTTTCTTTACATGAGCTTGGTGCAGTTCAATGGTGGCGGAAAAGATAAAAATGTCGTCCAGGTAAATGATTACAAAGGTATCAAGGTATTCTCGAAAAATGTCATTCACCAGATGTTGAAAGGTGGCCAGGGCGTTGCATAGCCCAAACGGCATCACCAAGTATTCGAAGTGTCCGAATCCGGACCTGAAGGCGGTTTTCCATTCGTCACAAGCATGAATCCAGATGAAATTGTAAGCGCCTCGTATGTCCAATTTGGAAAAGATTTGGGCGGTTTGGAAACGCTGGAACAGCTCTGGAATAAGCGGGAGCAGGTACCGATTTTTAATGGTTATTTTGTTGAGCTCTCTGTAATCTACGCAAGGTCTTAAAGGAGCCTTTTTTTTTTGACAAACATGATACCGGCTCCAGCCAGCAAAGAGAATGGACAGATGAAGCCCTTTTCTGGATTCTTGTCAATGTATACCTGGAGGGCTTCCAACTCCGTTTCAGATAACGGGATATATACGACCAAAGGGGATTTCAGAGCCGGGTAAAAGTTCAATGGGGCAGTTGTAAGATTGGTGTGGTGGCAGACAATGAGCTTTTCTTTTATCAAAAATGTCTCTGAATTTGAGATACACTGGAGGAACATGCTGGAGATTACCAGGTACTGGTTGTATGGTCAGGCAAGAGGCTGGAAGTGAAACAAAACAGTGTTGGGAGCAGTAAGCAGAGAAAAAGGAGATCTCTTTCTTACTCCAGTTCATTAAAAACCTGCAGGTCATAAAATACTTACTAGCTGTGCACAAATAGTCCCACAACATGGACACTGACCTACCAGAAGTATTAAGCGAAAAACCGGATACAGAAATAAGTGTCGGCCATTACAGGCCCCAAAAATTAGCACACAGGCGTTCACCTGACAGCAAACAACTTTGTATTCTGTGGCTGGAGGTACATTAGGCATTCACAGGATAAATAAGTGCAGGCCCCAAAAATTAGGCATTCAACGGACAAAAAAAGCCTTTTATGCCGCTGTATTTACCTAAGACAGGGACAATGAATTGTTATGGGTGGTGGCGGATATTTGTGGCCTGTCATGAGGAATTTGAATCAAACCTGGTCTACTGGTCACCTGTGTTGAATTCCTCCGAGAATTCCTCCGAAATGGGAGGTAGTCAACACTGTCGTGAGCTAGGCGAGTGCGCTTATCGGTCAGGATCCCCCCTGCTGCGCTGAACGTCCTTTCGGACAGGACACTGGACAAGGGGAAAGCCAACAGTTTCATTACAAATTGTGCAAGCTCTGGCCAGAGGTCAAGCCTGCCCACCCAGTAGTCCATCACTTCTCAGTGCGTCCACATCGGCCCTTAGCCCGATGTAGTCGCACACCTGTCGGTCTAGGCGTTCCCTGATGCTGGATCCGGAGGACAGCTGTCAATGGGTCAGCTGAAAGAATGATCTCATATCATTAGTGACCAACACATCTTCAAACCGCCCTCTTCTTGCAGGCGCTGTCGGATTGGTACCCGCAACTGTTTCTCTGGTGAGTGGAAATCCCCTGCCAGCGCACGCAAAAGCAGAATGCAGCATTTTTTCGAAGCAAGGCCTGGAAGTGCTGCATTCTGATAGCCTTCTGTGATGGTGGTAACATTTCGGCCATTTTTTGTAAGTATGTTGCCACCCAGTACTGGTCCTTGCCCTTTATGGTTTTTATATGGGGGTCCCTCTTAAAACACTGGAACATGAAGGCCCCCATTTGCACTAAACTGGAAGCGGTGTAGTCGCCTGGCTCCTGCTCATCATTCAGGATAATCGTTGTCCTCGTTCTCCTCCCCCCATCCACGGACAACACCAGGGATCCCAGAAAGGTTTAAAACATGCTCTTCTTGCTCCTCTTCATCTGCCCCGGCACCATTCTTTCCTGACTCCTCTTCAGACTCCCGTTGTTGACTTGTCTCAGGTGGAGTAGCCCCCCTTGGGAATTCATCCAGCATTGCGACTTCCTCATCTTCCTGCTCCTCGATGGCTTGATCAATGACACGACGCAATGCACGCTCCAGAAAGAAGGCGTAAGGTACGATGTCCTGGCTGCGACTGACCAGTTTGGTGATCTCATCAAATGGCCACAGAAGTCTGCATGAGTCGCGCATGAGCAACCACTGGCGCGGTGAAAAAAAAAACAAGCTCCCCAGAACCTGTCCTGCCGCAGAGTTCGTACAGGTAGTCGTTAACTGCACATTTCTGCTGGAGCAGCCCATCAAGCATATACAAGGTTGAGTTCCATCGTGTCGGGCAGTCACAAATAAGACATCTGACTTGCTGGTTGTGTCGCCGCTGAATGTCAGCAAGGCGAGCCATGGCCGCGTAAGATCTTCTGAAATGGCCCGAGATTTTCCTGGCCTGCCGCAAAACGTCCTGGACCCCAGGGTATTTGGCAACGAATCGCTGCACGACCAAATTCAAGACATGTGCCATGCATGGCACGTGTGTAATTTTGCCCTGTTTCAGCGTGCTCAGCAGATTGGCACAGTTGTCGCACACCACTTTACCAACTGTCAAATTGAGCGGTGTTAGCCACTGATCTGCCTGTGAACGCAAAGCTGAAAGGAGTGCAGGACCAGTGTGGCTCATGTCTTCCAGGCACAACAGACGCAGCACAGCATGCAATGTTTCACCTGGCATGTGGAATAGGTTCTGGGGATCTTGGGAGGCGCAGCGGAAGAGACGGTAGCATCGGAAAAGGAGGAGTCAGCCGAAGAGGAGAGGGAGGATGGAGTAGGAGGTGAAGGAGAAGAAGAGGCAGGCCTGCATGCAATCCGTGGCAGTAAAACCAAATCTACATGGGTGCCACGGGTTACATGCTTGACGGCCGTTATAAGGTTCACCCAGTGGGCAGTAAAAGTTATATACCTTCCCTGCCCGTGTTTGCTAGACCACGTGTCTGTGGTCAGATGTATCTTGGCACCGACACTGTGTGCCAGAGATACATTCACTTGCCGCTGAACATGGCCATATAGCTCTGGGATGCCCTTCTGTGAGAAATATTTCCTTCCTGGGACCTTCCAATGTGGTGTTCCAATGGCCACAAATTTTTGAAAGGCCTCCGAGTCCACCAGTTTATATGGCAGTAGTTGGCGGGCTATCAGTTCTGACAAGCCAGCGGTCAACCGTTGGGCAAGAGGGTTATCCGGCGTCATCGTTTTTTTTTTACGATCGAACATTTGGGCCACGGAAGCCTGCCTTTTTGCAGAAAAACGTGAGGACGGCATGATGAAAGGTGGAGTGGAGGACAATTGTGAGTATAGAGGAGAAGGAGAAGAGGCTGGACGGTGAGAGCCTGGAGTGTGGCTTTGTGGGTTCTGATGGCGTTGCTCCCACTGAGCTCGGTGATGGGAGGCCAGGTGCCTTCTTAAGGCGGTCGTCCCTAGGTGAGTGTTGGGCTTACCGCGACTTATGCGTTGACTGCAAAGGCTGCAGATCGCAACACTATTGTCAGCAGTGGACACGTTAAAAAAAGCCCACACTGCGAAGCCATGGGCTGGCGTCCTGGGAGTGCCAGATGTGATCGTACATGGTTGATGGCTCGCTCCTGATACATTAGCAGTCTGGTTTGTCCCTCCTGTGCAATGTAAGTTCGGCCTGCTTCTCCTCCCTATCTGCTGGTCCATCTCTCCCTTTGAACTCCCCTCCTCTTCCTCTTTTGTGGGAACCCACGTGATGTCTGTAGACACATCATCATCGACGTCACCTTCCCCACCACTAACATTAGAGATCTCGGAGTAGGCAGCAACAGCAGGACCAACCTCCTTGGGCTGATCTGGGTACTGTCATCAGACTGCTGAGTGGAGGCTGTTGCTACCTCCTCTTCCTGATCCAATGCCAAGAATGGCTGCGCATCGGAAATGTCTTCTGATGGATCGGAAAATGATTCCTGTCACTCAAGCAGAGGGTATATGGTGAGCCACTCAACCAAGTCTGGTGCGTCCTTTGACGTAATCGAACGCACCTTGTGCCACTTTCAACTTTGGCTCCAGCCTGGTGCTCCTGCCCTACCACCCCTGCCTCTTCCTCTGCCTGTCATTTTTTAAATGACCCTGTGACAATAGTCTCTAGAGAAGCGCAGTATATGTGGAAGAAGGTATATATAATACCCCGCTTCAATCTGTCATTTTGGGGGGGCCACTGGTTTATCGCACCAGTTAAAAACTTTTTTTTCAGTAACATTTGTCACTGTGTGTAGCAGAAGTAGTGCAGCAAAACAGAAAAGAAAATTCTGCAGTACCCAAATACACCACCAGTCACAATGCTGCACAATACAAATACACTATAATATGCTTTCTATATTAGAAAGTATATTATAAGTGTATTACACCCCTATATACTGCACCCCAAACAATAGTACACCTATACCAGTCCTTAAAAGGACTTTTGTCGACCTGTTAGCTAACGATTTGTGTCACTACAGTCTTTCCCTGCTCCACACAGCAACCTCTCCCTACACTGACAAAAAGCAGAATGTATCACACCAGTTATAAAACTTTTTTTCCAGTATCGTTTGTCACTGTGTGTAACAAGAGGTAAAGCAGCAAAACAGAAAAAAAAATTCGTCAGTACCCAAATACACCAGTCACAATGCTGCACAGTGCACAATACAAATCCACTATAATATGCTTTCTATGTTAGAAAGTATATTATAAATGTACACCCCTATATACTGCACATCAAACAATAGTACACCTATACCAGTCCTTAAAAGGACTTTTGTGGACCTTTTAGCTAGCGATTTGTTTCAATACAACCTGTCCCTGCTCCACACAGCAACCTCTCCCTACACTGACAAAAAGCAGAATGTAAAATGGCCACTAGATCAGGTATTTATAAGGTAGGGGGTATGTCCATGTGCGGAAATGTCTCAATTGACTGTCCTGTACCACCTGATGGATGTGTCATGGGTCAAAGTTCTTAATGTAAAATTGCGGACAGGCACGAATATCGCCAGATGTCCGCCTGTTCGGCAAACTGCGAACGAGCAAAGTTTGCCGCCAGGCGAACTGCCAGGCCATCTCTAATCACAAGACAGGATACAGAGGCAAGCAACAAAAGGAAGCTGAGAGATAAACCAGCAACTTGAACATGGAGCGGAGCAGCCTTTTATAGGCCGACAAGGGAACTCACACAGCCCATCCTATGATTAAGTGACGTTTGGCTGTCACGATACGCGTGAGGACGTGGAGAGCCGCTGGTGACGTCATCCGCTCGCGGCCGCAGAGCGGAGACACAAGAATACTACATGCTGTATATCGTCAGATGTTTGTGAGTGATACTTTGTTTTTTATGTAATAAATCCTAAAGATGTTATACTATGGAGGCTTCCCTTCCCTTATTTTTTATTGGAGAGACATTGTTTTGACCCTTGTTGAAGCCGAGATATATGGGAGTGAATCAGCAGGCTGACTGTGGGATCGTATACATACAGGCTTTACCTAAAGCCCTCCTAAGGTAAGGGGCTGGAACACACTGTTTGCCAGACACTGGGGGAAGCCCTAACGGTGGTATCTACAAGCACTTATGCATGATCAGCATCAAGCACTGAAGGATTGATTGGAGCACTGTTTTTTCACTTTAGAATATTATTGTTTGGAATCTCTGTGGACTGAAAATTCATTTTTTGTGCACTGGACACATTTTTTGAACACTGCACTGGGATTTCCAATGATCATTTGGAATTATTATTGACCAACTCATTTTTTATACACTTTTTATATTTTTTTGGTCACGCCCACTTGCGCATGTTATATAGTTATATATTTTCAAAAAAAATTTGCACGGATTGTTTTTTCTCATTGATTGCCTCTTTGTTCAGTATCACACTGATTTTTATATTATATATTTTTTTTATGCACTTGTAAATTGGATGAATCACTATTGGGATTTTCACTTATTTGATTGTATTATCATCATGCATGGTGATTGTCTTTGTTCATTGTGCGGAGGTTGGCACATTTGGTTACCTTATTAGGATTCAGTATTTACCACTCTCATTACCTTCCACATTAACTCTTAGTGTTGGGTGGTATTCCTTGACGTCATTTTGAGTGGAACATTTATTTATTTTTTTCCCACAGCAGGTGATGGCTCTGACCGACTAGCCTTCTGGATTTATACATTTGCTGTGTGGATATATTTTTTAGCATATAGATTTTTAAAAATTGTGTTGGTAAGCGCCACTACATCCACCCTTGTTTCATATATTGTTGGTGCGTGAGCACTGTTAGTCGTGGCTGCTGCTTATTAGTGTAATTTTAATATTTTTTAGCCTAGTTGCCCGTGGTTAGGTAGATTTGCGCATTAGTTCCCCCCCTTTTTACACACTATGCACACGCTATACCCGTGCTCATGCGCCGTTTCGTTGATTTGCGCACACCTATGCGCCAAAGCGCCGCTCTGCTGCGCATACGCACAGGAAAGCGGCGATACTGGCAAGGCTGGTTCCTATCTCCTCCCTGACATATCTAGTGAAGTGACTAGCCTCAGGTGATGCATGTAATTTGTACATGTTCATCTGCAGGCCACTCTCCTCTATATCCATTCGAGGATCCTAGTAGGCAAAAAAAAGTTTCAGGCGGGGACACAGGCACCGCAACTTCAGGCGGGATAGCAGGCAGGGGGTTGGCGGGATTAGGTCTGGGCCCTGTCATTGTTGTGGGGCACAAAGCAGCTGTCTCATACTTCCCAGTTTAAATTCCCTTGTCCCTTGAAGTTTTAGTCACGTGCTGTGTCCTGATATCTCAGTGTGAAGTGCTGCTATTAATGCTGTCCAGCTCTGCCCTATTGTTGTGTACAGATGACTCACCTGCAGACCCTGGGAGCATTCATATGTAAATAGTGGCACAATTCATATGTAAATAGCTGAGGCCGGCAGCATTCATATGTAAATAAAGGCGGCATTTATATGTATATTATGACCCTCTGCAGTGAAGAGATGATGTGCTGTAACCTCTAGCAACCAATCAGTGAGAAGTATTACAGTACAGTAATCTCTATCAACCAATCAACAAGAAGAAATCATGTGCTATAACCCTTAGCAACTAATCAGTGAGCTGTAATGATATGCTGTAACCTCTCCCAACCAACCGCAATCACTGCCCGATCTGATACAGTCTAGCTGATATTTATTGTATTTCTCAGAGCAGGTGGAGAGCAAAATTGCATGGGGGGGCCCAAATTTTTTTTTGCTCAGTTTCCAGAGTTATCGAGCCGCTCAGTAGCCATCATTTGGCTATGGCCCGGTGGTTAAGAAAACCCTTGCCCATTGGCCAAAATACCCCATATACCCATAATCTTACCTTGCAGTGCCCTTGTCTTATCTAATGCCACCAAGTGCCCAGCCACCTAGCGGCAAAAGAGAATTACAGCAATTACAGACTTAGAGTGAAATCAATTGATCCTCAACAATTAGACAAGATAGCTATGCCGCCATGTAAATTTAGGAGCAACCCTGCCTAAACACCAGAATGCTACATGCGGATAAAACTGAAAATGCACAAGAAAGACAGAAAACTTTAAGTTTGCTTGATGTGAAATAGTATATTTTGAGTCTCTCAGTCAGACCTGGTATTAAGAGTAATGTGGGTATTAAGAGTAATGTGAGCATTAGCTGCAAAGTCTGCATATCTGAAGTTTCTGCCAGAAGCAGCAGTACTTACAACATAGTCTAGCATAGCTGTTGCTTTTAGGGCTGATACAAGATCTGACCTTAATTAAATGTACAGATGTCTGGCCGCAATTCCCACAGTGGTGTTTTAGGAACTTTGTGTAAAGAGACGTAAGGGACACATGCAAAAACACTCGAAAAGGAACTATTAGCCCCCAGGGAGATTTTTTTTTTAAACTGTAAATTCTCATCTACTATTTAGTGCATGTCCAATGATCTACAGTATAGAACAGTGGTTTACATCTGCACCCTATATACATCAGGGTATACAACAAAAAAAGCAAAAGTGTGCCTGCTGTTTAAATGGTTAGAAATAAATATTCCCAATACATACAGGGTTCAGGAGTCTAGGACGTGCAATGTGCAGCATAGTATACACAGTGCAGTGGTTTGTGGTTCAATGTGTGCAGTTTAATGGCAGTCAGAGGAGAACTGATCTGTATCAAAGAACACCAGTTTACCTCTCCATTTTGAGGGGTTATACCGTAATTAAAAAAAGCCAAAAAACGATCTAGGCTCCAAGGTGATCTATAAAGTGGTTTACAATATACTAAATTGTCAGCACCCAAAAGCATACTTCTTACAGAAGATCTGCACATTTGCTAAGCTACTAACTGTAAATGCACATATGACCTTTCATTCTTCTATGCATTCTGGAACACCAGATCCCGGAACATGTGAGACTGCAGCACAGACAATGATATAGTGATTTGAACCCTTGAGCCTCGGTTCACATACAGTATATGCGACGTGGGAAATGCAGGGAATCCTGAGCATTGAAATCGCCCGACTTTAAAGCAATATGCTGTGGGAGTCAATGTTATATTAACGACACCCCAGATCAGCTCACAAAACGCAGTGCAATTGCCTGAATGGGATCACACAGCCAAGCGACCCGATTGCAGTGCAGCAAAAAAAAAAAAAAAAATTGAATCATGCATAATTTTGGTGCGGATGCGGTGCAATTTGAGCCATACAGACATTGCATGTGATTTGCACAGGAATGTGATGCGATTCCTGTGTGAATCACATGCAATGTGCTGCATTGCAGCAGTGTGAATCTAAGCTCAGGCTACATTCACACCGGTGATTAAGGTTATATTCACACTGGCAATACGAGCTGGTGTGAATAGTAGCGGCAAGAACCAGAGATTTCTGTTGTGGCACTCAGCGGTCAGGTGCGGCCACCAGCCCTGTTCATTATGACAGGTTTCTGGCACCCGCAGCTATTCACTGGTGTCTGCACAGCCAGTAATTAGCTGCGGTGATTGCTGCAGAATATACTTTGTGCTGTGCCACACTTAGCCACTGAGAGCTGAGCTACCGCTATAATTTGCACTGGCCTTAGGCCTCGTACACACGATAGGATAGCCAGAGGAGAACGGTCTGAAGGACCATTTTCATCAGTCCAAAGGATCATGTGTAGGCCTCATAGGTTATTTAACCTTCGGTCAAAAAAATGAGAACTTGCTTTAAAATTTAACCAATGGACTGGTAACCGATAGGTCAAAACCGATCGTTAGTATGCAAAAGCATCGGTTAAAAACCCGCGCATGCTCAGAATCAAGTCGACGCATGCTTGGAAGCATTGAATTTCTTTTTTTTCAGCACGTCGTTGTGTTTTACGTCACCGCGTTCTGACACGATCGTTTTTTTAACTGATGGTGTGTACGCACAACGGACCATCAGTCAGCTTCATCGGTTAACCGATGACAATGGTCCTTGGGACCGTTCTCTTTGGATGGACTGATGGTGTGTAAGAGGCTTTAGGCTACATACTGTATACACTGGCGGTTAAGGCTGTTAGCTAGAGCCCCGAAACATGGTCAGATGACATTGCCTCATAGCTGCCGTTGTGATTTTATATGCCTGTTCTATTTTATGTTTGTGAGTATGTTCTTGACTTTTGTATTTAATAAAAAAAAGTTGTAGTGGTAAAGCAATAGGCGCCCCCCCGCCCATGTCTATTTCTCCTTTAATAAAGACATCTCTAGATGTATGTCGGAGGAAAGTCCAGTTACAGGGGATGATTGTGATGCGGCATATGTCTCGATGCCGAAGACCTAAAGACAAGATAAGCAATGGTGAACCATTGTCCTGGAGCTGGCCTGGATCTTAGCTTCTCACCAGCAGAAACAGTGGTGCAGGGATGGACTGGCCATAGGGACTACAGGGAGTTTCCCGGTGGGCCGATGGCTCAGTGGGCCGTTTTTTAAAAGAGAGATGCTGCTTGGAGGACTTTTTTTAACGCCCTGGCAGCGCCCCAGTGTGAAAGCACTCAGGCTTTCACACTGGAACTGCAGCGGAAGCGTTTTTCAGTCGCTTTACAGGCGCTATTTTTAGCCCAAAAGCACCTAAAAAATGCCTCAGTGTAAAAAAGCATTTTATTGAATTAAAGTGGGCCGGTCTGGATGAAGTCCAGGGCCAAATTTTTGTCCCAGTCCAGCCCTGCAGTGGTGTGAAACTGGAACTAAGAATCAGCCTATCTACTTTGTGTCTTATTCCCTAGTAACTTCTAACCTACCATGCAACCAGAGCTCTAACTACCTGGCTCTAGCTTATGCTGGTTACTGAGCTCTGAAATAAAACTAGCTACAGAACCCAGAATATAGGAGACAGGTTAACTACTGACAGGAGCTGCATATAAACTCATTTGCAATAAACAGGTTCACCTACTAACATACAGCAAGGTGACCACTGCACATGCATACTGGGTTGGTCACAGACTAAACTATCTGTTTGGTATAGTGCATGTGAGGTAACAAGGTGACAATAGGGTGACCACGTGTCCCGGATTGCCCGGGACAGTCCCGCATTTTGCAGGTCTGTCCCGGGCACCTTCATTCCAGGACAATACAGTGTCCCGGAATAAAACTGACACAGCCACCCCACAGGCCAATCTGATGCCCACAAAAAAAGGGCACCACATCACAGCTTTACTCACTGACAGTACTTGTCCAGGAATGCCTGGAGGAGCACAATCCTGCCCCCTGCTTGTGATTGGAGAAATCGTAAATCCCGCCTCTTGTGTCCAATCACTGTGCTGTGATTCGTTACACCACAAGCTGATTTTTGGAAAGTGGGTGTCCCTGAATGGTACTTGAATGACACAAAAAATGGATGCCAATCAGTGCCGCAATGGATGCCAATCAGTGCCCACAATGGGCATCACTGATTGGCAGGCATTGTTTGGCACTGATTGGCATCCATTAGTACAAAACATACGATAGCGCCACCTATCAGTGCCCATCTATGCTCATCCATGCCGCCTATCAGTGCCCATCCATGCCGCCTATCAGTGCCAATCCGTGTCGCCTATCCGTGCCAATCTGTGCTGCCTATCCATGCCCATCTGTGCCGCCTATCCATGCCGCCTATCCGTGCCGCCTATCAGTGCCCATCCGTGCAGCATATTAGTGCCCATCAGTGCCACCTCATCGGTGCCCATCAGTGCCGCCTTATCAGTGCCCGTCAGTGCAGTCCCATCGTGCCCATCAGTGAATGAGAAAACATACTTATTTACAATGTTTTATAACAGAAATAAAAAAAATACGTTTTTTTTTTTCTAAATTTTCGGTCATTTTTTTATTTTTTTTGCAGAAAATAAAAATCCCAGAGGTGATCAAATACCACCAAAAGAAAGCTCTATTTGTGGGTACAAAATGATAAAAATTTAGTTTGGGTACAGTGTAGCATGTCCGCGCAATTGTCATTCAAATTGCAACAGCGCTGAAAGCTAAAAATTGGTCTGGGCGGGAGGGTGTATGAGTGCCCATATTTGGAAGTGGTTAAGGCTTACCTGTAGGTGCTGGAAATATCTCCTAAACCTCCATGGTCTAGGAGATATTTACAATAGAGCCACGTGCCGATGTCTACGGCGCATGCACCAGCATGTCTACTAGTGCACTTTAGAAACCGCGATCGTGCCATTTCTAAAGGAAAAATCTATAAAGAGACTGAGATTGCCGCTCCAGGCAGGTCTTGTTGGGTGCAAATCTTCTTCTCAGAAACTGAGGGTGCTAGCAATGCACATGGCAAATAAGAACAAAAGATGGTCAGGACAGCCGCACTCCAATTCAACATAACTTTAATGTAAAAAACTGGAAACAGGCACTACAAGTCACAGCAACGGAACCTAGGACAGCTGACGCATTTCACACTAACTTCAGTGTTTACTGAGCTATGAGTAAACACTGAAGTTAGTGTGAAATGCGTCAGTTGGATTGGAGTGCGGCTGTCCTGACCATCTTTTGTTCTTATTTGCCATTTCTAAAAAAGTCGTGCGCGGAAGTGACCTTACGCGACTCCGGCCGGTTAAAGAGTCGGAGTTCGTGGCCCCGGAAGGAAGAGGGGTGAGGATGGATGTTCGCTGCCAGTGGGGACAGCGGTGACATCGCAGGCTTCGGTTTCAGGTAAGTGACACATAATGGGCTACTATACGATGCATAGTAGCCTATTATGCTTTACCTTTGCAGGGAAATAAAGAGGAAGTAAAACCCATCACGGTTTACCTTCTCTTTAAAAAACACAACATACAGGGATATGGGAAATGATTATGGACACGGACACATGTACTCCCAGGTTGAACTGGATGGACTATTGTCTTTATTCAACCCTACCTACTATGTAACTATAAATTCTAAATTCTAACTGCAGTTTGACAGGTGGCACCAATGAGCTACAATACAACTGTGAGCCGAAAGCTTGACTCACAGTTGTGGAATGACCCTACAATGCAAAATTGAAGTTCAACAATTAAAAATACAAGTAACAGAGTACCACCTCTTGAATGCCTGCCAGCCACTGCTATACTGTCCTCTGAAAAGCAATCCACCTCAGATCGCTTTATAAGAGGGCATTAACCATTACCACTAGTGGTGTGAAAGAGAGAAAACAGTTATGCCCTTAAACTTTTGCTTTCTGCCAGATTTACTGTATATGAATCACACTAGAAGTGGCTAGAAAGAATTACAAATCTTTTGGCAGATAAGTTTATAAATGTGTATTTAGTGGTTGGCCGTTTTAAGAACTGTGACAATTATTTGCACAAGATATACCTTTTACACTATTCTAGAAAAATCTCTTGAGGAGCATAGTTCTTTACCCTGTCATTCTATATCTGTTAAAGTCGCTTTTAATAAAAAATTCATTACCATGCCCTTATTCATAGACTCAAATCTCTTCTGTATACAAAATCCAACTATAACTTATTATGGCTTGGTTGCCTTGTGGTAGTAAAAATTATGTATCTTCTCAAAACACTCTAATGCCGCGTACACACGGCCGTTTTTAATATCAAGGAAACCAGGCCTGTGGGTCTACTATATATTTTAAGGGGAACGTTTTTAAAAAATGTCATTTAAAATGATCGTGTGTGGGCTTCACATCATTTTTCGGGTTCTGAAAACAACATTTTTTTTTTCTCGAACATGCTGCATTTTTTAACAACGTTTTAAACGATGTTGGTTTTCGGGTTGTAAAAAATGATCGTGTGGGGGCTAAAACTACGTTAAAAACCCACGCATTCTCAGAAGCAAGTTATGAGATGGGAGCGCTCGTTCTGGTAAAACTACCATTCGTAATGAAGTAAGCACATTCATCACGCTGTAACAGACAGAAAAGCGTGAATCGTCTTTTACTAACAGGAAATCAGCTAAAGCAGCCCCAAGGGTGGCGTCATCCACATGGAACTTCCCCTTTATAGCGTCGTCGTACGTGTTGTACGTCACCGCGCTTTGCTAGAGCATTTTTTAAAAACGATAGTGTGTGGGCAACGTCGTTTTAATGATGAAGTTGGAAAAAACGAAGTTTTTTCTACAATGCCGAAAAAAAGTTGTTTTTTTCATGCCGAAAAATGATCGTGTGTACACGGCATTAGAACTTGGGCTTCAACAGCTAAGCCATCCAAGCTGGGAAACGAGAAGCAGGGTGCTAATCGAGTCCTTGGTTTGGAAGAACTGGACAATCTTGTAGGGCCCACTGAGAGTCTGAAGAACAAGGTCTGAGTACCACATCCCCCTGGGCCAGTTCGGTGTGATAAGAATCACTAAAATGCCTTCCCATGTAGATTAATAATGGCACATCCCCCACCTGCCCTGGGACCTAAAGTGTTGCAGTAAGGGCCCCAGATGTTAACCCCTTAGGGGAAGAACCAAATAAATCATCATGAGGCTTGCTGTACTAGAAAGCAGCTGGGGACCTGGGAGGCCCTGTGATTCCCAAACATCCACTCTGTGGATACAGAGGTAGGATCCTGAGGACATGACCCATCCAGACAGCCTCTGACCTCCTGGTGGGCATACTCCTAAAAACAGTGTTCAGGGATAATGCCCCGTACACACCATCACTTTATGTGATGAAAAAAAACGACACTTTCTGTGAAGTAAAAAATGACGTTTTTGAAACTTCAATTTTCAAAGACGAAGTTGCCTACACACCATCGTTTTCTCACAATGATCTTGCAAAGCGAGGTTACGTTCCACCACGTTTTACCATTGAAGCTTGCTTCATAAGTAGCTTCTGGGCATGCGTGGATGAAAAACCGTCTTAGAAAACGACGTTTTTTGCTACACACGGTCAATTTCTGTGAAGTAAAAAGTGCACTTTTGAAAAACGACACATAAAATTGAAGCATGCTTCAATTTTTTTTGGTCGTTTTTTACAAGACATAAAACAACGTTTTCCCCCACACACAGTCAATTAAAGTGACGTTTTTAAAAACGTCATTTTTTTTCATCACATAAAGTGATGGTGTGTACGCGGCATAAGGCTCCCTTGGGGGCATCACAGCCCTGCACAAAAGAAAACGCACACCTTGTGCAGTTGAATTCTTGTTGTCAAATTTGTTTATTGGGTTTAAAGTAAGAGAAAACAGTAGATACAATTGGCAATAAAAGATTACAGAAAAAGAAAAATGGTATCATGTAATAAGAGAGTATTTGAAACAGAATAATCAAATAAATATTTGTAGATCCTATGAGAAATATTAATTAAAGTAATCATTAATGCAGGTTAAAGTCAAACCAATCATGTTAGTCTATTACATTTGAACTCATATAAAATATTATAGAATATTATTAGAATATTATGATATAAATGGAACCGTATATAATTATGATATGAACTATAGCTATGGAGCAATTGTAATTTTAGCAATGAATCGGTTCAAAAACTATCCGAAATAGGGGGGGAGAAGGATATTTTTCATGTTAATTATGTAGCGCTACCCCCGAAGGAGCCGCTGGTTGATTTGGGACCGGACTACCAAATTACCCTGGCAGTGTCTAGGGGTGTAACTGTGAGAACAGCAGCAGTGAGTGGAGGTCCAGACATCCAATAAAGAGTTTTTAATGCTTTATTGTCCAGGCCAAACACAGCCAACATCAACACACTTTGGGAAGGTCAAGGTTGATGAAGGAAGAAAAAGAACCATGCGGTATCAGGCCTGGATATAGAACGGAGCAATCAACACTGCTCTGTATAGAACCAACTTTGCTACACATTGCCACTCTGCCTGGAGTGGGTAAAGTGCCCCCGGACAGACCCCTACGATAGGCCTGGCAGCCGGAGCGTCACTCTGGATAATACTGGGAGGAACAGGCCTCTCTCACAGACCCGACTCTGGGGCCCCTGCCACGGGCCAATTTCAATAGAAGACTTGGGTCAATAAGGAAAAGAGAATCCTCCCAGTAGACTTTTCTATAAAGGGTCCCCGGATGACAGCAAGCATACCTGTCAGTGGTCCGGACACCCGATCCCAGACTGTCAACAGGCCTTGGAACCCAGTGAAATGCTGGGGTCCCTTCTCTCACCAGGATGGGGCTTGATGCAGAGGTCAGCTCTGGCCAGGTGGGCCACGCCGGCGGGGTCCATGGATGCGCGCGTACCCTGAAGGTGGGTACTGCACCTGGAATGGGGACCCTGCGAAGACTGCCGAACACATGACCCCTGTCCCAGATATATCCTCCAGTTGGCTGCTGGGGTAGAATTGCTCTGCCAGAACCCCTCTGGGGCCAACTGTCGGCCAGAGGTGGCATTGCACCCCCTGACCACAGACTGACCCAGTGGACTTTCTGGAACAACAGAAGTCCCAAATTTAAACACTGAATGGGAGCAAGGTAACTCTCCCACTCCCCACTAACTTTAGGCATAGTGCCCATGCTGAAAGCAAGGGGGCGCTACAATTATTAAAACAATAGGAGCAAAATTAGATATCATATTTACATATTCACATTTACCATTTTATATAATGAGATAGCTTGAGTTATATATTTGAAGAAGTGAGAGATAAAAAGAAAGAAACATGACAGAATGTGGAGTATAAAAAGTGGAAAGTGATGAAAACAATAGGATAGGAAAGGGAGTACAGGATAGCGGAAAGGCTCCGGGATCGTTACATAATAGAGATAGTAATAATAGTGATGAACTGTATCCAGAATGTTACTGGCTTACAATATCTTACCAAGGTCTCAATAGAGATTCATCTGGGTTAGATGAGATAGTATAGGTCGCCCAATGCAAATTAATTCTTAATGATCAAAGAAACAAAATCAACAATGGCTGCACTCATGTATTTCACATACTAAGTGCTTGAATGCAGCCCCATCTTGCTGAAGTTGAGAAACTGCTTACATCATGGGCAGTGATGTCTAGTGGTTGATCAGCATGAAGTTTGAACCTCTCACTACAGTCTGACAAGCTGAAGGGAGGCAGACAACTCAGCTCCACACTGGGTTTAGCTGCACATCAGATCTGGCTGTTATTGGGCTCAGACAGGACATTCCTACTGTTGTCACAGTTAGGTGGGTGTGGAATCATGGCCCTATACCTACAGTGCCTTGAAAATGTATTCATACCTCTTGAATTTTCCACATTTTCTCATGTTACAACCAAAAACACAAATTTATTTTATGAGATAGACCAACACAAAGTGACACATAATTGTGAAGTGAAAGGAAAATGATTAATGATTTAAAAATTGTTATACACATATCAAGGGCTCTGCAACAAACTCACTGGTTTCTACGATAGCACCTTCAGCAGAGCACAGCACAGGGTACAGCCTCTGTCAAGGAATCCTGAGGATCAGCCAACCCAGAAAGCTACAAAGATGAGCCCCTTCTGACCTGTAGAAACTTTCTGAATAAAAAAGGAAGTTTGAGAAAAGTAAAGAGTTTGCCTCTTCCAGAAGAGAAGACGTCTATTCTCCCAGGAGCAAAAAAAATTGGGAGCAGGATAGGCTGTCCAATCTACAGAAGGCAGCATCATAACCCAATGTACCCAAGAGTCCTGAGTTCTTTTATGTACAATTAACCACTTAAGGACCCCTTCACGCCGATATACGTCGGCAGAAGGGCACGGCTGGGCACAGGCACGTACCTGTACGTTGCCTTTAAGAGCCAAGCCGCGGGGTCGCAAGCGCGCCGCCGGCGGCGCGCTCGCGACCTGGTCCGAAGGTCCGTGACTGCGCCCGTGCAACCCAATCGCCGCTGGTGTCCCGCAATTGGTCACAGGAGCTGTGTGGCAGTGACACTGATCGTCTGTTCCCTGATATAGGGAACGACGATCAGTGATGTCACGCCTACAGCCACGCCCCCTACAGTAAGAATCACTCCCTCAGGGCACACTTAACCCCTTAGCGCCCCCTAGTGGTTAACCCCTACACTGCCAGTGTCATTTTCACAGTAATCAGTGCATTTTTATAGCACTTTTCTATGTGAAAATTACAATGGTTCCAAAAATGTGTCAAAAGTGTCAGATGTGTCTGCCATAATGTCGCAGTCACGAAAAAAAAAAAAAAACGCTGATCGCCACCATTACTAGTAAAACATAAAACTATCCCCTATTTTGTAAACGCTATAAATTTTGCGCAAACCATTCGATAAACGCTTATTGCGATTTTTTTTTACCAAAAATAGGTAGAAGAATACGTATCGGCCTAAACTGATTTTTTTTTCCCCTTTTTTGGGGATATTTATTATAGCAAAAAGTAAAAAATATTGATTTTTTTTCAAAATTGTCACTCTATTTTTGTTTATAGTGCAAAAAATAAAAGCCGCAGAGGTGATCAAATACCACCAAAAGAAAGGTCTATTTGTGGGAAAAAAGGACGCCAATTTTGTTTGGGAGCCACGTCACACGACCGCGCAATTGTCAGTTAAAGCAAAGCAGTGCCGAATCGCAAAAAGGGGCAAGGTCCTTAACCTGCATATTGGTCCAGGTCTTAAGTGGTTAAAAAACACTGACTATAAGCAATTCTTTATGTACAGATCTATATTACAGTATATGTTAGAATACTACAATTAGGCCACTTTTCAAAGACAGAGTAGTTGACAAAATCTTGGGGAAAAGTAGCACATTAATCACACGTGGGTTATTGAAAGGGACACAAGTGTTAAGTCAAAGGAAGAAAATATTACTCTTAAATTGTGTCCCCTGGGTGCTTCTAAGAACTAAATATATCGGAGTGCTTGCTGAATTCTGATGCTTATGCTGTAATTAAACTAGATCCAAAGAAACTGGGCTTTAGCTTTATTCAACAAATGTTTAGTAACAAACATGTTACATTACCTATTCACAATTGATTATATCCAGATCATTGTAACAAACGCTAAACCAAAGTACTTTATGGAAAAACAACCCTTTCCAGAACGCTTCATAAAAAAATAACGTCTGTGCATAGCAAGGAATATTTCAATTGTACAGGAGTTTGGCTAGCTTCTCATATCTCTTGAAGAGTTCTGCTTTGGGGTCCCTGCTGGAGTTGTTTCCTCAACAGAGAGTGTGAGACTTATAATGCAATGTGCTCATAACTTGAAAATTAGGTTTACAGATCTCATAACACGAGTCCCTTTCCAAAACTATTAAGGGGTTTGCCTCTAAAGCATGTACCAAACAGTATATACAGTGTTGGATGATGGCCCATTGTTATCTACAATCAAAAGAACCAAATTAATACATTTGTTTTCCTTGTTAAGAAAACAGTTATGTCAACCTGGAAGGACACATTTGCGATTTTGAGATTGTTCTTAATTTTGAGCTATTAACCCTGAAATTCCATTTTTCTAACCTCATGTTGTTTCAAGATACTAAGCTGGCCATAGTTTGGTCAGTTTTTTCCATTCAACTAGCGGGTTGAACGAAAAAACTGACCCGATTCCCCCATCCACACATTCGGAGGATTGTTCTACCTACATGATAGAATGAGAAGAAGCTAGTCATACCTCAAATATAAATCTCAACTCCTAATATATTCTTTGGGTTGGTATTAAGCAGCCTACATTAAATGAGAACCAGAAAATAACTGGTTGAGTTCCTTATGATATTATAAAATGTGCTTAAGGCTGTCGACAGTAGGTTAAAAGTTTAAGTGTCGGTAACCTGGGCCTTTCACAAGCATTATATAAAGAAGCATATTAAGTTTCACACTTTATTTGAGCCAAAGTGAACAAGAACAACATTCATAAACTGGAGCAGGGCATAGAAAACCCAGCAAATGAATTAAAAGCTAACAGATTAAGAAAACATGTCCAGACACTAAATTTAAGGGGCATGCCAACTGATGGGGAAAAGAAAAAAAAAGTCAGTTCACTTTATATTTAATATTTTTTTTAAGTACGAAGTAAAGAGACAACAAAGAAATAATCACTGAGTGTGGTTTGCACAGTAGAGCAATAACCGTATTGTTAATTGGACCAAAAGTATAATCATAACTATGTATACATAATAGTGTGAGGTAGAGATATTAGGCTGGATTCACACCTATACAGTTTAAGTGCTTTTTGCATTTTGCAGATTTGTACTACAGAACGTGTTTCATAGGAAACAATGTTAAATGGATTGTAGTGCAAATCTGCAAAAAATGGTAAGAGGGGAGAGAAGCAGGAGCAAACGGGGAGGTAGCAGGGGTTCTTTGCACACACAGAGCCAGCGCTTTGCCAGCCTGTAACAGTTTCCAGTGGCATGAGGGGGTGAAGGAGAATAAGCACAGGGGGCTCAGCTCACTCCACAAGCATGCTCCCTTTCTCAAGCGGCTTGCATGCGATCTGTGATCAGCGAGTCTATGAGATCAATCCTGACCCCTTACAATGTGATCAGCTGTCAGCCAATGACAGCTAATCATGTGATGTAAACAGAGCCGATAATTGGCTATTTTTTCTCCTCACGCTGATAGTGTGAGGAGAAAAAAAAGCCGATCACTGGCCGCTGTCAGAGGAGGGACATCGGTCCCAATCAATGAGAGCAGCCGCAGAGTCATCTGTGCCCACCAGTGCCACCTACCAGTGCACAACAGTGCCACCTACCAGTGCCCACAGTACCACCTATCAGTGCTCACAGTACCACCTATCAGTGCCCACAGTACCACCTATTAACGTCACCAATCAGTGCCTCATAACCAGTGCTGCCTATCAGTACCCTTCAGTGCTCATCAGTACCACCCATCAGTGTCACCTATCAGGGACCATCAGTGCCGCCTTATCAGTGCCCATCAGTACCGCTTATCTGTGCCCATCAGTGTAGCCTATCAGTGCCCATCAGCGCATATCAATGAAAATAAAAAAATACCTATTTGCAAAATTTTATAACAAACTATGAAACATGTTCGTTTTGTTTTTTCTAAAATTTCCAATTAATTATAAAAATTTCATGTGGGGATAGTGTTGCATGACTGCGCAATTCTCATTCAAATTAGGAGGGGGGTTTAAGTGCCCAGTAAGCAAGTGGTTAAGGTCATTACAAAGAACAAAGGGGTGCTCTTTATGTCTGGAGGAAAATAGATTTTACCTCTACATATAAATAGGCTTCTTCACAGTAGATATAAGTGGATAGGTAAAATGTATTGGTAATAATGCCAAAGATTGTTAATCTATATCCATAGACATGCGCAGGGGGTGTACCAGTTTTGCCTGGGCCCACCCCAATCACTGCGTGCAGTGCCGATTCCCCCTGCTGTCTGGGCTTCCCCACATGTTACGCCCCCCTCCCCTGCAGTGCTTTTGGCTTCCTTCCTCTCCCCCTTGTTGCTTTGGGTGTTGTTTCAGAAAGGAAAGTGGGGGAAGGGGCTAATATTTAATTTACGAACCCCTTCCTTTTCTATATAAACACAGCGAACACACTGTGTTCATTCATAACTAAAGCATAGTAAACAGTTTACTATGATTCAGTTTGTGAATGAACAGGAAGCCACTAAGCAAAGAGCACTATCCCGTTCAGATACTGTCATGTGCAGCTGAAGCTGCAGAGAAAGGCATGTGTGTTTGAGCTTGGGGGTGCACATAATAGGCTTTGCACACCTATGTCTATATTCAATGGCCTTAAAGGGCTAAAGGAAGAAATATTTTCCTGCTGGAGCAAACTGGACAATGTGTTTTTTTTTTTGTTCTTCCTCTTTATCAACTATGGTTATAGGGTTCTGTACATGGGGGTTGTAGAAACGTGCATTGCTGGTCTTCAAGCTGAACCACTTGGCTGGCTTCTGAGAGGCCACAGATCTGTACTTCTATTCACATCTGCATTACAATCAATTCAAAGCAGATTCTGAATGTAGAGTTCAAAAGCATTTTTGTAGTTGTTTAAGGTGGTCAGGCTGTACAAGACAAATCTATTGTCTATTATTAAACAGATGCACTTTATATAGGAACTAAACTCTGGGTCCTAATTTGCAATCTGAGCTAGGCATAAAAAAATCTCCTGCTCATTATCAATTAATTTAAAGTGGATGTCCAGTTTTTTCCTAGCTAAGCTTAAACCTGCTCCTACCACCCTTCTAAATCCAATTCTAACTACCCTGTGAAAGCAAAATATGTATAATTACATAGTCTAAGGGCGTGCTGGTCCGGTCATGTGATAGGCTCCCAGCAGCGGCCTCAGGGGAAAGGAGGGATAGCTACATAACCTGCATACACTAACACTGACATGACCTGACCTGCATACACTGACCTGACTACACTGACCTGACCACAACTGCATACACTGACCTGACCACACTGACCTGACCTGAACTGAACTGCATACACTGACCTGACCACACTGACCTGAGCTGCATACACTGACCTGAGCTGCATACACTGACCTGAGCTGCATACACTGACCTGACTACACTGTCCTGACCTGCATACACTGACCTGACCTGCATACACTGACCTGACTACACTGTCCTGACCTGCATACACTGACCTGACCTGCATACACTGACCTGACTACACTGACCTGACCTGACCTGAACTGCATACACTGACCTGACTACGCTGACCTGACCTGAACTGCATACACTGACCTGACTACACTGACCTGTCCTGACCACATTGACCTGACCACCACATAATAAATACACTGTAAAAAATTACAACGTTGTATTCTAAAAGTGGGGTATGATGAAATCCCACTTGACCAAAGTATAATTATTAACTCCTAGATACAGTATCTGGACATGTAACATCAAAAGTACCCTGAGGGTGAGCACTGGAAATGCTGATGAAATGCAGATCTTTTACTGGGGCTATGTATTAAATGCTTCCACTAGGGAGTATAAATAACCTGCAAACAATGTTCCAATAGGCCAATATAGCACCAGGCAGAATGGAGAGCACAGAGATCACTGTAAAGTTTAATCAATAGATCAGTCCATCAATTCCAGTGATAGTGGCAACGCTCTTATTCAAAAGATAAACCGCATAATTGCCAAGTCAATCCAGTGTATAGAACTCAAAGCCAACTGAGTAGTTGCTGTCAATCGAAAAGTAAATAGCACCTCAATATTCCGGCCATCAGTCTTGGTCCCCGGGTGGAGAACAGATATATAGGAGCCGTGGATAACAGTCAAAGTTTTTTGAGGGAATTGCTTACCCGTCAGGGGCCCCATACTGGTGTATATAGCACTCTTGAAATGTGACATATAGCGCACCACGGGGAAGAGCCACTGCACCGAGCGACATGGCGCTCCGGGCGGCATTGTAATTCCTGCCTGCAGCGCCTATGATGGACGTCACATGTCCCACGGTCCCGGATTGCACCAGTGGGACGTCCATCATAGGCGCTGCAGGTTCCAGAAGGCGGGACCTGCTGTGTCTTCGGGCACACTCGAAAAAGTTATGGTCTCTGCTCCGCGGCGCTCAGGGCTACTAATTGAGTTTGGCATGCCCGAGACTCTGGGCTTTTCGGCTGCCCATTCGGGGCTCCAGCCTCCTCAGCCCACCCCTAATGACGCCCCTGCATACAGCGTGGAACAAAGAGCATTGTCACAGGTCAGATCCCAAGAGGGCTCTACCTATGGCAGAGAATATAAACATATTCTAATAGAACCAGGTTTTGGAGTAAGTGTTGTGTTTATTTTGAGATGAGAGGATCAAGTATTCAATCTGGTTCAGTTCTTCTACCTGAGAGCCATAACGATAGAGAGGGAATTTGTGAGTCTTTCTATCTCAAGGGGATGCATGACTTGGTAGCAGGGTGGATATAAATCAATGATTTAAAAAAATTATATATATATATATATATATATATATATATATATATATATATATATATATATACACATACACACACACACACACACACACACACACACACACACACATATATATATATATATATATACACATATACACATACATACATACATACATACATACATACATACATACACATACATATATATATACACACACACACACAGTGCTATGCTAAAGTATTCGGCCCCCTTGAACTTTGCGACCTTTTGCCACATTTCAGGCTTTAACCACTTGCCGTCGCCGCACCGTCATAATACGTCCACAAGGTGGCTCTCCTAGGCGAGAGCACGTAATATGACGTCCTGCCTTTTAGCCGCCACTAGGGGCGCACGCTCGACTCCCGTGCGTGTGCCCGGCGGGCGCGATCGCCGCCGGGCACACGCGATCGCTCGGTACAGAGCGGGGAACGGGAGCTGTGTGTGTAAACACACAGCTCTCGTTCCTGTCAGCAGGGGAAATGCTGATTTTCTGTTCATACAATGTATGAACAGAAGATCAGTGTTTCCCCTAGTGAGGCCACCCCCCCCCCCCCCACAGTAAGAACACACCCAGGCATACTTAACCCCTTCCCCGCCCCCTAGTGTTATCCCCTTCACTGCCAGTGGCATTTTTATAGTAATCTAATGCATTTTTATAGCACCGATCGCTATAAAAATGCCAATGGTCCCAAAAATGTGTCAAAAATGTCCGAAGTGTCCGCCATAATGTCGCAATACCGAAAAAAAAATCGCTGATCGCCGCCATTACTAGTAAAAAAAAATATTAATAAAAATGCCATAAAAATACCCCCTATTTTGTAAACGCTATAACTTTTGCGCAAACCAATCAATAAACGCTTATTGCGATTTTTTTTACGAAAAATATGTAGAAGAATACGTATCGGCCTAAACTGAGGAAAAAAAATGTTTTTTTATATATTTTTGGGGGATATTTATTACAGCAAAAAGTAAAAAATATTCATTTTTTTCAAAATTGACGCTCTATTTTTGTTTATAGCGCAAAAAATAAAAAACGCAGAGGTGATCAAATACCACCAAAAGAAAGCTCTATTTGTGGGAAAAAAAGGACGCCAATTTTGTTTGGGAGCCACGTCGCACGACCGCGCAATTGTCTGTTAAAGCGACGCAGTCCCGAATCGCAAAAAGTACTCTGGTCTTTGGGCAGCAATATGGTCCGGGGGGTAAGTGGTTAAACATAAAGATATAAAACTGTAATTTTTTTTGAAGAATCAACAAGTGGGACACAATCATGAAGTGGAACGAAATTTATTGGATATTTGAAACTTTTTTAACAAATAAAAAAGTGAAAAATTGGGCGTACAAAATTATTCAGCCCCTTTACTTTCAGTGCAGCAAACTCTCTCCAGAAGTTCAGTGAGGCTCTCTGAATGATCCAATGTTGACCTAAATGACTAATGATGATAAATAGAATCCACCTGTGTGTAATCAAGTCTCCTTATAAATGCACCTGCACTGTGATAGTCTCAGAGGTCCGTTTAAAGCGCAGAGAGCATCATGAAGAACAAGGAACACACCAGGCAGGTCCGAGATACTGTTGTGGAGAAGTTTAAACCCGGATTTGGATACAAAAAGATTTCCCAAGCTTTAAAGATCCCAAGGAGCACTGTGCAAGCGATAATATTAAAATGGAAGGAGTATCAGACCACTGCAAATCTACGAAGACCTGGTCGTCCCTCTAAACTTTCAGCTCATACAAGGAGAAGACTGATCAGAGATGCAGCCAAGAGGCCCATGATCACTCTGGATGAACTGCAGAGATCTACAGCTGAGGTGGGAGATTCTGTCCATAGGACAACAATCAGTCGTATACTGCACAAATCTAGCCTTTATGGAAGAGTGGCAAGAAGAAAGCCATTTCTTAAAGATATCCATAAAAAGTGTCGTTTAAAGTTTGCCACAAGCCACCTGGGAGACACACCAAACATGTGGAAGAAGGTGCTCTGGTCAGATGAAACCAAAATCGAACTTTTTGGCAACAATGCAAAACGTTATGTTTGGTGTAAAAGCAACACAGCTCATCACCCTGAACACACCATCCCCACTGTCAAACATGGTGGTGGCAGCATCATGGTTTGGGCCTGCTTTTCTTCAGCAGGGACAGGGAAGATGGTTAGAATTGATGGGAAGATGGATGGAGCCAAATACAGGACCATTCTGGAAGAAAACCTGATGGAGTCTGCAAAAGACCTGAGACTGGGACGGAGATTTGTCTTCCAACAAGACAATGATCCAAAACATAAAGCAAAATCTACAATGGAATGGTTCACAAATAAACATATCCAGGTGTTAAAATGGCCAAGTCAAAGTCCAATCGAGAATCTGTGGAAAGAACTGAAAACTGCTGTTCACAAACGCTCTCCATCCAACCTCACTGAGCTTGAGCGGTTTTGCAAGGAGGAATGGGCAAAAATTTCAGTCTCTCGATGTGCAAAACTGATAGAGACATACCCCAAGCGATTTACAGCTGTAATCGCAGCAAAAGGTGGCGCTACAAAGTATTAACTTAAGGGGACTGAATAATTTTGAACGCCCAATTTTTCAGTTTTTTATTTGTTAAAAAAGTTTGAAATATCCAATAAATTTTGTTCCACTTCATGATTGTGTCCCACTTGTTTTTGATTCTTCAAAAAAAATTACAGTGTTATATCTATATGTTTGAAGCCTGAAATGTGGCAAAAGGTCGCAAAGTTCAAGGGGGCTGAATACTTTCGCAAGGCACTGTATATATATGTGACAAGGCCGAGCAGCGGCCTGTATGTATGGGAGGAGCCTGGGCAGCCTATATAAACTCTTCACCTGCCTCCGGGCTCCGTCGGCTTCCTGTCTCAGCACGAGACCTCCGGCGCACTTCGAATGTGTCATCCGTCACATCCGCAGACACCGAGGCATCCCCCGCTTCACGTCCGCCCGGCCAGACTAGGTAGGCTCTGCTCCCCCCAGCACCCAACCCCTGCCAGGCACCGGAGGCTCGCCAGCCATTTCCCTTTTAGGAGAACCCATGGTGCTGATTGTTGGGGCAAGGTCAGATGAGTCTGGGCATTTAAAACCTTTGAGATTGACATCACCTGGTCTTCCCAGACGATGATTGAGAACAATCCATGACACTGGCAGGTCTCAGCTTTGCAAAGGGGGCAGTGCATGCTATAAATTCTGCAGGGTGCCCAAACTTTTGTAGACGCCATTTTTTGGTTTTCTGCAATTTTGAAAGTGTAAATGATGGAAATAAAATCTAACTTTTTTTGACATATTATAAGAATGTCTAATCTGTAATTTGATGCCTTTTGGAGATTTTTCCATCTTTCCTTGGCTTCGTTATGCACATTAATACAAATTTTTACCTGGGGTGCCCAAACTTTCGATGCCCACTGTATATATTGTCATTTCTCCACAGGTCAGTCAAGCTCACCAGCTCCTCTCGCATGCCAGATTCACAGTCATTTCTACAAGTAAAAAAAAAAAAAAGAAGAGGATTCCCCATCCCCCGCAGGACATGGAAGCAACCAGTTTTGTCTCACCCCTGCAGGTTCCTGCTCGTCCCACTCCGACCTCGTAGACAAGACTCCGTACCCAGGGCACGATTCACCCCAAGTCACCTTTTTGCCCCTTCCTCACCGCCCCCCGCTTCAGA
The DNA here is from genome assembly GCF_905171775.1 of Rana temporaria. Classification (NCBI taxonomy): domain Eukaryota; kingdom Metazoa; phylum Chordata; class Amphibia; order Anura; family Ranidae; genus Rana; species Rana temporaria. Next base: position 96,755,977 of record NC_053496.1, read on the forward strand.
GAGCGGCAGCGCACGCTCCTTCAGGGGATAGACTATCCCCAAGTTAACAGCAGAGTTGAGGCGCAAGCATGTGCCCTTTCCGGCCACAGCCAGGAAGGCAGAACACTTCAGACTCCTGTTCCCACCTCCAGCCTCAAATCCGCCAACCATGTCCGAACTCCACCACATGGTTGCAACTCTCTCCACCACGGTCACAAACGAACAGGCGAGAATGACTCTTCTGGAGGCTCGCCCACCTACGGCCACCCCCGATCCGCCCACGCTCACCCCCGCCACAGTCCAACCGCAGATACCTCCCCCGCTCACACCCACAGGTAAGTGCTCCATAGATCTCCCAGCACACTTGGTCCCCGCCAACATCAGGAAGGACATCCTGGACGGCAAGGATGTCAACCTAGCCTCCCTCCTCATCTCAGTCCACGACCTAGCTGAGAACAAGGCCTACGCCTGGGGAGACGTCTCAGTGGTCCTCAAGGCCAAAGACCCAAGGCTCAGCTGTAAACTATCGGTCCCGGAATTCGCCTTGGCCTTTGGCATGCTCAGGGACATCCTATGTTCCGCCTCCCCCAGTAGGAGGGAAGAGCTGGACCTTTAATTCCACACCTTAGTGGATCTGGGCTACAAGTACGGAGGGATTTCATTTTATGACTACCACCGCTCCTTCTCAGCCAAAGCAGCGGCCAGGCTGCTACAGTTCCAGACCGCTACAGATTGGAGTCTCATGGACACCGAGTTGTTCTGCCGTCACTTTGCCGGCCTGCGCTCACCCTTATGCGCTGTCTGCCAATCCTCCACCCACACCGCCACGTGGTGCGCCAACACCGCCAACACTCGCCCGTTCGAACTCCCCTCCACCTCAAGGGCAGCTCCGGACCTACCGGCCACCCAGCAGACGACCCAGGCTGACAAGTTCGGGTGCCCAGTACAGACGCTAGGCGGTGCGGCCATCTGCAATAATTTCAACCACGGCTGGCTCCTGAAACTTCAGCCAATGCCATCTGCTCCACGTCTGCCTTACGTGCCATAAAGCACAACCCAGGACCATATGCCTAGTCAAGCAACAAAAGAAGACATGACTAGGCCGCATAAACATCCCCTGGCTGGAGCTCTACCTCACCTCCCACCCCACCCCCTCTCTCACCACCTTCCTCGTCCAAGGCTTCACAGAAAGGTTCCACACAGGCCTCATTTCACTGCCCCACACAACGCACAAGTGTAGAAACCTGCGCTCAGCCGCCAAAGACGAGCAGGCCATAGACCAGCTCTTACAGACAGAGCTAAAGCGAGGCTTCATCATAGGCCCCTTCACCAGGCCCCCCTTCATCACCTGGAGAGTCAGCCCTATTGGGCTTGTTAAGGGCAAGTTCTCAAATAAAACACGTTTGGTTTACGACCTGTCTGCGCCCTATTCTTCCCCCACCCCCAGCCTGAAGTCCTTAATCCCCTCGGAGGAGTTCTCCCTAAAATATGCGTCTGTAGACATGGCAATCCAAGCCATAATCAAAACCGGCACGGGCACCTGGCTCTCCAAGGCCGACATCTCAGACGCCTTCAAACTCCTGCCTATCCACCCATCCACAGAAAAAACAAACTCCTGCGCACAGGTGGATTGTCCAACAGTTATTCAATATTCCGCATGGAAAACACCAACAGTGTCAAAAACAGTAACAGTGGCCTTGCTGCCCTTCATGGACGGGGAATGTCCTAATAGAAAACAAAAAAAAGAAGAGAAAGAAAGGCGCACCAGCCTAGTGTGTTACCGTTGACAGTTTAATAAAATGAAATAGTAATAGAAAACTACTCACAAGAGTAGTTGGCATGGTGTTTGCATGGCATGAAATGGAGAGAGTCATACTACTTCGCCACCAAGCTGACATTTGGCTCCAAGTCTAGTCCCTGGCTCTTCGACACCTTTGCACAGACTCTCACCTGGATACTCGTGCACCAAGCCCAGTGTCAAGAAGTCATCCACTACTTGGATGACTTTTTGCTGATTGAACAACCTGACACGCCTCCAGGAGACCTCCAAAAGTTGAGACTTGTCTTCAAGAATCTCAACGTCCCCATCGCGGAACACAATGTGGACGGCCCAGCATACTCCATCACCTTCCTTGGAGTTAACCCGTATACGACCTCAATGCAAGCCAGCCTCCCCCCGACAAACTGACCCACATCAGGGCAGTCCTCCATAGTTTCACCCAAACGCAGGGCTGCACCAGGAAGCAGCTGCAGTCCCTCCTGGGAATGCTTAATTTCGCGGTAAGGATCATCCCTCAGGGCCGATCCTTCATATCGCGCCTCCTGGTCTTTCTTTCCCACGCACAGGACCCCGATCAGATTCTCAAATTGGATACCGCAGCCTTAGCTGACCTCTCGATGTGGGAAGAATTTCTCACCAACTGGAACGGTATATCAATGTTCATACCGTCAGCGTCACCCCTTTCCCCACAAGTAGTGACCGACGCCACAGCCTCCACAGGTTTTGCGGCTATTTATGGCCACCACTGGTTCGCAGGACCATGGCCGCCAGAAATACTAGCGATCCCGGGCTTCACCCAGACGTCCTCCTTGTTCGAGTTGTACCCAGTCGTAGCAGCCGCCCAACTCTGGGGCCACAGCTGGGCTGGACAAACTGTAACCTTCACCACCGACAACCAGGCCACAGCCGACATTATCAACAAGGGCAGGTCCAGGTCCCTTGTTATAATGTCCTTCCTACATCGGCTAGTGCAATTGTCCTTACTACACCAATTCAACATGCATTGTACCTTCCTCCGCGGCAAGCTTTAATTACGCCTCTTTTTTCCAGCAGAAACCCGGAAGCCGATCTATCTTCAGCCCCTATCCCTCCTTGGTCTCCACTGACCCTGGACTGACACAGCATCTACAGCAAGCTACCCAATTGATTAACAAGTCTCTCTCTCGCAATACCCTCAAAGCCTATCACACAGCTTGGGACACCTTTAGCAAGTTCTTGACGCGCCACTCCGCGAACACCACCCCGAATGTGAAGCACGTACTGGCCTTCATCTCCTACTGCCATACTTGCCAGTCCCTTTCATATAACACCATCCGTCTCTACCTGGCAGGCATCCAGCACTTTCTGGCCTTACAAGACCCGGCGAAAGCCTTCGCTGTTTACTGCCTCACGCAGTCAAAGCTGCCCTACGCGCAGTCCAGAAGCAACAACTAGTCGTCAACGCCAAACGCCTGCCCATAACCAGCACCATATTTAGAGACCTGTCCGCCATCCTCGCCACATCCCCGTTCGACCTCCTGCCTAGCTTGGTCATACAAGCGGCCATCTACCTAGCGTATTATGGTTTCCTCCGGCCAAGCGAGTTTGCCTTCAACAGCCCTGCCGGCCAAGTCCCGCGCAGACGACACTTGGTCCGCCATCAACACCGCTTCATGATCCACCTCACTACCTCCAAAACACAGCAATCAGGCCCCGACTTAGATATCGCCATTTACAAGACAGGTAACGCCTGATGCCCAGTGACCGTATTGGACCGCCTACTGTTACTTTTGCCAGCCCAATCAGACTCCACTCCTCTACTCCCTTTTCCAGACAAACCCCTCAACACCAGCCAGTTCATTAAACACGTGGGGATCCTCCTACGGAGTCTCCACCTCAATCCTACCCAGTATTCGGGCCACTCCTTTCGTATCGGAGCAGCCTCAGCCACCTCGCGACACGGGGTCCCCGATCATATCATTAAGAAAATAGGCAGGTGAAAGTCTGCCTGCTTCGCTCGGTACATTCCTGACCCTCAGGCAGAGATGGCACAAGCCTTCGCCAAACTTGCTCACTAATCTTCTGACTCAATAAAACTATACCCCTACCTGAATGTCTTTGCCCCCTTATTTGGCGTACCGTCCATTAGGGCCAGCGCACAATTCAGGCCCATTGTATGTTGTGAGTCCTAGTCAGTCTGTGTCCATGTCGGCCATAGGGCTCCAACCATAAGTGACAAGGCCGAACAGCGGCCTGTATTTATGGGAGGAGCCCTGGCAGCCTATATAAACTCCTCACCTGTCTCCGGGCTCTGTCGGCTTCCTGTCTCAGCACAAGACTCCCGGCGCACTTCGCCCACCCCCCCATTCCATTTCACAGGAATTCCCAGGTTCATTTCTCTCCACAACATCCATCATTTAACAGGGTATGCCCCCTTATTTGGCGTACCGTCCATTAGGGCCAGCGCACACTTCAGGCCCATTGTATGTTGTGAGTCCTAGTCAGTCTGTGTCCTTGTCCGTATCGGCCATAGGGCTCCAACCATAAATATAAAATAAATATATGTATATTGTAAGGGGTTAGCTCGGTAGCGGGGTGTATGACCCCCTGGATGGGTTCACTACACACTGAATTTATACAGACAGGCAGTCGAAGACAGTTGAAAACAAAGATTTTGGTTTATTCTTCCATCTTGCTGGAAACAAGTGCAAGCATCCAAACAGCATAAACAAAATCAAACATAAAATAAACCCTGGCCACTTGGGGCGTCTACCTTCACCACACAGGAACCTATCTAGGGAGTCTGGCACAGCCTAGTGCTGGGCAGACACTGCTGGTCATACAGCAGAAAAACAATAGTCTCTTTTTGATTTTTATCACACAGAAAAATCAATCACCTCCTCACCTCCTCAGAAGATTTTCAGCTACTGCTCTCCTTCACTCAGAAAGCCTCAGGATGCAGCAAAACAGTGGTAATCCTCTGGATTACTTATAGAGGCCTTAATTGCCTCATTCTGAACAGCTGAAGTTTTCCAACGCCCTTAGACCTTTTCTGGCTACTTTTGCATCCGACGCCTAATAACAATTGGTGTATTGTCTAAACAAGGCAGAAATGTATGTCCCGTCTGTGACAACACCCACAGATTTACCTGACTTCCTGTCACATACCCCCCCTCTTGTTTCAACCCTAGGGTTGGGACACAGGTTGCCAGGCAGGCATGCACTCAGGACAACCCATCTGCATTCCCCATTTTAGCACCGGGGCGATGCGTTACCACAAAACTAAATTCCTGGAGGGCCAGGAACCACCTATTTATTCTCATATTGGTCTCTTTGTTCTGTGCCATCCACTTCAATGGGCATGATCCGTCACCAGTTCAAACTGTCTACCCACAAGGTAGTACCGGAGAGAATCCAAAGCCCATTTCACCGCCAAGCACTCTTTTTCAATGGTGGCATAATTCTCCTCATGGGCCTTCAACTTTCAGCTGGGGTACATAACAGGGTGTTCCTCCCCCTTGATAATCTGAGACAGTACAGCTCCTAAGCCCACATTTGACACATCTGTCTGAACCAAGTCCCGTGAAAAAATCAGGCGAATTTAAAACTGGCTGACTACATAAGGCCTGTTTTAAAGCCTGAAAAGCTGTTCCTGCTTCGGGAGTCCATTTGGTCATGACAGACTCCTTCCCTTTGGTCAAATTGGTCAGGGGAGCAGCATGTGAGGCAAAATGGGGTATAAAGCGGCGATAATAGCCCGCAATCCCCAAAAATGCACAAACCTGTTTCTTGTTGGTGGGACGTGGCCAATCCTGAATAGCCTCAACGTTGTTTATTTGGGGCTTGATTAGACCTCTTCCAATGGTATACACCAGATACTTCGCCTCTTCTAGCCTAAGGGTAAATTTTTTGGGATTGGCTGTAAACCCGGCTTTCCAGATGGAATCCAGCACAGCCTGAACTTTTGGCAAGTGTGATTCCCAATCCTCACTGTGGATCACAACGTCATCACTGTATGCAGCAGCATAGGCTCGATGAGGCCGAAGGGTCTTATCCATGGTGCGTTGAAATGTGGCGGGAGCATTCTGTAACCCAAAAGGCATCCTCCGATATTGGAAAGACCCGTCTGGAGTTACAAATGCTGTTTTTTTGCTGGCCAACTCCGAGAGAGGAATTTGCCAATAACCCTTGGTCAGGTCTAACGTTGTCATGTACCATGCAGTGCCTAGGCGATCAATCGGTTCATCTATGCGGGGCATAGGATAGGTGTCAAATTTAGTGATTTTATTCAGGCGGCGAAAGTCATTACAAAACCGCCAACTTCCATCTGGTTTGGGCACCAAGACAATGGACTGGACCAATCACTATTTGACTCTTCTATCACCCCCAGCTCAAGCATTTTTTTTACTTCCTGGCGAATTGCCTCTCGCCGGGCTTCTGGAATTCTATAAGGCTTCAACTTGACCTTATCCCCTGGTGTGGTGATAATGTCATGTTCAACTCCGGAGACCCAACCTGGCAAGTCTGAAAATGTCTCCTTATTACGGAGCACAAATTCTTTAACCTCCTGTTTCTGAGTTTTGGATAGAGTCTCCGCTATCCCAACTTCAGGGACAGCCAGGTTAAATGGAGCAGAAAATCGGGTAGTCTTAGCGACCAAGGACTCTCTATCCTTCCATGGTTTCAGCAAGTTCACGTGATAGAGCTGCTCAGGTTTTCGTCTTCCCGGTTGGCTAATTTTATAATTCACCACTCCCATTTTTTCCAACACTTCATATGGACCCTGCCATTTGGCTAGGAATTTACTTTCGACCGTGGGGACCAGCACCAACACCCTATCACCAGGTGCAAAGGAACGGACCTGGGCCCCACGATTGTAAATCCTTTGTTGAGCCAATTGGGCTTGGGCTAAATGTTCCTTCACAATCTGCATCACTTGGGCAATTCTATCTTGCATTTGGGCCACATGTTCAATCACACTTCGATGAGGGGAACTCTCACTCTCCCATGTTTCCCTGGGGGTGCCTCCCATACAGTAGTTTAAATGGAGAGAACCCTGTGGACGATTGGGGAACCCCTCTTATTGCAAACATCAGATAAGGGAGCAGATAATCCCAATTCTTTCCATCTTTATCCACCACCTTCCTCAACATTTGTTTTAAGGTTTTATTAAACCTTTCCACTAACCCGTCTGTTTGAGGGTGATATACTGATATACGTAATTGGGTCACTTTCAGGAGTTTACAAAGTTCTTAAACGTTCTAGACATAAACGGGGTGCCCTGGTCAGTTAGGACTTCCTAAGGAAGACCCACACGACTGAAAACCTGAAACAACTCTTTGGCAATGGTTTTAGCAGAAGTGTTTCGGAGAGGAATCGCTTCTGGGTACTGGGTGGCATAGTCCATTATTACCAAGATGTGCTGGTGCCCTCTAGTGGACTTCAGTAAGGGGCCAACCAAGTCCATGGCGATCCTCTCAAAAGGGACCTCGATAATGGGCAGGGGTACCAACGGACTGCGGAAATGTTTCCTTTGCGGTCATCGTAGAATATGCAAATGACTAGTCACGCCGATTCACGAACGTACGCTTGCCCGTCATAGTGTTTTTACGTCGTTTCCGTAAGCGATACGCGGCGTAAAGATAAACATGCCCCCTAGGTGGCGTACTCAATGTTAAGTATGGCCGTCGTTCCCGCATCGCAATTTGAAAATTTAACGTCGTTTGCGTAAGTCGTCTGTGAATGGCGCTGGACGCCATTTACGTTACCGTCAAAACAAATGACGTCCGTGCGACGTCATTTAGCGCAATGCACGTCGGGTAATTTACCCGACAGAGCATGCGCAGTACGATCAGCGCGGGAGCGCGCCTAATTTAAATGATCTACGCCCCCTACCAGGATCATTTGAATTAGGAGTGCTTCCGCGGGTGGACTTTAAGCTACGCCGCCGCAAGTTTACAGTTTTAAGTGGTTTGGGAATCAGGCCCTTGCCCGTTAAACTTGCGGCGGAGTAACGTAAACGAGATACGTTACACCGCCGGATATGTACGAGAATCTGGCCCTCTCAGTGTCTTTTTTAAGTTTTCAATTTTAGCGCTACAATTTTTTTGTATAAATATGCAGGCCTGCTAACAGTTTCTTGAAAAAGTATTCATACCCCTTGAAATTGTCAACATTTTGTCATGTTACAACCAAAAACGTTAATGTATTTTATTGGGATGTTAGGTGATAGATCAACACAAAGTGGCACATAATTGTGACGTTGAAGGAAAATGAAAAATGGTTTTCAATTTTCTTTACAAATAAACATATGAAAAGTGTGGCGTGCATTTGTATTCAACCCCTTTACTCTGATACCCCTACCTAAAATCTAGTGGAACCAATTGCCTTCAGAAGTCACCTAAATAGTAAAAAGATTCCAACTGTGTGTAATTTAATCTCAGAGAGATTAATCTCTTAGGCCCCATACACACGATAGAATCCATCCGCTGAAAAATCCCAGCGAATGGGTTTCAGCGGATAGATCCTATGGTGTGTACACTCCAGCGGATCTGTTTCCGCGGATATTTCAAAAGGATAAGTGCATCCTCACATGTAGTGCGCATGTGGATGCATAATATTTTCACGTATGCCACGTCCTAAACAGAGTTTTTAAAGAAAGAATGACTTAGGGGCTAGTCATGGACTTTAACGGCATAGTAGGTGACTAACGGCATAGTAGGTTGGTAAGGATAACAGTCACCTACTATGCCGTTAAAGTCCATGACTAGCCCCTAAGTCATTCTTTCTTTCCGCGGATATTTATCCCCTGGGATGGATTTCCAGCAGATAAATATTTGATGACATGCTATCAAATCTATCCGCTGGAATCCATCCCAACGGATGGATCCGCTGGTCTGTACAGACTCATCGGATCCATCCGTCCGAAGGGATCCCCCACATGCGTCGTAATGATTCGACGCATGCGTGGAATTCCTTATATGACCGCGTCGCGCACGTCGCCGCGTCATAATCGCGGCGACGGCGCGACACGTCATCGCCAGAGGATTTCGGCGCGGATTTCGATTCGCTGGACCGTATTCGCGGATAAATCCTCTCGTGTGTATGGGGCCTTAGAGAACAAACAGCATCATGAAGACCAAGGAACACACCAGAAAGGTCAGGGATAAAGTTGTGGAAAAGTTCAAAGCAGGATTAGGTTATAAAAAAATATCCCAAGCTTTGAAAATCTCATGGAGCACCGTTCAATGCATCATTCGAAAATGGAAAGAGTATGGCACAACTGCAAACCTACCAAGACATGGCCATCCATAAACTGACGGGCTGGGCAAGGAGAGCATTAATCAGAGAAGCATTCAAGAGACCCATGGTAACTCTTGAGGAGCTGCAGAAATCCTCAGGCCAGGTGGGAGAATCTGACCACAAGACAACCATTAGTCGTGCACTCCACAAATTTGGCCTTTATGGAAGAGTACCAAAATACAGGGCAATCTTAGAAGGAAGACTGGGGTGGAGGTTTACCATCCAGCACGACAACCATCCTAAACATACAGCCAGAGCTACAATGGAATGGTTTAGATCAAAGCATATTCATGTGTTAGAATGGCCAAGTCAAAGTCCAGACCTAAATCCAATCTGACAGAGCTTGAGCTATTTTGCAAAGAAGAATGGGTAAAAATTTCACTCTAGATGTGCAAAGCTGGTAGAAACATACAAAAAAGACTTGCAGCTGTAACTGAATAGAAAGGTGGTTCTACAAAGTATTGATTCAGAGGGGGGTGAATACAAATGCACGCCACACTTTTCACATATTTGTAAAAAAAATTGAAAACCATTTATCATGTTCCTTCCACTTCACAATTATGTATAAAACAAGAAAATGGTCGCACACTGGAATTCCAAATTATCTGCCTGGAGCGGTGTGCTTCTCCTTGTTCTTTGCTGTGATATCACAATTATATTATATATATTATTATTATGCCACTTGTGACCACTGTGTTAGTCTATCACATAAAATTCCAATAAAATACATTTAGATTTTTGGTTGAAACATGACAAAATGTGGAAAATTTCAAGGGGTATGAATACTTTTTCAAGGCACTGTATTACCTGCTGCCCAATTTAAGTGCTATCAACAGTTACAGGTTGAATTTCTTCTTCACAAAAATGCTTTCTATCAATATCTACAATTGAGGCACGCTGCTCATGCTCAATTTGGCATACTTGACCCCACATTTGATAATGTAGGTTTTCTAGACCTGATGCTTATCTCCACTAATATCAAAGGTGTAATGTCTTCCATTTATGCATAATTATTACGTACAGTCTCCAGGGACTTCCTGTTTGGGTGCAGAAGTAGATGGGAAGAAGATCTAGGGGAGCTCTTTGATGAACTATGGGAAGAAATTCTTCAGGGCCTCACCTTGGTTTCTTTGTCTCCCTGTCATAAATTGACAAATGTCAGTAATATATATATATATATATATATATATATATATATATATATATATATATATATATATATATATATATATATATATATATATATATATATATATATATATATATATATATATATATATATATATATATATATACACACACACACATACACACGCACACTATCCTGAGTGGCGCGCCAGCTCTGTAGCAGTAAATCTATGGAGCAGTCGGCAACTGTTTAAGATCACCAGCATTATAATAACACACAGGCAGCAGGCACCATACCTCCCAACTTTTTGAAATGAGAATGAGGGACACCTATTAGCAAATGTATGTAGGCATAGGACACACCCTCTGTCACGCCCCCTTAAAGGACAAATATACAAAAAAATTATTAGTTAAATCCACAAGTGCTTTTCTTTACTACATCTATTTCTTTATACTGGCATTTGACATTTTACATATGCAGCAATTTAGAAAATGGATGAAAGGTTTAGGACGGGGAAACACTTGTTTAAAGATAAAATGTGCATTTTATATACAACCCTATAGATCAGACTAAAATGAGGGACACATGAGGAGGAAAGAGGGACAGAGGGACTTTGTTTCAAATCAGGGACAATCCCTCAAAATCAGGGACAGTTGGGAGCTATGAGGCACTCATGGCTCTGGTTGACTGTCATAGTGTGTCACATGACATGGCTGCTGGGTGCTGATACTTATTACCAATACGTTGACAAAATCAGCACCCAGCAGACATGTCATTTGACACACTGTGACAGAGCACTGCCAGCCAGAGCCATAATAGATGCCTGTGAGTTATGATTCCATCCATGATGCCAGAGAGACACAGTGCAATGTAGTCTATTCACAATCACAGACACTCCCAAAGCACACCTGTGTTGAAGCCTTGGCAGCCCTACCATCGGATCCGTTACCCCTCTGTTCCTGCTGCTGAACATTGTCAGCTGAGTTGCCTCTCTCTGCCTGTTGCCACCAAACGCCCGCCTGAGCCGCCTCACAGCCTTTTAAGTCTCACTCTCTGGTCCCCCCTACTACTGGGTGGGGAGTGGAGGAAGATTACTCCACTGGGGAAGGCAAGAAGATAAGCAGGCAAGGCGGCTAGGCCAGGACTTGAGCCAAGTTAACCAAAACTGAAGAAATAGTTCCTCCACTCTGACCAGCACATGATTATCAGATAGGGGCACAGATAATGGATACAAATACACCATCATTTTTTATTTATTGTTTTATTCTGCACTAACTGACTGTCTTTGAAATTGCCCGGGCCCCTGTTCAATTCAAGTCCGGGGACATATTTGGTCCAAGGACAGTGTCCTCAATCCGGGGAAGTCTGGTCACCCTATTATAGAGACTCTCCAGAATATATTAAGGGCTTCATTAGCCGATCTGATCCACCTCCTCTGGCACTATCCAAAATGTTTGATTTATTGGAATACAGTGCTTCGTAAACTTAATGAAGTATATGGTACACCCACTTTTCTATATATTTGGATGCTTAGACCTTGATGCACTACCGCAGTGTAAAGGTCATTGTTTGCAGCAAGGAGAGTTATCATGCTTAGATGTTCCCCCTACAAAACGAGGCTGGTTCTCTGAACTTAATAAGCTGAAAAAAAAAAGTACATGAATAGAGGGGCTCTCTTTAAACATACAATCTAACCTGGAGGTTCTGGTCTGAGGCCTCGTACACACGACCGAGAATCTCGACGTAAAAGAAACGTAGTTTTCCTCTACGAGTTTCTTGACAGGCTTGTCGAGAATCTTGTCAAGCTTTCTTTGCATACATGCTGTCAAGACAAAATTGCTTTGTTCTCAAACGCGGTGACGTACAACACGTACGACGGCACTATAAAGGGGAAGTTCCATTCCACTGGCGCCACCCTTGGGGCTGCTTTTTCTAATCTCATGTTACTGCGTGTTAAGTAAAAGTTTAGTGAGAGATGATTCGCGCTTTTCAGTCTGTTACAGCGTGACGAATGTCCTATCTCCATTACGAACGCTACTCTTACCGAAGGTGTGCTCCCGTCTCATACTTTATTCTGAGCATGCGTGGGTTCCTAAGCATACACACGAACGTGTTTCTCGTCGCAAACCAGCCCGACGAGAAACACTACGAAGAAATTGAGAATCCCAACGAGAAAAAAGAGAACATGTTCTCTTTTTTTCTCGTCGAGATCCACAACAGTTTTCCTAATGAAAAACATACACACGACCTTTTTTCGTGTGAACGAGGCCTGAGGCTGGGGATAGTTTTGGGCTAACCTTCTGTAGCCAGGAATGTACACACAAAAAAGTGTCTATTGTTTTTCCAGGGCTAGGCATCTATGAGACGTATTCTGTTACTCCGATTTTATTTTACATGCCAACTGCATATTATGTCCATGCTTACTTTTCACGGGTCGACCAACTCATAGGGCCAGATACACGAAGCGCGACGCTTCTTTCTGGCCGGCGTAGTGTATCTCAGATACACTACACCGCCGTAACTTACAGGGTATTTCCCAAAGAATTTATGCCGTAAGTTACGGCGGCGTAGTGTATCTGTGTCGGCGTAAGGGCGCGCAATTCAAATGGGTGAGATGGGGGCGTGTTCAATGTTAATACGTCTTGACCCGACGTAAATTAATTTTTTTCTGAACGACGCATGCACCGTCCGTGGGGGTATCCCAGTGCGCATGCTCGAAATTAACCCGCAACAAGCCAATGCTTACGACATGAACATCAATCTACGCAAAGCCCTATTTGCGAACGACTTACGCAAACGACGTAAAATTTTCACATTTCGATGCGGGAACGACGGCCATACTTAACATAGGATACGCCTCATATAGCAGGGGTAACTATACGCCAAAAAAAGCCTTACGGAAACAACGTAAAAAAATGCGCCGGCCGGACGTACGTTCATGGATCGCCGTATCTAGCTAATTTGCATACTCAATGCGGAAATCTACGGAAACGCCACCTAGCGGCCAGCGGAAATATGCACTAAGTACTAAGATGTACGCCAGTCGGATCTAGCACAGCTTCAGGCGTATCTTGTTTTGTGAATACAAAACAAAGATATGCCGGAGCAAACTAGAAGTTACGCGGCGTATCAATAGATTCTTTGTGGATCTGCCCCATAGTGTTCAACACCTTGTTCTCTTATGGTGCTGCTGTGATATAATGCTTTATTGAATATTTATCTGTCTACTTCCTGGAATCCATCTGCTCTTAGTTCAGGCATGCAGACAGTAGGGTTTTCTTAGCTGAGAAATCCCCACCATCCTCCTGAAGATCCCTGGGATGTATGACATTTGCCTAAGCTTGGAAACCAGGAAGTAACTGAAGAAATAAAAAAATAAAAAAAAGTTTAAAACAAGTAAATACTTACAAAAAAGAAATAAGCGCGCAACTCCAAACATTTAAATGTGCAATCACAAGGGAGTGAAATAATGTTATATCAAAACCATAAAGTGATAAAAAAAGGGTTGTGTTGATACACCCTGTACCAGGTGAACAAAAAAGATATAAATAAACCCAAAATGAATAAAAAAAGAAGGGGTAATTGAGTGATCAAAGTCCTCAAAAAAATATATCAAAGAAAATCCTGACCACCAGATACTTCCAAGCAATAGTTCATTAATCGCTGCAGACTTTAACCCAAAATCTTGAATCTTTATATTCAGCTGAAGAAATATAAATACTGACTCTTACCCAATCGTTGGACCCCGGTTTTAAGGAGGTCAGATGAGCTTGTGCATTAGCCTGCCGGCCCCAGGTGTATAATCAACTATCTTGGGGAGGAGTGCTTCTATCTTGCAAGAAGGAAGAGAAAAGGATTCAGCTGTCTTTCCAGGCCGTATGACACAAGAATGGTAGTCAGATTTCAGTTTTCAGCTTGGAAGATGCGGGATAATAAATTCTGAACACGTAGACTCAGTGGAAATGGAGGGAGAAAAAATAGATCCTCATAGTGTAGTATATCCAAAGAATTTATTAAAAAAAACACTTTAAAAACTTCACAGCAGGCACTAATCCACTTTTAAAATTCTCACAGCAAGTCACTTCATCATAAAAAACTCAGGATAGAAAAGAAAAAAACAGCATCAAAAAAAATATAGTAAATACTTACCTAAAATATAGTAAATACTTACCTATCTACTTAGTAATGCTAGCAGCATACCGATTAAATATAGTACAATGTACATTGAAAGAGTGAAGTTCCGCTTTAAGTGGAAAACAGAAAACAGTCTGCCTCCAATAATCTGACTAAAAATAAATAAAAAATCATGTTGGGACAAAGGGTGGCGCATGTGTAAAAAGGATTCAACATCCAGGTGTACCTGTCTAAGTACATCTTTCTTACTGACCCCTTTACATTCCATAGCAAGTCTTTTTTGTGCTCTGAGTCTGTTCTCCCCCTTTTAGTCAACAGACACCAGATCTTTTCAAGATTTGCAATCCCTCCTGTGGTTAACACCGACACTCTTTTGCTGGTTCAGTTCATACAACAGTCACTTAGATATTGCCATTTTTTTTTTCAAATCTGCTTCAGTTTATGCTCACTTTAAGCCCCACAACAAACTAATTTCAAAGAAAAAGTGTCCATGCTCCAAAAACGTTTAAATTAGTTTTGATTATACAAGCTAAAAGTGAAAGGCTATCTTTGTTACGTTTCGTAATTAACCCCTTGCCGACTGCCGCACGCCAATTTACGTTGGCAGAGGCAGGCATATGGGCGTACCTGTACCCTTTAAATTTGCTGCCTAGTGGGCATGCAAAGATTTCCGCCACACCCCGCAGGAGCAGGCCCACAGGTCCTGCAAACTCGATGTTCACCAGTGGCCCACATTTGGGCGAGGAGAAGCAGAACAGGGAGATGTAAGCAAGGCATTTCTCTGTTCTGTCTAGCAACATGACAGGGATCTATTGCTCCCTGTCTTCAGGATCAGTGATCTCTGTCATATTCTAGTGAGACCCCCCCCCCTACAGTTAGAACACATCCCTAGGACACACTTAACCCCTTGATCGCCCCCCAGAGTTGAACCCCCTTCCCTGCCAGTGTCATTTATACAGTAATCAGTGGCTATTTGTAGCTCTGTTCGCTGTATAAATGACAATGGTCCCACAATAGCATCAAACGTGTCTGATGTGTCCGCCATAATGTTGCAGATCACCATCATTACTAATAAAAAATAAATAATAAAAAAAATGCCAAAAATCTATCCCCTATTTTGTAGACGCTATAACTTTTGCGCAAACCAAACAATATACACTTATTTAGATTTTTTGGTTACCTAAAATGAGGAAAAAAATATTTTTTTATATATATTTTTGGGGGATACTTATACCAAAAAGTGAAAGAAAATGTTTTCAAAATTGTCGCTCTTTTTTTAAAAACCACAGAGGTGATCAAATACCACCAAAAGAAAGCTCTATTTGTGGGAAAACAAGGGCGTCAATTTTGTTTGGCTGCAACGTCGCACAACCGCGCAATTGTCAGGTAAAGTGATGCAGTGCTGTATCGCAAAAAGTTCTCTGGTCAGGAAGGGGGTAAATTCGGGGTTGAAGTTGTTAAATCATGCTGCTTGTGCTAGAATCATGTAAATGTAGAACAAAAACAAATGGTAAAAACAAAATAAGTTGGTGTGACATAATGCATGTCAAAAAAATAGGATTTTTTCTGTCATGCTGACCTGTAAATACTTTTCTTTGAATACATCACAGGACACAGAGTTAGGGCCAGTTCACACCAGATGCAGTTCCATTCGCTTTTTTCTGCACTAGAAATGCATGTACAGTGTTTTGCATGTATTCCAATGGCTCTACATCAATGCAGTCAGTTCCAGTCAGTTTCCAGTGCAAAAACTGGTGTGACTAAAGCATTGGAATACAAAAAAAACACTGTGCATGCAATTTTAGTGGCAGTGCACACCACAAAAATGCACTCCGTATACGCCCTGGATCAGTTTTTGCTCACAGTTCACACCACACGCAGTTCCAGTGCGTTTTTGATAGGTTCTAGTACAGTTCTGTGCACAAAAAATGCAGCACGCTTTACTTTTTTTTTCTGCGCGGGAAACTGACTGGCACTGACTGGACTGGTGTGATCTAGAGCCATTGGAATACATGGAAAACACTGTACATGCAAAGGTCTTTAGACAGGGAGTGATCTCATATATAACCCCTCCCATACAGGAAGTACTTCAGTTTTGCAGCAAGCACTGAATCCTCAAAAGAGGGGAGGGACCTCTATGCCCCGGGATGTATTAAAAAAGGATTTTACTGGTAATTAAATATAAAAAAAAAAAAAAATTTTCTTTATCATACATCACAGGACACAGAGTTAGGCTAATATTCATTACCTACTGGGACGTCCCAGAGCAATAGCCTTGAGGGGAGGGAGACACCCTGCCAAACAATAGCCATCAGACCTTATACGGGAGAACTGCGGCCCAAAAGCTGAATCCTTGACTGCTCGAACATCCACTTGATAAAATGTTGTGACCATATGCACTGAAGACCAGATAGCAGCCTTACAAATCTGAGCCACAGATACCTGATGATGAAAAGCCTAGGAGGTTCCTACACCCCTGGTAGAATGAGCTCTCACCCTGAAGGGAGGAGCTTTATGCTTCAGACCGTAGACTTGAATGACCAATTGACGGACTCAATGGGCAATGGAAGTCTTGGAAGCTGCCTGCCTCTTCTTGGGGACTTCTGGTAAAACAAAAAAGGAGTCTGATTCTCGAATTTCAGCAGATCTAGACAAATAAACTCTAACTGCTCGCACTACATCCAAGTAGTGCAGTCGTTTCTCTTTCCACGAATGAGGCTGAGAGAAAAAAAGAAGGCAAAACAATATCCTGATTCAAATGAAAGGCCGACACCAGCTTAGGCAAGAAGGATGGAACAGGTCGTAACACAACCCTGTCGTCGTGATGGATCAAGTATGGTTCCCTGTACGAAAGGGCTGCCAACCCTGACACCCTTCTAGCCGAGGTGATGGCTAGAAGGGTGGCTTGCATGACAGCAAGAATAATGGAATTTCCGTGTTTAAAATGGTTGTTTCTGTAACACAGACAGCATCAAATTTAGGTCCAAAGGACACATAGGTGACCTAATGGGGGAAGCAAATGAGTTGCTCCCTGCATAAAGGTTTGGACCAGCCAAGGGGAGGCTAAAGGCCTTTGGAAGAATACAGACAGGGCGAAAATCTGACCTCTGATTGTACTCAAAGCCAATCTGATTTCCACAGCCGACTGTAAACAGAGAGAATTCTCCCAATCAGGTATTTCCAAGGATGCCATTTTCTAGCTTCACACCAAGCAATATAGGCTTTCCAGATCCTACAATAGATCTTCCTAGTGACCATTTTTCTGGCATTCACTAGGGTAGACACCGCCAGTCCTGAGATGGCACGATCCTTTAATACTCTGGCTTCAATAGCCATGCCGTTAAATTTAGAGACTGTAAATTGGGGTGGAATATAGGATCTTGAGACAGTATATCAGGGCAGCGTAGAAGCATCCATGGCCTGTCTATTGCCAATCTCACAATCTCTGGGAACCAGGGCCTTCTGGGCCAGGCTGGTGTCACCAGGATGACTGGAACTCCTCTCTCCAAATCCTTGGCAACAAATGTGGAAGGAGGGGGTTTGGGGGGAAAAGCATAAACCAGGGAGTACTGGTTCCATGGAACTACTAGAGCATTTGCTCCGATTGCCAGGGGATCCCTTGTTCAGGACACAAACTGCTGTAGCTTGTTCCTGGATGCCAATAGATCAACCTCGGGCCATCCCCAACACTGACAGTATTCCCAAAACACATTCGGGTGTACAAACAGTTCCCCCAGGCAGATCTGCTGGCGGCTGGAGATAATCTGCCTTTCAGTTCTCTACTCCCAGGATATGGACCTCCAATAGAACCCGCACATGTCCCTCTGCCCAGGTTATTATATGGTTCCCCTCATCCTGAGTTGAATGGCTCCTGGTACTACTCTGGTGGGGGATATAGACCACTGCAATGGCATTGTTGGACTAAACCCTGATAGGGCAGTCCTGAAGCTCCGCCGTCCAGGACCGTAGGGCCAGAGGTACCACTTGTAACTCCAGGATGTTGATGGGCAGGCTCTGCTCTGCCCTTGACCATCTTCCCTGGGCTGTGAACCCCCTCTAGGGTTGCTCCCCAGCCTGAGAGACTGGCATCTTTTGGTCAGTACTCTCCAAGACACCAGGAGGAAGGAGTTTCCATTTTATAGGTTCTGGTTCTGCAACCACCAGCTTAGGGTTAAGCGTGCTCGGGGATATAAGGACATCCTGTTCCTGTTCCAAGCTAAAAAGATGGTTTGTTGTATAGCCCTTGAATGGAATTGAGCATAGGTAACTGTCTCGAAGGAGGACATCATCCTTCCCAGAAGACTCATATAGAGCTGAATGGAGGGGTTGCCTGGTGCCCCTTACCTGATGCAGCTGATCCTTCAAGGCACATGTTTTTACAGGGGGCAGAAATACCTTTTCCTGGACTGCATCCAGAATCAGAGCTAGATACTTGAGACTCTGAGCTGGTCTCAAAGCTGACTTTTTGGTATTTATAACCCAGCCCAGGTTTTCTAAATACCGCACTATGCAGGCTACACTGTGTTCCAGGGCCTGTAGTGAGTGATCTCTGAGCAGGAACCTGTATGATCACTCCCTGATGCACTAAGTGCTCTAGCTTGAAACAATAGGTTTCTTTTTGGAGGATCCGCAGGAACATTGGATCTTAGAAACCTCTGAGGAGTAAACCTCCATAATTCCAACCGCAGGACACTGTTGAGGTGACCCACTCGTCCTGCACCACTGTTCTCCAAATGTCTGCAAATTGAAGCAGCCTTCCCCCCACCCGATAGAGGTTGGCTGACCAGTTCTTAAGCCACACAAGTCTGTGCATGTGTACAGACAGGAGAGCCAAACGAGAAACCTGCTGTATAGACTTTAAGGCATCTACAGCAAAACACAGCGCTCAAGAAATATCTGCCCTGTTTTTACCAAGATCATCCTCCTGGTTAGGCCTGTCAGGCCATCTGACCTGATCCTTTAAGGACTAGCAGACTCCAATTCCTGCGACAGCTGACTGAATAGCTGAATTGGCCAAAGAAAAGGAAACTTTTAATAATGTCTCCAGTTTCTTGTCAACAGGGTTTTTCAAGCCTTGTGCGTTATCCACTGGACAAGTTAAAGGGGTTGTAAAGGTAAAAAAAAAATCCCTAAATAGCTTCCTTTACCTAAGTGCAGTCCTCCTTCACTTCACTTAAATGTCCTTATTTCTTCTGAGAAATCCTCACTTCCTGTTTTTCTGTCTGTAACTCCACACAGTAATGCAAGGCTTTCTCCCTGGTGTTGAGTTTCGTTCTCGCCCCCTCCCTTGAGGGGGGAAGGGGCGAGCAGGAGAGTCAGGACGCTCCCTACGTTGCAGATAGAGAAAGGAGCTGTGTGTTAGTGGGCGTCCTGACTCTCCTGCACGACACTCCACACCAGGGAGAAAGCCTTGCATTCCTGTGTGGAGTTACAGACAGAAGAACAGGAAGTGAGGATTTCTCAGAAGAAATAAGGACATTTAAAAGCAAAATGGAAGGATGAGGTAAGTGAAGGAGGACTGCACTAAGGTAAAGGAAGCTATTTAGGGATTTTTTTTTTACCTTTACAACCCCTTTAAGTTCTTGTTTTAGGAAGAGACTGCCGCATCTACGGCTGACATGCTCCATTTCTTAACAAACTTTTCCTCCATGGGATATAAAAGGGAAAACCTCTTAGGAGGAACCAAAATCCTGTCAGGATGGTCCCAGTTACCTTACACCGCCTGTTTCAAACAGCGGGTGCAAGGGGAAAGCCTGTACAGCCTGAGGAGGCTTCAGGGACCCCAAAGAGGGAGGCTCAGAAACCTCTGCAGAAGGTAACTTAAAGGCAGAATGAACCATCTCGGTAAGAGTCTGGATCAAAAGCCTCTGAGACTGGGAGGCTGATACCAATTCGACATCTTCTGGTCCAGATTCCTCAGAAGCAGACCTATCTGCCTGGCCATCTCCTAAGTCCTTAGCATGTGGCTCTTCCCCTTAATCAACCCATTCCTGCTTCAAATTAGGAGGCTCAGGAGAGGGGGGGGGGGGTGTCACGCTTCTTGCCACCCTGCGGGAAGGAGGCATTCATGCCAGCAATCCTGTGCTCTAACCCGGCTAGGGCTGAGGAAAGTTCATCCTTGGTGATAAAAGATGAAGCAGCAGTGTTGACAGTAGGCACAATACCAGACAGGTGCTTCAGATCAGATTGCCCAGAAGCCTCTGGTCTCTCAGGGGATACAGCACTAGGGTTACAACAAGGCTCCTCAGGAGTTACTGACAAAGGCATGCCTTTGCATTCAGAGTTAACCCCGCTCCTCTTTTTTGAAGACATTGCAAGCCACAAAAAGGGAGTACCTGGGTTTAGTATTTTACCCCAGAAGGGAGACCCTTTAATATGGCTCACCAAGCCCCTATGCAACAATCTTTCTAAGCACTTTAGCCTGCCAACCAACAACTGGTGACTCACGTGATCCAGGTAAGGAGGCATGAGTTTCTATAAAGAAACCCTGAAGGCGACCTTGTCAGCCATTTACTGTTTAAATAAGATGGCTGTGCGCAGGGACACTCTGTACATGTGCGGTCAAGGCAGACACACGCGCTGTGTATGCACACAAACCAATCCTCGTGCACCATCTTAGAGCTACGATGCATGCACGGCTCTGTGTACACACAACATATGGCCACCCAGTAGCCGCGAATAATCAGGCTTTCTGGCGAATGCACGTGCGCCATTGCAAACCAAGCTGTGCAATGGCGCACCTTTGTGCGCGGGCTCTCCATAAAGTAAAACAGCAAAAGACAACCGGAAAAAGGTACTCCAATTCATACACCAGCAGCTAGCCCAAACTACCCCAAACTGACCACTACACAGGTGTTCAGGTTTAGCTAGATTGACAGATTGTTACACACATGGGGCACTCCACAATAAGTAAATAAGGGGGGGGGATTTCATTTTCCCGTCCAGGCGCAGGGCAACATTAGAAATGAAGAGCCCTATCTTCACCCATCACGGTGGGTTCCAGTCACTTGAGGACTACATGCACTTTTCATGTTTTAGGGTCCACTCCCTTGAACCTGTACAGCACCCTGCAGGAATGCCTTAGCTCTGTGGTGTCCAGAATTCCACTATGAAGAGTCCAACGCCCAGAGGTCGCATTACAGGCAAAATCTTGCAGGATCTTTGCGTCTTCTTTGCGACGCTCGGGTACCATATATCTTAGCATACAAGCTTGTTTCAAATTGATCCGATCGGTCAATAACTTGATTTATTTTAGAACCGTGCTGGGACTTCAAGACCTTGAGCTTGAGAGAGCTCAAACAAATGAGCCCATCCACTTTGCAGACACTGGTAAAAAAACTGAAGTACTTCCTATATGGGAAGGGTTATATAGGGGATCACTTCCTGTCTAAAAACCTTTGGTCTACCAGTGTCTAATCATCTGGAGATGAAGTATAACCCAGTAAGTAATGAATATTAGCCTAACTCTATGTCCTGTAATGTTTGATAAAGAAATGTATAATCAATTCATAAGGCAAATACTAGTTCTGAAAATCAGCGCTGACTGAGCAACACACAGGGATTAAATACATAGAGGTGTATTTTTTTCCTACTAGAAACACAGATTTTATTATTCACAGTATAGGCAATGCATGTGGACTCATTCTGTTTTTTAGTTCCATGGTCACAGGCACAGTACAGTTTCACATGTCACAGATTTGGGAGACCCTCTGTGTCCAGAGGAGGGACAGAGGGAACCCTGGGTGTGTCTGTACTACAATGTTACAGATGATGTCAGTACTTGCAACACTGGCTGAGAGCTGCAATGTACTCTGGCTATCCAGACCTCCCTCCCTTTTCCTCTCTCTTTCTCCTCCTCCCCTCTTTCTTTTGCTTTCCTAAATGGATGGGGCTTCTCCTGGATGTACACAGTTCACAAGGGTCCAAAAAGACTGTATCAAATCCTGTGTAGCTTTCTCCCCCACCACTCTAGAGTGTGCCTCTCCTGATCTGTCAATCTGCTGTACTGCAACAGGAGGAGAGCAGATTGTTAAACGCCTGGCTGGCTGTGCAAAATCCTGCAAGATCCTTCTCTCGCTCTAAATGTCCTGCTAAGCAAGCAAAGTAGGAAATCTCCAAAGAAGAAACAAGCTACTCAACCTTCTCGCTCACTGGATACTCTTTCATTCGACTTTATCTTGCCTAGAAAAACTGTACAAACTCACTACTAACTAATATCCAATGGATTTTCGCTACATGTATGGAATTGCATCTTGCTTTTTTACATCATTCTGTTGGCTGGCTGTGGATTCATTTATTGCAAAAGGTATGGCTTGGCTTAGTACTGCTACTGTTGTATTTAAGCCTTTCGTTTCAAGTACACCAATTCATAGGTTAAGTAGCAAGTATGTTATCTACACATATAGTAAAGCAAAAGCATACTTTCTTTGATACAGAGGCAATACTAAAGTGTGATTTTCTTGTATATAATTCCTAGTTGCATGCAGTGGCATTTTTATGTACTTCTGAATGTGTGATTTCTTTTGTAACCAAATGATTTGTTTGGAACACAGCTTGCTAGGTGGGAAACATTAAACTTCATTGCACTGACACAGTTTAATAATTCTCTCTGACAGTAGAAGTGAGTGCACAGTGTTCGGTTAACAACCGGCATTAATGTTTCAGGCATAGGGCTCTGAGTTTAAACATGAACATTCCTGAAACAGCCATGCTTGCATATTAGGTTAATACAGTTTAATACAAATATTAGAGATGGGAATATGAACTAGATTATTTTTATTTTTTTATGTTAAGCTCTAGACCTATTAACACCATGATAGTGCACATCAAGCATGTGTAAATGATCACACATATTTGTAGGGAATTATAGCTTGCAAACAAAAGGTACGCCACCTTGGATGTCCACATCACGTATGCAGTGTGTTCATACGTGATTCATAGGTGTGTTTGTGTTGACAGGTGTCAATAACCTTGCTCCATCAAGATGGGGCTACAAGTCAAGGCTTTACTCACCCCCCCCCCCCCCCCGGCAGGAAAAGTGTAATGATAATGAATATGCAGCTGGAAAAGCTGGAAAAGTTTCTTACAGCACTGATGAAGGTCAACAGTATGGAGATATTTTGTGTAAATGTTCTCAGCCACTGTTTTTTTGCTTCAAAAAAGACTTATTACATTTTTTGACCAAAAAAAAAAGCAATATCTCCTTGAGTACATGAAGGCTGAAGTGCTTTTTTTACGTGAGCTGGGCTACAGCCAAACTACTAAGATGCTTCTGTGGCCAATTTTAGAAAACACTTAGCCCAAAAGTCAGCTTTTCTGTGTTCATAGCATGTATCAAATGTATGCAAATCTTGTAAAACCTTATAAAGCTCTTGTTTGTTTCCAATAGAGCACCTGTCTGGAAAGCTTAGTGAATATGGTGTGATAGTACCATTCAGTACAGATCATTTGGGACGATATCTTTCCCACGTGGTGTCAACAACAGGAAGTAGAAGAGGTGGGCTGACCTTAAAGCACCCTGGGCAGAGGGTGGCCCGAAGTATCCCCGATCCCAAAAGAACTCTGTCAGATGATAGTTCCTTGTATTTCAATGTTACCGTCTTTGGTAAACAGCTGCATCTTCGCCTGAAACCCAAAAGACATTTAGTTTCACATGAGGCTACCATAGAGTGGCAGGAAGATTTCCAAGAGATTTCTGAAGATTACATTAATGCGGGTTGTGTATATACAGGAGACATTACAGATATGCCTGGAGCAACTGTGGCAATTAGCAATTGCGATGGACTGGTGAGTCAAGAAAAGTGTACATTTTCTATAACTATTCTATAACAATTTATTGCAGGACACCAAATGCAACTATTTATGAACAAGTTTGATAGTTTAATATCTACCAGAATGTACATAATGGTTAATTCCACAATTGGCAACATGTTATGTAACATATGGGTCATTATTTTAGCCAAGGACTATCATTTTCATCTTTTAGGCATTGAGCGGGCGTAATTTAATTTGAAAATTTCAACGTAAGATTGAGCATGCGCGCGCATGCGCCGTTCATTAAAAACGTCAATCACGTTGGGTCACGAAACATTAACATAAAACACGCCCATACTAGCCTACTTTGAATTACGCAGGCTTACGTCGGCACAGTTACACTACGCCGCCATAACTTTGGCCGCAAGTTCTTTGAGAATACGGGACCTGCCTCACTAAGTTTTTTGAGAATCTGGCCCAATAATCCTATGTGATGGGAACTATGTTTCGCAGCAGACTAAAAAAAAAAAAAAGCTACTAGCTAACCTTATGCCAAAAATATACTTTGTCATTTCAGTGTGAGGTTATTTCTAGCACTGGAAGAGTTATGTGTACTTGACATGAACCATGTGTAACCATTACCTCTTCAAGACCACTTCTGAAAATATAACCACAATGTACTTGAAAAAGTTTGGTTTATATATGTATCATTACTACCCTAAATCCCCAAAAGTTGGGAGGCTGTGTAAAATCTACATAAAAACAGAATGCTATGATTTGCAAATATTACACACATAGTTTATTCATAATATAAAATAGAAAACAAATCAATGTTTAAATAAAGAAAATGTACCAGTTTAAGAAAAAAATAAGAAGTTATTGGCGGAATCACAGTTTTTAAAAAGTTGCTACAGGGCCATGTTTACCATCCTGTAGCATCCACTCCTCTTAAGAACTCTCTGTAAATGTTTTGGAACTAAGGAGATCAGTTGCTGGAGTTTTGGGATAGGAATGTTGTACCATTCTTTCCTGATATAGGATTCTAACTGCACAACAATCCTGGGTCTTCTTTGTCAAAGTTTTCAGGTTAAAATTTGGCAAATATTTTCTGTTGGTGAAAAGTCTAGACTGCAGGCAGGTCAGTTAAAGTGGAATTGTTTTTTTTTTTTTAATGAAGACTTCTACCTTGTAGAGTAGAGAATATCAAGTCATCTGTGCTCGGTCTTGGCACAAAGAGTTAATCCAGCTCTGAGCAATACTCTTGTCTTTTTTTTACTGAGATAAAAAAATGACACATAGAGAAATCTATGCCCCCACTTCCCCCTCTGCTTTTCTTATCTCATGCACCAACATGAGAGCAGAGTGTGTCTAAGGCACCGAATGTATGACATGCGCAGGAAGGAGTGTATATGACAGGGGGCCTTCTGCTGTGCGCGCATGCTCCTTCTGCTGTGCACGCATTCTCCTTCACTCTACAGGCACAAGGTTCATCCTCGCGACACCGCCTGGCCAAGGGGAGTATAGAGGTGGGCAGGGAGTCTGGTGACATCATGACTCTGCCCACCGAGCACCGGAAAATAGACCCACTCACCGATTCCAGAGTTTTGTGGGGCTCCAAATTCAGAAGGCGGTGACAATTCAAAGGTAGGGATACATGCAGAAGGCATGTATATACATATAGATCACTAGTGTGGGTTTACATCCACTTTAAGCATCCAGGCTCTTCTACTATGAAGCCATGCTGTTGTCATAGATGCAGTATGCCGTTTAGCATTGTCCTGCTGAAATAGCAAGGCCTTCCCTGCATATGAAATAGTCATCATCTGGACGAGAGGATATGCTGCTCCATAACCTGGATATATCTTTCAGCATTGACGGTGACTTTCCAGATGTGCAAGGTGTCCATTCCATATGCATTAATTCATCCCCATACCATCAGAGATGCATGATTTTGAAATGAGCACAGATAACAAGCTTGAAGGTCTTTAGTGCAGAGGACCCGTGCCCATGGTTGCCAAAAAGAATGTAAGATTTTGATTCGTCTGACCACCGAACTGTTTTTCACTTTGAAACAGACCATTTTAAATGAGTCTTGGCCCAGAGAAGACGGCAGCGTTTCTGGATCATGTTCCGATATGACTTCTTCT
Organism: Rana temporaria; assembly: GCF_905171775.1. Classification (NCBI taxonomy): domain Eukaryota; kingdom Metazoa; phylum Chordata; class Amphibia; order Anura; family Ranidae; genus Rana; species Rana temporaria. The sequence goes on from NC_053496.1 coordinate 96,782,180, forward strand.
TTGCATGATAGACCTTGCATTTTTGAGACGTTTTCCTGAGCCCATGCAGTGATGTCCATGACAGAATCATGCCTGTTTTTAATGCTTTACTGTCTGAGGGCCTGAGGATCATGGGCATCCAATATTGCATTTTGGCCCTGCCCCTTGCACACAGAGATTTCTCCAGATTCTCTAAATCTTTTGATGATATTATGTACTGTAGATGATTATATATTTAAAGTCTTTGCAATTTTACGACGAGAAACAGTATTCTGATATTGTTCGACAATTTTTTCAGACACAGATTTTCATAGATTGGTGAACCTCTGCCCATCTTTACTTCGGAAAAACACCATCTCTCTAAGATGCTCTTTTTATACTCAGTCATGTTACTGACCTGTTGCAAATAAACCTAATTAGTCGTTAAAATGTCCTTCTAACTCTTTGTTCTTAGCACCGCTTACTTTGCAAACTGTTTGTTTAACTGTTCCAACCTTGTCGAGAAGTTTTGCTGCCATCAATTTAAAAAAAACCTATTCTTTTCCTTAAATGGTAAATTTTCTCAGTTTAAACATTTGATGTGTTTTCTATTGCGAAAAAAATGGGTTTATGAGATTTGCAAATCATTGCATTCTGTTTTATGAAGATTTAACACAGCATCCCAACTTTTTTGGAATTGGGGTAGCAACGATACATATAAAAAAACAAATTTGTTCAAATATACTGCGGTTCTATTTTCAGAAGTGGTCTTGACGAGGTAGTAGTTACACATTGTGCATGTCAAGTACACATAACTTTTTTGCAATTTGGGGTTCCATATATAGATTGTAAACAAACCCATGTAGAGAAGATGTATAGCTAATAAAAATGAAACACATTCCTTAGGTTGTTTAGTAGGAATCTAATCTGGATTTATTTATAACAAAACACTTATGTTTGTCTTTTGTGAGTACGTAGGCTATCATTTGGTAAAGTTTTATATGTAAATTAGCCATGTGTTATTTTTCTTTTGAATGAACTCCAGCTTCTGAGGAATTTTGGATGACTAATTCTTCACTCAGTTAACCACACATCAATATGCACATGTGTTCAGAATTACACATGAATCAGTGAAGAAATCTATCCAATGAAATCTTGAACGTGGATTTTTTACATCATATACAGTATAACATTCTTCCATTAACTCAAGAAATTCCCTTCCTTGCAGACAAAAAAGAAAGCAAAAGGAATTTTCTCAGTGTCCCCAGTAGCAAAAAGTTTCACTATTCCTGTTCTGTTCCCAAAACTTTGAAATTTTAATCTCAGTTCTAGTAAGTCATCACCAGCATAAAAAAAAAAAGTTTTTTCTACCTAGCGCGGACACAATCATTGATAAAAATTTGACAGGGGTTGCAACACCTCACTTTTCTATACAAAAGGTAAAAAAATAAAAGTTTCCACTGCCACTGCAGTAACTATTATGGCAGCAGCAGCACGGTCGTGTAAGCAAACATTTATTTTTTTACTCCTGGCTGCCATCTACATGAATGGAAATCTGCCACTTCGACTCCAGCCACCACAATGTGTCCTGAAGTTACCTGTCGCTCCTGTGTGCCCAGGATGTCAATGGCATGTGCCAAGAGGGAGAGTGACAGAGATCAGTGAACATTCATTTGCTGATCTCCCCTATTAAAGTAGGAATCCGGTAGCACTTCAGAAGAGGCTAATAGACCCCTGATGTCCTCTTAACCATCTTTAACCCCGGAAGGATTTACCCCCTTCCTAACCACAGCAATTTTTGCGATTCGGCACTGCGTCGCTTTAACTGACAATTGTGCGGTCGTGCAACGTTGTACCCAAAAAAAATTGACATCCTTTTTTTTCCACAAATAGAGCTTTCTTTGGTGGTATTTGATCACCTCTGCGTTTTTTTTTTTTTTGCGCTATAAACAAAAAAAAAAAGAGCGACAATTTTGAAAAAAAAGCTATATTTTTTACTATCCCCAAAAAACATGTAAAAAAAAAATCCACGGTTTAGGCCGATATGTATTCTACATATTTTTGGTAAATACGCAATAAGTGTATATTGATTGGTTTGCGCAAAAAGTTATAGCGTCTACAAAATAGGGGATAGATTTGTGGCATTTTTATTATTATAATTTTTTTTTACTAGTAATGGTGGCGATCTGCGATACTTATTGGGACTGCGACATTATGGCGGACACATCAGGCACTTTTGACACTATTTTGGGACCATTGCCATTCATACAGCGATCAGCGGGCTGCTGGTGAACTTTGAGTTTGCGGCTCCTGCGGCGCTAGGCGGCAAATTCAAAGGGACGTATAGGTATGCCCATGCCATTCTGCCGACGCAAATCGCTGTGCGGTGGTCGGGAAGGGGTTAATGAGAACCGATCATCTGCACTAGGCTAACACATAGAAAGCTTGTCAGCCCTATGTGATAACAAGACAGTTAAGTTTAGAAAAAAAAATTATAAAAAAATTAAAGTTTAACCACTTCAGCCCCGGAAGAATTTACCCCCTTCCTGACCATAGCACTTTTTGCGATACGGCACTGCATCGCTTTAACTGACAATTGTGCGGTCGTGCGACGTTGCTCCCAAACAAAATTGACGTCCTTTTTTTGCCACAAATAGAGCTTTCTTTTGGTGATATTTGATCACCTCTGTGGTTTTTATTTTTTGCGCTATAAAACAAAAAAGAGAGTGACAATTTTGAAAAAAAAAAGCAATGTTTTTTAATTTTTGCTATAATAAAAATCCCCCAACAATATATAAAAAAAAACGAACTTCTTTCTTAGTTTAGGTCGAAAAAAAAAAAAAAATCGCAATAAGCGTATATTGATTGCTTTGTGCAAAAGTTATAGCGTCTATAAAATAGGGGATAGATTTATGGATTTTTTTTTAGAAATGTTGTTTTATTAGTAATGGCGACGATCTGCGATTTTTATTGTGACTGTGACATTATGGCGGACACATCGGACACTTGCTATAAAAATGCACGGATTACTGTGTAAATGACACTGGCAGGGAAGGGGTTAAACTCTAGGGGGAGATCAAGGGGTTAAGTGTGTCCTAGGGAGTGATTCTAACTGTGGTGAAGATGGGCTACCACTGACACGACAGCGATCACTGCTCCCGATGACAATGGCAAATTCAAAGGGACTTACCTGTACGCCCATTTGCCTGCCTGTGCCATTCTGCCGACGTATATGTGTGTGTGGCGTTCGGCAAGTGGTTAATATAATAAATACCACCCCAATTTTTTTTAAAGATCCCCATGCCAATTTACATGCGTGTTGGGTGTGAACGTGTACCAATCTACAATTGCGCCTCACATATAAGGTGTTACCATGCATTCTATAGTGAGAGTAGAAATTCTGGGACAATGGTTAAATAAATAGATGAGCGTTAAGGCTCGGTTCACAATTGCCTGCGGGCTGGTTGGTGGTGCAGGAATCACACCTGTTCACGCACCTGCAACCAAATCAAGCTGCTCTTATGAGATGCGCCGGGCTGCCATTCATCTCAGCTCACAGCCCGTTTGCAGATGTGGCAACCTGCATGGGATTTCCCTGCAGCCACATTTTTAAAAAGGTGCACGCACCTTTTTCCTGCAGGAAATGTGGGCACAGCATCCCATTCAAATGAGAGCCGCACTGCTCACAATAGTGTGAACCTAGCCTAAAGATTTTAAAAGCATTACCTATGGACAACTCTTGGAACTGTGTTTTTTTTTTTTTTAGGCATGACATATTTGGGATCTACTTACTCGACATATGCTAATTTTTTCCAAAAAACGGGGATTATTTTGCGTTTGTGTGCCATAAAATTATTTATACAGATCTGGAACAAGCATGCTCCAGAGAAGAATCTATGCCTTTAGGCTGGGTTCAAAACAAATTGGATGCAGCTTTCTCCACACTCAATTCACATGACAGGTGAGTGTGACCGACTCTCAATGTAGTCGATTCACACATGTCCAGGGCGGCTGCAGTCCGCATTTAAAAAGGGTCCTGTGCGTCTTTGGGTCCAATTCAGGTGTAAATTCAGGCAAAAATTCAGACCCGATTCACACCTTAACTAGTAAACTGGGACACACTGGACCCCAGGCATGAACCCACGGCCGCATAAGAATGAATCCAGCCTATGGGCCAGTTCACACCAGATGCAGTTCCATTTTTTTTCTGCACAAAATGCATGCACAGTGTTTTCCTTGTATTCAAATGGCTCTAGTTCACCCATGCAGCCAGATTCCAGTGCAGAAAACTGACTGCACTGGTGTGAACTAGAGCCATTGGAATACATGGAAAACATTGTGCATGCCTTTTTACGGCTAGTTCACACCACAATTGCACTACGGATTTTTACCAGATCACTTTTTGCTTACAGTTCACACCACACGCAGTTCCAACGCAGTTGCGTTTTTGACACACTTTGCTATGTTCCAGTACAGTTCTGTGCAGAAAAAATGCAGCATGCTCTACTTTTTTTCTGCACCGGAAACTGACTGGAAATGACTGCATTGGTGTGAACTAGAGCCATTGGAATACATAAAAAACACTGTGCATGCATTTTTAGTGCAGAAAAAAGTACACAGAACTGCACCTGGTGTGAACTAGCACTCCAATGCAGTGGCGGCTAGTGCTCAAAATTTTGGGGGGGCACAAACAAACTGGAAAAAAAAACATCAATTGCATCCTCCCTGTGCCCATCAAATGCAGCTACTGTGCCCATCAATTGTCGCCACTGTGCCAAACGCAGCCACTGTGCCCATCAATTGCTGCCAGTTTGCCCCATCAAATGCCGCTAGTTTGCCCCCTCAAGTACAACCATTTTGCCCCCTCAAATGCAGCCATTTTGCCCCCTCAAATGCCGCTAGTTTTCCACCTCAAATACAGCCAGTTTGCCCGTCAAATGCAGCCAGTCCCCCTGCCTGGCACTTACCTTTCTCGGGTCAGCGCCATCCTTCTATGCGCTCCCTCCGAGTCCTCGATGTCATCTTTGCTCGCCTGTCACTTCAGCCAATCAGGTGATCGGTAACCAGACCCGGTGCACCTGATTGGCTGAGAGGCGGGTCAGTGTTAGGGAAGCGATTCCCTAACTCAGAACTGTTTAAAACAGGGAATGCACAGCAGTGCGCCCGCTGTTTAACAATTTGGAAGCTGATTAGAGCCCACAGGCTCTAAACAGGAAGCCTATTAGAGCCTATGGCTCTAATCAGGCACTTTCAAAACACACCCACCGATGTAATTCAGATAGCCGACGCTCAACAGGGGGCCAGACACCTGAATAGTGGGCGGCAGCGGCGACAATAGATAGATTCATGCAATGCATGAATCGATCTATTGGAGATTGACGGGTGCAGGAGAGGTGCACCGCCACTGTTCTAATGGCTCTAGTTCACACCATGCAGTCAGTTTCCGGTTCAGAAACTGCCTGTGTAAAAAAAAGTGCACAGAACTGCATCTGGTGTGAACTAGCCCTTAAAGTTTGCAAAAAATTTAGCAATTGCCATTTCCACATTTCACTTTTAAGATACATATTGTAAAAATGACAGGCAATTCTCCCTCCTTAGAAGACTGGCCAGTAATAATGTGAGCTTTTGTAAAGTGGTCACACAATAGTCACAGATACTAGACAATACCAAAGTAATAAAAAGTATTCAGTGCTGGAAAAATAAAATATGTACATAAAATATGCAAGCCAGTACTACGGATAAATTTATAAAAAAAATCCCAAAGCAACTATAGTGAAAAACAGTGCAGCGCAAATAAAGAAAATATAAACAATAAATAAATAAATTCAAAAGAGAAAAGAATCCATGTGAATGAAAAATCCATGTAAAAGTGAAAAATCCAAAAAGTCCAATCAATAAGTCGGCATAAAAGTGCAGGTGAATGTGAGTGACCAAAGCAATATCCTCCACCGTGCAAAAGATGGCCTCTCACCTCAAATATTCGACCTTAAAAGGTCACATGGCTTATCAATAATAACAATAGGATCAAGCTGAGACGTCCATGGGATGATTGGCAACTCAGGTTAACAAAAACCAAATCCTTTCCAAATCAATTCCAGCTGTAAAATCCACCAAAAAAAGTAAAAGAAAGGAGATCTAGTGCTCCCTGATATAAAACATTTATTCGGATAACACATAGATAAAAATGGAGACTCACATGTATTGACACTCTAAGGCCCCGTACACACGATAGAATCCATCCGCAGATAAATCCCAGCAAATGGGTTTCTGCGGATAGATCCTATGGTGTGTACACGCCAGCGGATCTGTTTCCGCGGAGAAATCTCCTCTGGGATGGATTCCAGCAGATCGGATATTTGCTGTGATGCACAACAAATCCATCTGCTGGAATCCATTCCAACGGATGGATCCGCTCGTCTGTACAGACTTACCGGATCCATTCGTCCAAAGGGATTCCCCGCACGCGTCGTAATGATTTGACGCATGCGTGGAATTCCTTATATGACAGCGTCGCGCCCGTCGCCGCGTCATAATCGCGGCGACGGCGCGACACGTCATCGCCAGAGGATTTCCGCGCGGATTTCAATGCGATGGTGTGTACACTCCATCGCATAGAAATCTGCGGAAATCTTTGAGAGGATTTATCCGTGGAAACGGTCCGCTGGACCATATCTGCGGATAAATCCTCTCGTGTGTATGGGGCCTAAGACGAGTGTCAGCTGTAAGAGCGTGCAATGCAATGCAGAGACAAAGCAGGCAGCGGCAATCGTAGGTGACGTGCTGCGTTGCTCCTCCCCCGTACGCGTTACGTCTCGTACGCGTTACGGAGCAAATTTCAAACCCTTATCAAGTACTTATGTCTCAACATCAGAGAGAGGAATACCACTTAAATTAAAAATCCCTGTACCTAATATGGTCTTTGCCTTTTGGGCTCGTCGACCCCCCCTGGTTCCTCTCGGTTTTTCCTTTTTAGACTGGATTGTCCATTTCCGACCAGACCTGGGGGGGCGAGGGGTTCCCTCCAATTTCCTGCCCAAGTTGGGGTAGGAGGTGGAGGACCCCTCCAGGGGGCCCTCTCCGGACCTAAAAAATGCTGGTTATTAGGAGGTGGCTCCTCCCAATAGTCCTGTAAAGGAGAATAATGGTTGTAAGTAGGCAATGGAGGTGCCCCTATAGCAGTGATGGCGAACCCGTGGCACGCGTGCCTCTGTGGGCACGCCATGAAAAATAAGAAAAGCACACACTAAAATCTATTCGTCTACACCGCACCGCAAACTACATCTCCCACAGTTCTTTAGGCTAGCTGTGACGTGTCCGAGTGGGAGTGACAAATAAGAGGTGCCCGGGGTTACGTGCGTGCATGCACACGCTAATCCAATCAAAGAAGCTGTCTCATTCACACCGCACTCACCATCAAACAAATCAGCAGTGACGTGCTGGGCATGACTAGGAGTCTTGCGGGCGGGAATGAGCTGCTGAAGCAAGGTGAGACACTGGTAGACAAGTGTTATTGTGGAGTGTACAGTACAGTTACCTTGTCAGTCCTAAGCAAAAAAGGGTTCACACGGCTCCAGGCCTGCCCCACTCTCAGACATCAGGTGCTAGCTCTGTAAACAATCAATTGTGCAAAAAGAACAGCCTCATTATTAGTGTCATTGGGAAACATTGTGCCCCATCATTGGTGTTATTCGGCCTCATTGGGAAACATTTCCCCCCCATCATTGGTGTCATTGTGCCTCATTATTAATGTCTTATAAGAGAAAACTTGCACGTTACTATGTTCTAATTTTTTAGGTAAACATAAACCATCAACCAAAAAGAAGGTACAGCGCTGATGTGAATGAATTAAGTTGTGAATAAACCAGATGTATTATGAAAAATAATCTGTGACTTAATGAACAAAACAAATTAATTATGTGGTGAAAAATTTATAAGAATGTCCAGAAGTGAAAAAGTAAATATGCTGATCCTCCACCAATCAATGATTGAATATAGGTGATAAAATAGCAAATATGAATCAGTGAAAAAGAGTCCAATGGTAAAAACAAACGAAATTCTTAATCTTCCACCAAGAGAAAACACCCGTGTGATAGTATTCCAGTCTGCTTACCAGATTCACTGACCGTTAATGCGGTCAGATAGAGCCCAGAGATCTTTTAAAGTCCTCTCAAGTGGACTATGTAACAGCAGGTTACACAGATCGGATCATCTACTGCTCCAAAACTCCAGATAAAATGAGGATGCGCTCATGTATTCAAAGAGAAAGAACGAGAAATAGCTCCATAGTGAAGTACTGTATGTAAGGATTTTTTATTAAGGAAAAAATTTCGCTTACAATTCGGTCGATATAAAAAGGCTTGTCATGGATCCCAGCGCATGCAGCGCGTACTGACAATCGAATCCTGGTGGCTGTGCTCAGTGTGTATAGCTCTCTCCGTACGAGCGATGACAGGGTACGTTTCGTCGTAAGACGTCGTCGGGGATGGTCCATCCCCGACGACGTCTTACGACGAAACGTACGTAGGAGTGGCCTAAAGCGTACCCTGTCATCGCTCGTACGGAGAGAGCTATACACACTGAGCACAGCCACCAGGATTCGATTGTCAGTACGCGCTGCATGCGCTGGGATCCATGACAAGCCTTTTTATATCGACCGAATTGTAAGTGAAATTTTTTCCTTAATAAAAAATCCTTACATACAGTACTTCACTATGGAGCTATTTCTCGTTCTTTCTCTTTGAATACATGAGCGCATCCTCATTTTATCTGGAGTTTTGGAGCAGTAGATGATCCGATCTGTGTAACCTGCTGTTACATAGTCCACTTGAGAGGACTTTAAAAGATCTCTGGGCTCTATCTGACCGCATTAACGGTCAGTGAATCTGGTAAGCAGACTGGAATACTATCACACGGGTGTTTTCTCTTGGTGGAAGATTAAGAATTTCGTTTGTTTTTACCATTGGACTCTTTTTCACTGATTCATATTTGCTATTTTATCACCTATATTCAATCATTGATTGGTGGAGGATCAGCATATTTACTTTTTCACTTCTGGACATTCTTATAAATTTTTCACCACATAATTAATTTGTTTTGTTCATTAAGTCACAGATTATTTTTCATAATACATCTGGTTTATTCACAACTTAATTCATTCACATCAGCGCTGTACCTTCTTTTTGGTTGTACGTTTTTTTGCTTTGGGTATTTTGAGCAATAGGTACTAGCTGCTTTTGTCACTTAATATCATATTTTTTACCATCACGTATTAGCGCAGTGTTTTCCTCTGGTTTTTCCTTAGGATTTTTTACAAACATAAACCATCAACCTCCAGTAAATATAGTGAAAATAAATTCAGAAAAAAATTATATATAGTACATGTATAGTGACCGTGAATTAGCTGCAACCACTTAGTAGTGTACTCGAAAGACACTGCATAATTGATGTAAAAGAAAAAAATGAGAATGATGCGCTTATTCAATAATGTGCCAAAAAGTAGTATACTCAAAGAAAAAATATGCTGAGTATCCAAACATACAAATAAATAAATGTGAATAAAGTCCAACTAAAGTCCAATGGTAGGAGTTAGTTCATATAAAGGCAAAAATCTCATAGAGATAATTTGTTAAATCACCACCGGAACTGACGTCACAAGGCTCCACCCAACGCGTTGCGTCACTGGTCACGTGACTTCCTCAGGGATCATTATTAATGTCATTGGGAAACATTGTGCCCGATCATTGGTGTCATTGTGCCTCATTATTGGGGTCATTGGGAAACATTGTGCCTTATTATTGTGTCATTGTGCCTCATTATTGGTGTCATTACATGTGTCAGGTAGGTGAGTGCACGTGTCAGGTAGGTCAGTGTAATGGTCAGATAGGTGAGTGCATGTGTCAGGTAGGTCAGTGTAATGGTCAGATAGGTGAGTGCATGTGTCAGGTAGGTCAGTGTATGTTGCACAGTGCATTCTGAGCACAATGCATTCCTGAACCCTGCTTTCTGAGCGATTCTGGCAGAATTGTACGTTTATGGTCCCTTAGGGCTCATTCAGAGAGGGATGATCAATCCCATGCTCTGTACACTTTGGCACTTTGAAATAAATAAGTTGATTTTGCGTGGCGGTTTGGGCACTCAGGCTCAAAAAGGTTCGCCATCACTGCCCTATAGGATAACCACCTCTTCCTTGTTGTTGTCCATAACCCCTATTGGGTACTGATCTCCAAGGGGGATTATCATAATAAGTAGACTGTTGGGGGTGTGGAAAATTTAAGGTGAGAGGCCATCTTTTGCACAGTGGAGGATATTGCTTTGGTCACTCACATTCACCTGCACTTTTATGCCGACTTATTGATTGGACTTTTTGGATTTTTCACTTTTATATGGACTTTTCACTTTTACATGGATTTTTCATTCACATGGATTCTTTTCTCTTTTGAATTTATTTATTGTTTATATTTTCTTTATTTGCGCTGCACTGTTTTTCACTATACTAGACAATACCAGTCATCTTTTCATTGCATTTATTGCAATGTCTGCTACTTTTTAGTATCAGTTTTGATAAGAACAGTTGAAGAGGGTTATTTTGACAAAGAGGCGCTAACACTGGACCAAATGTACTGCTGTGAATAGCTTCGAAGTTGGATTATTTCTTTTACAGATAACTTTTTTTAAGCAATATCTGTTCAGCTGGAATCTAGTGTACTATGCTGGTTTTAGCAAATTCTGGGAAGTATTGTAAATGAATGTACAGTATTTTCAGAGGACAAGTAACCAGTATTATCTGTGGATCTTCATGTAGTTGATCTTTTCACATTTACTGACCATGCCTTGTTCTGCCCTGTCTCTCTCTGTGGATAAGACTATTTTAGTAGAGGCAGAGCTTTGCTTCTTCATGTCAGAGCTGCCCCCCCACCCCAAACCATTGAACTGATGACTAAATCCAGCAGCAGCGGTAGGAGAGGTTCAAAAAGCATATTTCTACAAAATTCATTAAGTGGCAGGAAGATGCTTACCCTCAGGCACAGCTTTTTCTCCAGCCAGAAGAACAGTAAACAGCACAGTAGTGACATCAGCTAATCTCATGCCAAATCCTGACTAGAGCCCATAAAATCGGTGCCTTAGATCCTATACTGAAAATGTACAGCTATGTCACTCAAGGCAGGGTCAGTTAACTGCTAGTTTTCAAAAGGAATTCCAGAGAAAAAAGTATTTTTCTCAGGATACTGCTCAGCCACAATTACCATTAATAGATGTTCTCTATCACATGTCAAATCTTCAAGTTCAGGTCCACTTTAACATTGGAGAGGTGTTCAAAGTGGATGAAGAAACAGCAATAATGCCGATACCAAAAGTAACTTTATGATCAGCAACCGTGGATTTTTTTCTGACGGAATTTTGGCTCAAACTTGTGTTGCATACACACGGTCACACAAAATTACGACCTTCAAGAACGCGGTGACGTACAACATTACGACGAGCTGAGAAAAAAGAAGCGCATGCGTATTTTTTTTTTTTGCATGTCGGAATTGCATACAGATGATTGGAATGATCGGAATTTCCGACAAGAACTTTTCCCATCGAGCTCTCAAAATTTTACTGTCGGAAATTCCGACAGAAAAAGTCCGATGGGGCCTACACATGGTTGGAATTTCCGACCAAAAGCTCTGGTCGGAAATTCCGATCGTATGTATGTGGCATTACAGTTACCTTTGTCAAATAAATATAATGGCCCGGATTCAGAGAGATCTGCCTATCTCTTGGCGGGCGTAACGTATCTCAGATACGTTACGCCGCCGTAAATTAGGGCGCAAGTTCCGTATTTAGAAAGAACTTGCGCCCTAAGTTACGGCGGCGTAACGTATGTGGTCTGGCGTAAGCCCGCCTAATTCAAAGGTGGATGATGTGGGCGTGTTTTATATAAATGTAGTGTGACCCCACGTATTTGACGTTTTCTACGAACGGCGCATGCGCCGTTCGTGAAAGAATCCCAGTGCGCATGCTCGAAATTACACTGCAAATCGTCAATGCTTTAGACGTGAACGTAACTTACGTACAGCCCTATTCACGAACGACTTACGCAAACGACGGAAAATCTTCAAAATTCGACGCGGGAACGACGTCCATACTTAACATAGGATACCCCTCATAAAGCAGGGGTAACTTTACGCCGGAAAAAGCCTAACGTAAAAGACGTAAAAAAATGCGCCGGGCGGACGTACGTTTCTGAATCGGCGTACCTAATTTGCATATTCCTCGCGTAAATATACTGAAGCGCCACCTAGCGGCCAGCGTAAATATGCAGCCTAAGATACGACGGTGTAAGACACTTACGCCGGTCGGATCTTAGGGAAATCTATGCGTAACTGATTCTATGAATCAGTCGCATAGATACGACCCCGCAACTCAGGAGATACGCCGTCGTAACTGCTCTCTGAATCCGGGCCAATGTGTTTATATATCGTATAAAAGAAAATGTTTGAAATTTTAGAAGGCACCAATAGAGGATTCTAAATTTCAAATGTTCATGCGTTTGATGATATCCTTAGGTCTTAACTCCTTGTTGCCGCCTTTCAAGAGGATCTAAATGGTTATTACAGTGGTCACATAATCAAAAGCTCCCAATTGCAAGTATGCATCCGGAACTGCCCGTGACAGCTTAGTTACTGTGCTAAGAGCGCTCATAGCACAGAAAAGCCGTTCGACATGGGCCCATAGATGTGGCAGCTCAGTGTAAAAAGCCTACCCTCCCTGGGTGGATTGTTGATAATGTAGGCCTGATCTTCGGTAGCCTCTCGATTAGCATGGTATCGAGGCAACTATTTTCATAAAGAGTCCAACAAGAACAGCCTCCATATATCTTAAGGCCCGTACACATGATCGGATATTCCGACAACAATTTTCAGATGAACATGTTTTGTCGGATAATCCGACCGTTTGTATGCTTCATCGGACAATTGTTGTCGGAATTTCCGACAACAAATGATGGATGTCCATGCTCTCAAATTGTCCGACAACAAATGTGTTCTGTCGGATTATCGGATCGTGTGTACACTAGTCCGTTGGAATAAAATCCAAAGTACAAACACGCATGCTGCAAACCAATGCTAACCATCAGACAACATTAGCAGAAGTTACCCAAAGGGTGGCGCTAAAGAGCTGAAAAACAACCTAGTTTCGTGTATGTTGGCTAAAAAAGTTCTGCCATCTGTGTGCAGAACAAGTTCACGACCAACGCCCTTTGGACAAGATTCCACGGATTTGTCCGATGGAAGTTTAATCGTGTGTATAAGGCTTTAGTTTCAACAATTTGCCGTCATTAGGCCATTTATAAATTACCTGAACTTCAAGTGATTTTTAATATTGAGTCATATTTTATGCATATGAAGTGTTTTGTTTTTTTTACCACGAATAATACTATATTTACTGTAGCTTGCAGAAGTATTTGTTTTTTTGCTTTTTTTAATTGTTATCATTTATACTGGATATGAATTTGTACACCAATTATGTGAAGATTCTAACTTTAGTTTATTCATAGTAAGAAAGAGAGCACTGATATTAGAGAGCAGAGCAGGTCTGTTGTATAAAAAGCTGGTGTGTTTACATTGGGGTTCTTGGCAATTGTAGAATAAATGAAGCCGCGCTCTGAGTTTTGTATAAATAGCACACCATAGAGCAAGCCAGATAGACTTGAAAAAGGTATTAGCCGTCCCTCTGTCAAAACTAGCAGCCTCTGTCCTCTTTTTCGGTAGCAGCGCTGGCGTTGTCTATAGCCATGCATATGTATAGGGCATAGGCGTGCACACAGGGTGTGCCAGGGCACACCCTAATCACCCTGTGCTGGGCAGATTCCCCCTGCTGCTTGGCTGCAGAGAAAGGGACTGAGGAATCTCTGTCCCCAGTCTCTTTCTTTGTCTCAAAAGTGAGACATCAGGGGTCTGTTTAGACCCTTGATATTTCACCAAAGCCCCCCAATGGGGCACCTAAAAATAAAATATACATTATTGCATAAACATGTTATAAAAAAATAATACAATTGTAAAATGTAATAAAAAATAAACTACTGACACCAACCTCTGCCCTACTGACATCGTCCAGTGCTCTACCGATGCTTTCCATTGCCCTACTGCCCTATATATTTATACACACACATGCAAGTGTGTTTGAGCTTTGGGGTGCACACCCTAATGCAATAGGCTGGGCACACCTATGGTATAGGGTTCCCCGCACCCGGAGTGGGCCAACTGCTTAGGTATATACTGAAACTCCTATCTTCCATTTCTTCCAGTGGTGTTGCACTCTGGATAGGACACTGTATGCCAACATGGGTCTCTCCAAGCCATTGTGGACCAAGAGGGAGGTGCAAGGCACAATTTTGTTTCCTGAGACCTGTGGTTTTTGATATGCTCGCACAGTATTTACAAACGTGTGAGTGTATTGATTTTAATATGGCTTTTTATTAAAGGATTTATTGCACTAGGATAGGGTGACCAGACATCCCCGGTTTCCGGGGACAGTCCTTGGATTGACGACACTGTCCCTGGACCAAGTCTGTCCCCGGATTGGATTTGAACAGGGGCTGGGGCAATTTCAAAGACAGTCAGTACAGAATAAAAAATAAGAAAAATCTGAATTACACACCCCCGCTCCACCGCACCTACTAGCTTAGGGGGGTGTATTTTTTCCATTATCTGTGCCCCTTTCTGATGACCATGTGCTGGTTGGAGCGGAGGGACCATTTATTCAGTTTCGGGCGCATGCCCATTCAGCTCTACTTGCATGTTCTTCTTGGCTCAAGTCCTGGCCAGCCGCCTTCCTGCTTATCTCCTTGCCTTCCCTGGCAGGGTGATCTTCCTCCGCTCCCCACCCAGTAGTAGCCGGGGCCCGGAGAGTACAGCCTTGTACACACAATTGGATTTTCTAACAGGAATTGTGTTTTGTCGGAAAATCCAACCGTTTTTATACTTTTTATACTTTATGCTTTCAAATTTTCCGACAACAAATGCGTGCCGTCAGATTATCCGATTATGTATACAGATGTATGTCTCCAAAATTCCACGGCTTTGTCCGATGGAAATCCGATCGTGTGTACGAGGTATGAGACTTGACAGGCTGTGAGGCATGTGGCGGCGGCAACGGGCAGAGAGCCACTGATTGCCGTGATTAATAGTAAAATAAAAATATGTCTCCGGATTTAATTTTAAAAACCTGGTCACCTTAACATGGTACATGTTCTCTTTGCCTTTTTGTTTTTCCTTTTAGATGCTTTATCATTACTGTTGTTTGTTGGTTTAACCACTTAAGGACCGAGCCTCTTTCTGAGATTTGCGGATCCGTTTTCAGACATCTGCTTGCTCAGCAGGGATCGCTCCGTTGATCCCTGCTGAGCCGGCGGATGACTAGTCTGTCTCCCCACACTGAGCAGAAACGGACCAGTCAGATCACCGCTTCCCTCTATGGGGGAGATCAGATGAAAACGAACCATCTGTCTGTTTTCATCCAATCCGATCCGCCAGACGGATGCAAAATCTGGTTTGATTCCCTCACACTTTAGCGGAGAGGATCGGATCAGGGCTGATCAGATGTCATTGCTGACATCCAACGCTCCTTAGAAGTACATGGAGCGCCCATTCAGGTCCACCTGAAAAAACTGACAGGCGGATCTGAACTTACAAGCGCACTTTTTTTTATTAAAAAAATAAGACAACAGTAAAGTTATCCCCAATTTTTTTTATATTGTGAAAGATAATGTTACGCCAAGTAAATTGATACTCAACATGTCACGCTTCAAAATTGTGTCCGCTCGTGGAATGGTGGAAAACTACAGGTTGCATGTTTTCAGTAAGACCCCTTTCACACTGGGTCGCTTTGAAGGCACTATATCGCTAAAAATAGCACCTGCAAAGCGACCTGGAACAGCCGCTGCTGTCTCTCCAGTGTGAAAGCCTGGAGGGTGCGCTAGCAGGACAGTAAAAAAAGTCCTGCTAGCAGCATCTTTGGAGCGGTGTGTATATCGCTCCTGCTCATTGAAATCAATGGGCACCACGGCTATACCGCCGGCAAAGTGCCTCTGTGCTTAATTGACGATAAAGAAACCGCACAGAGGTCTCTGTATTCTCAGCTAAAATCGGGACTGACAAACGGAAGTGAAATTGTGTGAGTTCAGCTGAACTCACACGGCTTTATTCCCGCAGCCCAGTGTGGACCTGGGCTTGGGGTCCCTTTAGACTTTGCATTGCATTAACAGGTGCTGCAATAAAGTACAACTAAAGTCAAAACTTGTTTAGTTTAGGATAGAGTGGAGAGGGATTAGAACACCTGTCAGTTTTGTTTGCGGTCTGTGCCCCCGGAGGAACATTCACCCTCTTGATTTGTCCTTTTTATCATTATCATTGAAAATTAAAGTAAGAGAAAATCCCACATTTTTGGTTGTCCCCTGAAAATTAATAGGGGGAAATCTTCCAATAGAGCACTAGTTCTGGTCACCTGGGGGTTCACAAGGAATTCCCTTAATATGCAGAGATTTCCTCATTTCCTGTTTTGGCCATGGCACAGGAAGTAAAGGTAAATCTCCCCGATACCAGATTTAAAAAAATAAACTGACGGGATATGACCCTCCCTAATTCTATCCAAAATGAAAATAAAAAGTTTTGTTCTACTTTCTTTTCCTACTAGTTCTACTTTAATCTAGCCTATTCATTATAAATAGACTGGGAAGGCACCTTGTGCATTGAACGCAGCACACCACAAAATATGTATGGCTTTTTTGCTCTGTACTGTAATAGTGCATTGGGGTGCCATTCAAAATATAGAGCACCACAATGCATTCTACCACGCAAGCCCAACAAAAACTCAAAAGGTGTGACTTTGGCCTAACTGAGAGCTGGTTCACACCACACAATTCATTCTGGATGCATTCCTGCATGCGCATATTTTTAACGGGTTTTTGATGCATTTCTGGAAGCATTCCAGATGGAGGCCTGAGCCCTGGTTCACATTGATGCTACTTTGAAATTGCACTTCACTTAAAGTAGCGTGATTTCAAAGAAGCAAGGTCACGGCAATTTTAGGTGCTACTTGATAGATATCTGTGTGGTAAAAGTAGTGCAGGAACTACATTTGCAAATCGGTGCGGCACCGCAAAATCTGTAGTGCTTCGATTGGAACAGTGTCATTGCCTCCAATAGGCTGGGACTTGTCATGCGATTTGATCTCTCCAATCGCATGACAAATTGTTCCAATGTGAACCTAGGCTGAATGACATTTAGGCTTGATTCAAACTTATGCAGGTTTTAGTTTGCATATTGCAGGTGCATTTTGCGTTTTTCAATACATGCATTTCATACATGCACAGATGTAAACCACATCTATAGGAAACCATGTTAAATGGACTGTAGCGAGTTTCTGCAAAACTGAAAAAGCGCAAAAAAAATAATGCATAGTTGTGAACCAGGCCCAAGGACATTTTTTTTGTATCTCTGTGCCACTGGCCTCTTGCAGTCACTGTGGGGGGAATTCAATAAAGCTGCTGCATCGCTTTTCTGGCGTTAATTTCTCTTGTAAATGTACTGTAT
Source organism: Rana temporaria (assembly GCF_905171775.1). Taxonomy (NCBI): domain Eukaryota; kingdom Metazoa; phylum Chordata; class Amphibia; order Anura; family Ranidae; genus Rana; species Rana temporaria. The sequence continues at coordinate 96,799,711 of NC_053496.1, forward strand.
TGCACCAAATTCATAAAGCATTTGCCACACTTGATTTTAACAGCGTCTCGTGCACCGAATGCAGATAGCTACAAAATGCACTACTTTTGCATTGTGGCACAATAAATGCTCCAAATTAAAAATAAAATACAGAGTTTGTATCTCACGAATGCTGAGCTAATTATGAAGCGTCACATCGAAAGACACCCCCTACTACACACATTCATTCTGAGAAAACCTTTACCAAGGTCATATAGCACTGTCTTTGCTGCTAAAAAGGCTATCTTTTTAGCACAAAATGAACCCATTTGATCCCTCTAGATTTTGTACAGAGCTATGCAAACTGCTGGTGCTACAAAAATACCCATAATAAGAAGAACCCAAAGCTGTTAGATCTTAGTGCCCAATCTGTTTGGGCAGAGTACATAGGAGGCATTGGGGGTCTAATAGAACCCCCGATACCTCTATAACACTGTCCAACTCCATCACATAGGAGCCTTATCAGTGCCTTTGTGACAGCAATATTGAAGGAGCTCTTTCATTAAGAAAATATAGAGACTGACAAAATAAAAACTCCTTTGAAGCATACTAGATCAATTCACATGTGCGAAAGGGGCCTAAGCATTGACAAAAAAAACAAAAAAAACATGGAAGCTGATTGGTTTCAATGCTCTCAATGCTCACTGTTCACTTTGCTCTTTAAACTATCATTTACAAGCCACAGCTGTGTGTACTTAGCCTAGGTAATATCATCAGGTGAGCATAATAATTGCACCTGACTGTTAATTGCACTTTCCACTGAATAAGGCTGGGTTCACACTACGGTTTTCCCGTCCGTCAGCCGCATACGATTTATATGAAAAACCGTAAGCGGCTGAAACGGACGGGAACGTATGGAACCGCACATATGTGCGTTTTCCATTGACGTTAATGTTAAAGGAAAACGTATGCGTTTGCCATACTGTTTTAAAAACGGCCGCAAAACCGTGGTTGAACACGGTTTTGCGTACGTTTAAAAAACGTTTTGCCAGCAAATCGTACGCATCTGAGTGCATACGATTTGCAATGCATTGTCTATCTATACGTTTTCCCGTCCGGGCCCGTACGTTTTCAATACTGAAATCGTATGCGGCTGACGGACGGGAAAACCGTAGTGTGAACCCAGCCTAAGGAGGAATTCCCTAAGCCCAGGTTCACATTGATGTGATTTGACATGTAAAATCGGCGGCTATTGTCGTCAATAGCACCGTCCGAATCGGTGCGACACTGCACAGATTCTTAAAAGCAGTGGCGGCTGGTGCTCAAAACTTTTGGGGGAGCACAAACAAACTGAAAAAAAAAAAAAAAACATAAATTGCAGCCACTGTGCCATCAAACCTAGACACTGTACCCATAAATTGTCGCCACTGTACCCATAAATTGCTGCCACTGTGCCCATCAATTGTCGCCAGTGTGAACCATAAATGCTGCCAGTGTGCCCATCGATTGCCGCTACTGTGCCCCATCAGATGCTGCCAGTGTGCCCATTGATTGCCGCTACTGTGCCCCATCAGATGCTGCCAGTGTGCCCATCAATTGCCGCTACTGTGCCCCATCAGATGCTGCCTGCACATACCTATCTCGGAGCGGGTCAGCGGCGGTCTGCTGCACGTCCTCTATGTCTTCTTCCCTCCTCTCTCAGGCGTCCAATCATATTTCACATTGTTTGTGCACCCATTAGCGCCTACGTTTTGTATAAGGTGCTTCCAAAAAAACACCCCCGCCGCTGTAATTCAGGTGCGCGGCGCCCAAAAAGGGGCCAGACACCTGAATAGGGGGTGTCAGCAGCGACCATAGATAGATTCATGCAATGCATGAATCTATCTATGGTGATTAGAGTGGTGCAGGAGAGAGGGGGCAGCGCTCCTGCGCCCTTTATGGACGCACCGCCACTGCACAAAAGTCGTTTCTGTACCACTTTCAGAGATTTCAGGTGCGATTTTAATAGACATCTGTGCAGGAACCCACACAGAGGTCTCTGAAATCGCCCCCCGAAGTCAGACTGACATGCGGTTATGAAATTGTGGGAGTCCTGCTGAACTCGCACGATTTCAAGTCCACAGCAGTGTGAACCTAGGTTAAGATGACCAGATTTTTAAAATATTTATTTTTACTAGTAATGGTGGCAATCAGCGACTCTCTGCCCGTCAACTCTCCGGGCCCCGGCTACTACTGGGTGGGGAGCGGAAAAATATCACTCCACTGGGGAAGGCAAGGAGATAGGCAGGCGGCAAGCCGGGATTTGTGCCAAGGCAGAAGGACATGCGAGCGGGGTGTAATTTCGATTTTTTTTTTTCTGCACCAACTGTCTTTGAAATTGCCCCAGCTTCTGTTTAAATCCAATCCGGGGACAAAACCGGGCACAGACTTGGTCCGGGGACAGTGTCCTCAATATGGAAACCGTCACCCTAACCTAGGCTAAAATATAGTTACAAATCATGCGAATTGATGTGGCTTGCACATTTTTGGTACGATTTGAGCCACACAGAATAATGTTCATTTAGCCCTGGTTCACACTGGGTACGATTTGAGATGCGATTTGACATGTCAAATCGCATCTCAAATCGGCGGCATTTGCCGGCAATTGTCGGCAATGGCACTGTCCTAATCGGTGCGACGCCACATCTGCGGCGCTGCACCGATTTCAAAAAGTAGTTCCTGTACTACTTTTTGCGATCGCGGCCGAAATCGCGGCAAAATCACGGCAAAATCGCAGCCGCAAAATCGCGGTAAAATGAATTCGCAGCAGTGTGAACCTAGCCTTAAACAGGAATGCGGTGCGATTCCTGTTCATAATCACATGCAGTTCCCCGCACCGCATAGTGTGAACCAGAGCTTACTTTCTGCTGGAGAGCGTATGTTTAAAAAACAACAAACTTGCTGGTTGGTTCACCAGAAGAAAATAAAGGAAAGAAACCCTTAAAAAAGGGAAACTAATGCAGCCATCAAATCTTACATAGTTAGTCTGGTTGAAAATAGACACATGTCCATATAAGAATTGGTAAGCTGCAATATAATAAATGTTTGCTTTTGGGTTTAATAATATTTAAATTACAAAACATGACCAGTGATAGATTCAGTTTTCATAAGCTCCTAGCACGTTTATATATTAATAGACATACCGTAAACCTTTTATAAAACATTGGTTTTCAGGCAGCCTAATAGCTAGTGCAAAAGGAATGCCAGCAAAGCATTAGGGTTATACACTGTCACTACTAGTCCGTAATAAGCTCAAAAAGCTCCCCGCTGGCCCCTTCAAATTGGTCCTGTACTGTAATACATGAAACCAGCAGATAACTAATATAAATAAATAAAACCACCTCATTCACCTCACAGCTTTTCGCCTCTTGCAGGTCCTCTGAGTCTACCACATACTGGGGACATTATAATCCTCCTCACTCTGACTGAACAGCCAATCAGCTTGTTCTTATTTAGCAGTCATGAGGCCTGAGGTGATTGGAAAGGCTTTATGATCTATTTTAATTAGTTTTTTTTCAGCCTGAAAAAAAAAAAATTGTTTCTTTCTTTTAGGAAATGTGTGTTACATTATCAGCTGAAATTGAAATGTATGCTGTCAAAATATGTGCATTTTTCTGTGTGTCATTGTGAGTGCTGTGTGGGGCATTAGAATGCAATAATACAGGAATGCGCCTAGTGTTAATGCGTGTTAAAGCGGAGCGCCACCCAAAATGGGAAACTTTTCTTATCTGCCTCCTCCCCCCTCCAGTGTCACATTTGGCACCTTTCGGGGGGGGGGGGGGGGGTACCTGGTTTTGTCAGGTACCCATCCCCACTTCCAGGAGACCTTACCATGGCGAGATCTCTCAGAAGTTCGGACCCACTCCTCTTTCCCCCACTGCCGGGTCATTTAAAAAAGTGCAGCGTGCTTCGCCCATGGGCAGTAGGGGACCGGCAGTGAAGTCGGCTGAATCACTGAATTCCAGGACAGGTAAGTGTCCTAATATTAAAAGTCAGCAGCTACAGTATTTGTAGCTGCTGACTGTTAATTTTTTCATTGGGGGGCTGGAGCTCCTCTTTAAGGAGCTTTTGAATTTTTTTTATGCCCAAAAGCTCTTCTCCAAAGCACACAAGTGAGTTTTTTTTTTGGACTGTACACTCCCTTACCATTAAACTACTGAAAACACCTATAGAGTACATGATCACATAGGAGAGGAGTTAACGGGCAGAGAAAAAAAATCTGAATGCTCAAAGAAGCAGCTTCTTAGAACTGCAGTGTGCATGAGGCCTTAGAGGATAAGTTCACTTTAAAAAAAAAAAAAAAAAAGAAGAATAAATGCAAATTTTTCTCAGGTTAAAAAAAAAAATGTACATTTACTTTTTTTTTGGAGCCTGTAAAGCATTGCACCAGCGATCAGCAGATCACTGGTGTCATGCAGAGGTCTCCAGCAGATCTGCTAGTGTATCTGTGTGCCCGTACATCATCCCATATGGGCAAGCAGATACAATCTGACAGGAAGAGAGAATGAACTACCACGAGCTGCATGGCGCCATAGTAGTTTATTGAAAACTACAAGCCAACAGCTGCAAAAAGGCTGTCAGACCTTGCAGTTTTCCATTCACAGGACACTGTAAATAAGTGACACAGGCTCTGCCAGTTTTTTTTTCAATTGTGACAGCTAGCGAGGGGTGGGGGGGGGGGGGAGAAATTCCCTGCTAGCTGTCAGATCGGGAATCAAGGGGGGGGGGGTTGGGGGCTGATCAGTTTGTAACAAGTTACACCCTTTAGTGCTGTGTTGCCATTCATTTAGAATGGCACCCCAAAGCACAAATACAGTATTTGCCAAAGCACCTGCTCACATATTGTGTGTCTTACTCTGTCGCATTGCCGAAAAAAAGTTGCAGATGCATTTTTTAGTTCATTGGGGTGCAATGGCAGTTAATTCAAAATCAATGTCACAGTGCACAGCTTTTTCAGGTGTACCTGATCAGAAGCTCTATGTAAGTGTAGCGCCTGGTTACTTCAAAGTACCGGTGCTATTTAAATTTAGAGGGAGATCAGAGTGTTAGTTAAACTCTGATCTGGTTAATGTGTTCAAACTTGGGTCTCTGTCTCAACTTGGCTGTGCTGTGGGCTTATTTTGCTGTTGCTGGGGTGTTCTTCCCACCCCGGGACAGAAGGTGGCAGCAGTGAAATGCTCTTCCCCAGCAGCCAATCAGGAGGGTTGGGCCTCACTGTGCATGCTGGGGGAGGGTATTTATGGGGCAGACGCCATGAGTTTTCTTCTTGGAGTGCGACATCCACCTTTAGGGTGTCTGCACGGCGCCCCAGTGTTATGGCATACCGGGCCGGGGCGTGTGTGCCATGCGGAGTTCCTGGTTCCGGGACCATGTTGGTCCGGAACAATTGAGCTGTGGCAGGGAGCCCAGTGGTCGACTGGGTTCCCAATCCTGAAGATCCCAAGCGGTATAGCTGTTCGGTGGGGAGTCCATCTGAGGAGAGCTAATGAGAGGCTGGCGATCCAATAGGGTCTCGACAAACCACCGGGGATCGAGGTATCTGGACACTGAGAGGCTGGTCACCTGTCAGTCGGTACCTGAAAGTAACTTGAAGGAGATCCAGGCGTAATTCTACTAAGGAGATTCATCTCCGTAACCACAATTCTCACTGAATCCATTCCAGGAGGGTCTGTGGCAGAGACTTCTCCCAAAAGGTTCCAGTTCATTCCAGGAGGGTCTGTGGCAGAGACTTTTCCTTAAAAGTTTGAGCAATACTCTGGCTGCAAGGTCAGTGAGAGAGGCCTGTGCAGGTACGCTATTCCCACTCAGGCAGGAGTGGCGCAAGAAGTGCTACACGTGGGAGCAGGATTGTTTCCCTATTGCTACGCCTGAATTTGCTATTCTTCTTCTCCTTTCAACTCTACCTTCGTCACCACAAGTTTTATTGTTTTTACCCGGCTGGGTAATAAAGAGCACAGCAAAAGACACCTGTCGTGGACATTCCGTTACTACTGCTATATGCACTATAGACCCCTAAGATGGCGGAGAAGCCATGAGGTAACGTGCCACCTAAAACAAACCAGCAGCTCCTCCGGGGGTAGTGCTACATAAGTCTATGGGCTGGCAGATGTAAACAGAAGTGTGCCCCTTTACATTTGACCACCTTTCATCCAGGAAAAAGACAGTCTTAATAAATTTTTCTGGACCTAACTGTGACAGATTGGAGGTAGCCTGATGTAAACAGACACAAGTCTATTTACATTCAACAGCCCATTGATTCTACAAGGGGCAGCAGACGACTGACTAAATATAGACAAACAACTGTGCAGGCACGGATGTTCTGTTATGATTCAGCAGGAGGTCTGTTTATGGATCCCTTGCTAAATGAGGTGGAGCATGCCTGCGTGAAAGGAGCCTTAGGCTACTTTCACACTGAGGCGCTTTGCAGGCACTATTGCGCTAAAAATAGCTGCAAAAGCGCCCTGGAAGAGCCTCTTCTCTCACTCCAGTGTGAAAGCCCTTCACACTGGAGCGATGCGCCTCAAAGATGCAGCTGGCAGGACATTTTTGAGTGTCCTGCCAGCCGCATCTTTGAGGCGCTTGTAGGAGCGGTGTATATTGCGAGCGGTTTTAACCCTTTTTTGGCAGCTAGCGGGGGTTAAAAGCACCCCGCTACCGGCCAAATATGGCGCCGCAAAAACAACGGTAAAGCGGCACTACAAATAGCGGTACTTTACCACCAACAGCGCAACGCCCCAGTGTGAAAGTAGCCTTAGGCCCCGTACACACGTCCGAAGAACTCGACGTGCCAAACACATCGAGTTCCTCATCGAGTTCTGTGTTGAAGCCGCCGAGGATCTCGGCGAGCCAACTTTCCTCATTGAACAACGAGGAAATAGAGAACATGTTCTCTATTTGGCCCGACGAGTTCCTCGTCGGCTTCCTCTGTGAAAAGTATACACACGACCGAGTTTCTCGGCAGAAGGCTCGGCCTTAGAGTAAGCTCAGTCAATTGCTGGTCTCAGAAAGTACGGTAATTGTAAATGCATTATTTATTTATTTATTTTTTAAACAACAATCATGTTTATAATTACAAAGAACTTGTAATTGCATTTACAATCACTTATTACTCTGAGACCAGCATTTTTTAATGCCTGCCTTCAAGTTAGGGCCAACAATTTTTCAATGTGTGCTTTAAGCTGACTCTAGTAATTGACTGGCTTGGTGAAGGTGCTCCCCTTTTCTACCCACCTTCCTATCCTCCATGCCCTAGCATGGGCCTACTTCCCATTCACAGCGACATGATTCTGAAGCTGATGAGGTCTCCTGGGGCAGCATGCCTGAGAAAATAAAAACCTCCTCACAGTGGACATCCTCTCCAGGCAATATTTATCTCCTTCACCTGCTCACATACCTAGTCTAAACCTCTTAGTGAATGGCTGGGGTTACAAATAAATATGCAGGACTCATAGTATTGTTTCCTTTTGCTCTGTCCACTGGAGAACACTCCTCTGCAACAGCCAGACACAAACAATATTCAGAGCTTAGGGTAAACCCACTGAATGCAGAGAACAATAACACTCAAGAGCTCAGGCTGACTACAGCCTAGCTGCTCACCAAATTTAGACTAGTGGCGCTCCAACTTTGGCAGGGCTGTTATACAAACATGCACTTAGCTACAGTTAAAGAGGTAAAAAAAACTTCAGTTCCCCTTTTGGTTGGGCCCACCATCTTTAAAAATATGGCATGTGTGCAGATAAGCCGAGATCCAGGGCCTGCATTTTCTTTGAGGTCTTCACACATACACAGAAAAAAATCAGTGTGTGCTAGTCTCTGCCTGGTCCTAAAGCCTGCGGCAAATGTGCGTGCGCATGGAACCCCCATAACATGCATGTGCCATAATACCCACATAATATTCATATTTATATATAAATGAGAAAGGCAGTATATGCATGTTAGAATACCATCGATTTTAGGGCTCTTATGATAGTAAACTCAATACTTCCAGAATCTTTCCTTAACCCCAAACAGATTAGAAAGGCATAGCTGTCTTTCATCAAAAAAATGTAAGAAGTGCAAAAAACCCTCTCAATGTGGTGGGCAGCACAGTGGCTAAGTGGATAGCGCTTTCACCTAGCAGCACTAGGGTCATCGGTTTGAATCCAAACCATGGCACTACCTGCCAGGAGATTGCTTGTTCTCCCTGTGCTTGCATGGGTTTCCTCCAGGCACTCCGATTTCCTCCCACACTCTAAGGCTCGATTCACACCTATGCATGTTGCTTTTGAGCGTTTTTGCAATGCTTTTTGCGGTGCTTGCTGCATTTTGATGTGCGTTTTTACCGCGACTTTCGTTTTGCGTTTTTTTTTGCCAGTAATTTTTATTTTTTTACATTTCTTTTAACAACCAGCTATAAACAGGTTAAAAAAAAAAACGCAAATCGCGGCAAAATCGCGGTACTTGCATTTTGGATGCAGGTCCATTGAATTCTATTGCTTTCAAAACGCTGCTTTTGGCAGGAAAAAAAGTCCCTGACCCTTTCCAAAAATGCAGAGGCATAAAAAAGCATTGATGTGAACATGTTCCATAGGAAACCATGTTAAAAAATGTCCCTGCATTTCTGCAAAATGCATCAAAAAAACATTAGTGTGAATGGAGCCTAAAGACATGCTTGTAGGTTAATTAGCTAATTTGGACATTTTCACTTAGAGGTGTACTCACTTTTGTTGCCAGCGGTTTAGACATTAATGGCTGTGTGTTGAGTTATTTTGAGGGGACAGCAAATTTACACTGTTGGGGCCCTTTCACGTGTACCGATCCCATGAGGATCCGTACCTTTCTCATCCGCTTGCTCGGCAGGGATCGCCCGATGATCCCCGCTGAGCCGGCAGATGACAGGGCTGTCCCCGAACACTGTGCAAGGACCACCCTGTCAGATCTCCGCTCTCCCCTATGGGGGGGATTGGATGAACACGGACTGTCTGTCCATGTTCATTCGCTCCGATCCGCAGACGGAAGCAAAAATATAGGATTTTCCCCCGTCTGCAGAATCGGAGCATAGCGGACACTGATGAGATCGGGAGTCAGCGGATATTCATCCGCAGTCCCATAGGGATACATGTATGTCCGTATTTCATCTGAAAACGGATGGATGAAATACAGACATACGGTCCGCTGGTGTGAAAGAGCCCTTATACAAGCTGTAAACTCACTACTTTACATTGTAGCAAAGTATAATTTCTTCAGTGTTGTCAAATGAAAAGATATAATAAAATATTTACAAAAATGTGAGGTGTGTACTTACTTTTGTGAGATACTGTAAGTACCTGTAATAAATAAAAATAAATGTCTCATAAAATATTTAGAAGCCCATATGCAAAATTCTGAAATTATTTTCATAAGACTTTAGGAGGTATTTTTGCGCCATTTCATTTTTTGTGATACTTGTTTACTAATACTGCCTGGTTTTCTCTGTCTGTTGGAGCTGGAGTGCCCCTGTATATGTAGATCTTGTGCTGAAACGCTGGGTACACTGTGCTTTAAGGCTTTCTTCCAGCCTCTCTCCTTTCTTTAATAAATTAAGTACATGTCAGTCCAGGAATACCCGATCATCTGCAAAGAGAATTCATCTGTTTTTCCTTATCATTTTTTGCTAGCATCTTTAGTGTTCTGTTCCAAATGCCGCTTTATGCATAGACATACCTCCATAGATCCAGACTGTCCAGACAACACGGTCACCTGCTGATTGGCACCATCCAAGACACAGAACTTGAATCCAACACAATTTTACTTCAGGCAAGTGCAGAACAGAGGATGTTTCCCAGTACAAAGAAATAGACTCTACTCAATCCAATCTCTGGACTAATAGTGACTGGGGGGGAAATTAAAGAAACAGGGAAGGTCTAGCTTGGACAGAACTATCTAACAGTAAACAGGAGGGGAGGACAGAGGGAGATACCAAAGCACATAAGTAAACAAGTTGTAGTGGTCCTAAGCCACCACTAGATGTCCGCATACATCAAAACAATACAGCTGAATACAACCCTGAAAATGCTTCATGTTTTGATCATGTGAATAGCACTGTGTGCTGTCCATAGTTTCATTTGCATAGGGTTATGAGCCCCTCGAATGCCTGCTTTCAAGGCCAGTGTGAATTTAGCCTAAGGCTGCTTTCACATTGCAGCGTGGAGCCGCGGTGACGGTATAGCCACGCTATTTGTAGCGCGGCTATACCGTCGTATTTATCGCGATATTCGGGCGCTAGCGGTGAGGTTTTAACCCCGGCTAGCGTCCGAAAAAGGGTTAATACCGTGGTTTCACCGCGCTTTCCCATTGATTTCAATGGGAAGGCGCGGTATAGGAGCGGTGAACACACCGCTCCTATACCGCGGTAAAGATGCGGCTAGCAGGACTTTTGGTGCACTTCTGCTAGCTCACCGCTTCAATGTGAAAGCCTTCGGGCTTTCACATTGAACACTGCAGGGCATGATTTTTCATGCGGTATAGCAGCGCTATTTTTAGCGCTGTACCGCATGAAAAACGCCCCAGTGTGCAAGGGGCCTTAGTCTGCATTCACACTTTCGTGTAGCGGGAACAAGCGTTCCCACTGGTGATTGTGGTTGAAGGAGTGGCACAAATAGGGCAGCCAATTGACTTCACAGGTTTCCCTATGCATGTTTGTCGCCTGAAAAAAAAACTCATGCTCCTTTTTGGGAGACAAGCGCAGTGCGTTCTTAAAAAAAATTGTCATGATCAGAGCAGAATTGCATGACTTTTGGAGTTCCATTAAAAAATAATTATATCCAAAAGCGTGTCGCTCATTTTGCTGTGATTTGGGATCACATTTGGCTTATTTTGTTACTAGGTAATATTTGGTCTGGTTTGTATAGTGTCACAGATTACTTTTTATTTGTATTTGTCAAATGCTAGCTACTGTTCTGAATGTGAACCACAAGAATTCTTTGTTTCTATATGCTATGTTACGATCTGCATGTGACTTCACATGGTGAACATAATATCATCGTAATGGCGTGCAGTGTTTTTTTCTGAAAGCAGAATGTAAATATGCTACATAACAATAGATGTAATATATAGAAAATTTATCAAACATATCATTATGTATCCAATAATAACCATGCTAAAAATTCTATTAAATGCTATTAATTTGCTAAGCACTGTTTATAGCAAAACTGACCACATAGTATAGCCCAGTTTGTTGTCGGATAAAAGCAAGTATGTGTTACCCAGGGAATGGGTTATTTAGCCAGTTCCCATCTTAATTGCCAAAATTCCAGGTTTTTACAAATGGAGCAGCACAGCTTAGCTCCGTCCCACTAGCGCTATATCACTAAAGCCTCGTACACACGACCGAGTTTCTCGGCAAAAAACAGCAAGAAACTTGCTGGGAGATATTTTTTTGCCGAGGAAACCGGTCGTGTGTACATTTTCGTCGAGGAAACTGTCGAGAAACTCGACGAGCCAAAAAGAGAGCGAGTTCTCTATTTCCTTGACGGGAATGGAGAAAATTGGCTTGTCGAGTTCCTCGACAGCCTAACAAGGAACTCGACGAGGAAAACGATGTGTTTCTCTCGTCGAGTTCCTCGGTCATGTGTACGAGGCTTTACAGGTTCCAGCACAACTTTGATAATAGGCCTGACCAGGAGTACCACTTTACACCTCACAAGGCCTTTCCTTCCTGTTTCAAGACCTAGTAGTCCATAGTTGAGCCCTTTGCCATGTATGAGGACCACATAATGGTAACCCAAACATCCAATTGAGTGCATCCATGGAACCATTCCACTGTCATGCGGCGTACACACGACCGTTTTTCATGACGAGAAAAATGCTATTTTTTAAATTGGTCATTAAAAACGACCGTGTGTAGGCTCCAGAGCATTTTTCTCGTCGTGAAAAAAAGGGCATTAAAAATGTTGCTCTATTTTTTCTCATCATTTTTCACGTCGTGTGTACGCGGCATCAGAGCTGCTGTTACCAGGTCACCACTCACACCTAACCCAAGCCAGCTGCTAAACACTTTCTCGGGTATAGGCTGTGCTCACTGCTCCTTTAAGGCCTAGTCCAGTACCTCAGTTGTGTGGAACAATAATGTCTGTCCTCCATCTTCAGTTTACAATCTCCCCACATTTTAGCTTAAGCTGCCCCCTCATGGGTGATGCGGAAGAGTCCAAAAACTTCTATATACTAAAAACCAGTAGCGAGGCCTAACCCGCCCTTTGCATAATTACTCCTATTCACTATGTCATGGCTAATTAAATCTGGATGGAGACCAAAGAAACTTTTTACTACTCACCCCTGTGCTGCTCCAATCCGAAGTCAGGTTGCCATTTGAAATACCTTTTACTTCTAAGTATAGAGGAATATCTGAACCCCACAGAAGAGTACTATTATAGGAGAGCAGGGAGGGTGTTTATAGTGTGGTATAATTTTCCACTTGCTTATAATTTCTGTGAAGTGAACCAGTAGATTGGTCATTTTGTTCAGAAGCAGTAGGATCAGTAAACTCTGGCAGCTCAAAGCATTTGCCAATACTAAAGTGTCTTCCTTTTCCCATGTTGTTTTTTCTTTTCATAATTATCAAGCAGAGAGAGCTTAAATCCTCCTCCAAAGTCTCTATGTCCATGCCTTCAGATGGAGACAACCAATTGCCCTGAAAAGGTCTGGATACCACTCACCTTTAGTTCAGGCTAGCAGTGCTGACATCCTTAAAGGAACACTAAGGCCGGAATCACACTAGTGCGTTGCGTTTTTGAGCTGCGTTCTCGTTGCGAATTTCTCTAGAGGGTGTTCTGCAGATCAACTGCGTTTTAGCTGCAGATCAGGTGCGAATTTGGAGACCTGGGAGAAGTTCCGGGTGAGAGGAGAGTGGGGGAGAATTGTATTGAGCTGAATGAGAGAAATTCCTGCAGAGAACTGAACACATGTGCGAATTAGATGCGTACCCATAGAAGATAATGGGACTGAATTCGCACCTGAGCCGCACCGCAAGACATAAAAACCGCACACGGTTTGGAGGCAATGCGCAGTGCGGATGCATCGCACATATGTGAACCAGCCTCATTGAAAACAATGTATTTTAAAATGTCCTGCGATTTGGATGCGGTTGAAACCGCACTCAATTCGCTTAGGTGTGAACCTAGCCTTAAGGTTCGTTTTTTATTAGATCAATTGATTGCTGTAAGCAAGAGCATTTAAATATCACTTACCTTGTTTTTCCTTTTGACCTCCAAAATACAGTAATCCAGGTTTGAAAATGCCATTTCCTGTCTCTCCTCTTCTAGCTTTCCACCAGCATCTGAGCTGTTTTGCATGGTGGAAAGCAGAATGTGCTCACCCCCTCCCTATGACTACAGCCCTGCGTGAAGATGCTCTCTTATCCCTCACAGGCATGGAGGCCAAGCTTAATGGGAACTGTAGTTCCCATTAGGCCGTGATGTAGCAAGAATGAATGCGCACCGCAAATCAGGAAGTCAGTGAGAATAACGATTCAGGAGTGCTGGAGGTGAATAAAACAGCTCGATTTCAACAGGGATCAAACTAGTTATAATGCAAAACATTACTTTTTACTTTATCAGCTACTGTCAGACTTTAATTTAAGAGGAAAATATTTTTGTCTTTACAACCCCTTTAAGACAACTGCCTGCAGGGTGTTGATCTGGTCATATTATCACTTCATGTCCCAAGGGCCCATCCAAGGGTATCATGAGACATGTAGTTCTCTGAGATGCATGTACATCTGTCATTTGTCATGTGCGGCATAGTACCTGCTCTCCCTGTGCCCAGCATTAGCAAGGAATTTGGCCAATTGGTGACATCACAAGTATAAAAACTTGAGTTTTCTGGCCACTCAGGAAGAGAGCAGATTGGATGTCCTATTGGCTTTATCCCAGAGTTCGGCTTTAGGGGTGTATTCTTAAAAAAAGCTGCAAAGCATTTCCTCCAGTGCAAATGAATATAAATTAGTTCTGTATGTATTGGTGGTGGGGGGGGGGGGGAGAATGTTATTAGGCTATTTTCTGTGCTGGTCACAGAAAATATGGAACATATTGAATTTCCTATGATAGTCAGCACCATCTAATGGCCAAGTGCAGTATTTTCCATTTTATATCACAAAAAAAACATTTGTCTAGCACAGTAAATAGCCTAATAATAAAAACAAAAATTGTCCTATTCAAACACAGCAAATGTACAGACGTCTTCAAACCTCCACTATTGTTTTAGATTATCAGGCAGATGTAAAAATAATATTCACTGAATATAAGTGACAATATAAGTCATGTTGTACTTTAAGATCATTGCATTAAACCATGCAAATAATGAATGTTTAAAAAGTTGTATTTGATTTGTTGATAAGATATTACACAAACCTAAAAATATGCTAAACATTAAAGGTGGGTTAATGAAAAAAGGGGTTGGTGCTACAGCTGGTTCCAGGGTGAAAAAGACAGACAGATATAAATAAGGTTAGGGAGGGACATTGAGAGGCATTTTCTAAAGATTCCCACAAACTAGTGTGTTCAAAAACAATATTTGTATCACACCTGCCAATTTTTTTTCTGATATAGTCTTTTTTTCTTACTTATCCATTTTTATCTGTCTTCTCAGATGATATTCTATGCAAAGGAGAGGGGAGAGATAGATTCAGCAGGCTTTCTAGTGGTATAAAAAGAAGATGACCCCTGCCACTGTAGTGTTGGGGAGAGTAATAACAAGGTAATATTTCTTTTCTCTTTAACACATTGTTAAATAGACTTTTTCAGTGTCTTGACAGGGGTGACATTACCTGCTAACTATACCATATAGATTTGATAAATTTATAAATTGAACTGATTACTTGTGGCTTTAGTCACCTAAGATCAACACTGACAAATTTTGACAGCTTTGACCCCTAAAATAACAGATTTTAACTGCTGTACCATATCGTCTTCGATATACTGTGCTTTCATGCAGGGCTGGACTGGGACAAAAATTTGGCCCTGGACTTCATCCAGACTGGCCCACTTTGACAGGTCTCTCCCATGGCGGCCGGACAACTCCTGCACCCCCCCAGCCACCCAACCCCCTCTCCCCCTTAACTAGCCACTCTACTTTATTAGAGTAGAACGGCTGGTACTGGTACTCTTATGGGCAGTACCAGTGGGGAAGCTAGACATTATTTCACCCGGGGCAAAGAATCAGTTCGGTGCCCCCCCCTTATGGGACAAGATTAGGCAGAAGTGAGAAACTCCCAGGCCATAGCTGTTGAGTCAGCTGTCTGTCCCCTCCCCCACGCTCCTCTGTCGCCCCCCTACTCCTCTGGTCCTCCCCCTGCTTCTCTGTTCCCCCCAGGTGAGTGCTGCGGGGAGGGAGAGGAGGTGAGCGCTGCGGGAAGGGAGAGACAAAGGAGCGGAGGGGGCGGCGGTCCGCTGTCACTGAAGCCGGCCCACTAAGCCATCGGCCCACCGGGAAACTCCCTGTAGTCCCAATGGCCAGTCCATCCCTGCTTTCATGTGAAGTGGTCCTATGGTTGGCTTCTCAATATACCAATAGATGAACTCAATCCCTTTGACCACTAATAGGCCAGGATTTACCCTCCTAGATGTCTTAGTTAGCCAGGTTCCAAGGCCCTGGAGTCTGCTTTTGTTCCACTGAAATCCATCATCCAAATAGCGGGCCGGACACCGAAGACATTCAACTCCAGTCAGGGTCTATTGCAATGGTAGTACACTGCTCACTCCCACCCAAGGCCATACCCCCAACATGTTTCACTCACGGCAGAGCTTAAACATGGGGATCTGCTATGGGTGAAACATGTTGGGGGGAATGGCTTTGGGTGGGAATGAGTGATGTGCTGTCATTGCAAGAAAACCTTGACTGGAGTTGAACGTCTTCAATATAGTTATGTCTGATTCTCTAGGCATGTGTTCCTCCGGAATGTTGTACGTAATTATAATATGTGCAGCCTAGGAATAAGAAAGTTCATCATTGTGTTTACTGGTATTATGCTTGATGAAGAGGGACTATCCAAAATAGAATTAGAAAAAAGTTAATGTTGTTTAATTTTAGATTAACATTAATATGTCCTCCATACATGTTTTCTCATTAAACAACTAAAATATTTGGTTATATAAAGGAATCCAGCTAGGTTTCACATCCTTGCTGGAATATTCTCATTACTCGTGCAAAGGAAGGATTTATTGAGCAGCATTGGTATTAAAGTAGTAGTGGAGAAAATAGGCACTGATTCACACTGTTCTATATCCTTCTGCCAAACCCAATTCCTATATGATTTCCTACCTAATATATAGATTCTTAAGCCTCGTACACATGACCGGTTTTCCTGGCAGGAAAACTGCCAGGAGAGCATTTGGCTGGGAATCCCAGCCGTGTGTATGCTCCCTAGCAGTTTTCCTGTCAGGAAAACAGCCGGGAATCCCGACGGAAAATAGAGAACCCTGCTCTCTATTTTCTTGTTGGGTTTCCCGGCAGAGTGTTTCCTGCAGAGAAAACCGGTTGTCTGTATGGGTGAAAAAACGTGCATGCTCGATAACACTTTGACGCATGCGCGGTAGCATACAAGGTTATTGTGGGGTGCAGCAAGATGGCAGCGACTGCATCGAATGTGACGAGACACGGGCTCGTCGTAGTCTATGACGTCACCACGTTCTTGCCATTCAAAAGAACGGTGGGATTTTGTGTGGCCGTGTGTATACACGGCTTTTCAAGTCAAGCCTGCCAGGAATCCCGTCGGGAATACCAATTTTTTTTTGCTGACGGGATTCCCAGTCGTGTGTACAGGGCTTTATTCATTATCGTTTTCCCCTTTGTGTTATACCCTTCCTTGTTGGATTACACAAACGTTGGTTGTATGATGTTCCACAACAGCTGTGCATTCACTTCTTTATTCAATGCTTACATGCTGTATTTGTCATATTTAGATACGATTTTCACCATTGTCCATGTATAGTTCTTTGGGATGTTCTGTACAAATCAAAACCTTTCTAAATAGAAAAAAGAACAGATAAAAAAGAAAGTGCTGCTCATTCAACTCCTCACCCCCATCCCTAACACATTTGACATTGTTTTTTAACAGGCAGTGGGTACTTTTTTGACAGATACTTGCTCCAACTTCCTCAATTCTCACCTAGGCGAGATTGAAGTGTATTTAGGCACGCCCCCACCCACAGCCTCCTGGGACATGTCACATATCTCAGGAGGCTGCAGGACCAGTTCTGAAGCAACACATGATCTGCGCAGTGGGGAAGCAGCTGGTATTCCTCAGGAAGTTACAGTAGGCTACCATTTCTAAAATGACAATGCTAGGACCCACAGCAGTAAGACATCGCTGGACCCCAGGCATTGGTATGTATCTGATTTTTAAAAGTCAGCAGCTGCAGTATTTGTAAATAAAAAGTTCTTTAAGGCCCCTTTCAGACGTAGGGACGAACGGTCCGTTTATTACAAGTCCGTTTACGGACTTGTAATGGTTCCCTATGGGATTGCAGACGTTAGCGGATAATGCATCCGCTAACGTCCGCAACCATCCGCGTCCACAAAGATCCGCTTTTGCGGACGGAAGAAAACCCTATTTTTTTTCCGTCCGGCGGAACGGATCGGATTAATACGGACACACGGTCCGTATTCATCTGATTCACCATAAGGGAAGAGCGGAGGAGAGACAGGGCGGTCTCTGCACTGTGTGCAGAGACCGCCCTGTCCGCCAACAGCTCAGCTGACGGCTGATTACTAAAATTATGACAGGTTTGTGTATGCATGATCCTATTTTCAGTTTATAACTGTCATTTATATATTAGTTTACACAATTACTAGCAGAACAGAATATTTGCAGAGACAAGTCTTGAAAGCCAGTAATGATATTCTTAGTAAGATTCCACTGGATACAGAATGTAATGCACCTGGGGCATAGGTAAGGTGTGTGTGTGTGGCCATTAAAGAAAGTAAAGCCAACAAATTCACATTCTGTGAATGAATGAGTTGAAGAAGGTTTCCTCTGTTGAGTACCTGTCCAAGGCTTATCATGTTCATGATGGAAAAAAACAAGCCTGGGAAAGGTACTTCATTGGATTGTCCCATTTCCTATGTCTTGGAGGCAGACACTATGAATCAGTGCTACATTCACAGTATCCAGTGGGGGGGGGGGGGGGTACAGAGGGACAATGCAACTGGACTTGGTAGGTGACAATGGCAATCGGACTGGAGGGGGAAAGCACTGCAGGGTGATGACAGGTTGTGCTGGAGGCAGGCACTGGAAAATCTTCTAAGGCCTCGTACACACGATCAGTCCATCCCATGAGAACGGACCGATGGACCGTTTTCATCGGTTAACCGATGAAGCTGACTGATGGTCCCTCGCGCCTACACACCATCGGTTAAAAAAACGATCATGTCAGAACGTGGTGACGTAAAACACAACAACGTGCTGAAAAAACGAAGTTCAATGCTTCCAAGAAGCGTGGACTTGATTCTGAGCATGCATGGATTTTTAACTGATGGTTGTGCCTACTAACGATCGTTTTTTTGCCATCGGTTAGGAATCCATCGTTTAAATTTAAAGCAAGTTGGCTTTTTTTAACCGATGGTTAAATAACCTATTGGGCCCACACACGATCGATTTTGACCGATTGAAAACGGTCCATCAGACCGTTGTCCTCTGTTTAACCTATCGTGTGTACGAGGCCTTAAAGATATCTGTGTGGTCTCTTGGCTGGATCTAAATCTTTTGTTTATTACTGGGTTCCGTGATTGTGTTTTGCTGTTGGTAACATTACAGCTTGCATTGCTTGATGGAATGGAACAGTGTTTTATATGTGACCTTATGTAGATTGATATTGTTCTATACCTAGTGCATTATATGACTGGCCACCGCATTCAGTACACTGTGTTGTTATTGACATGTTCCTACTCTATACACTGGGCCCTATATGACATCTTCCTGTCCACTGAACTCTGTACACTGGACTATATATGACATGTTCCTGTCCACTGCACTCTACACACTGGGCTATTTATGACATGTTTCTGACCATTGCACTTGGTACACTGGGCTGTATATGAAATGCTTCTGACCATTGCAATCTGTACCCTTTGCTGTATAGGACATACTTATGACCATTTCACTCTGTACCCTGGACTGTGTATGACATACTTCTGACTATTGCACTCTGTGTGCTGGGCTGATTATGACACGTTCCTAACCACAGAACTCATTGGGCTATATATGACCTATTCCTGACCATTGCACTCTGTACACTGGGCTGTATATGGTATGCTCCTGACTATTGCAATAGGTACACTAAGCTGGCTGTATATGACATACTTCTGACTACAGCACTCTGTATGCTGGGCTTTATATGACATACCCCTGACCACTTCACTCTGTACACTGAGCTGTAAAATGACATACTTCTGACCATTGCATTCTGGACATTGGGCTATATATGACATACTTCTGACCATTGCACTCTGGACACTGGGCTTTTTGTGACATACTTATGAATATTGCACTCTGTATGCTGGGCTGTACTGTATATGACTAACCCTAACCACTGCACTCTTTATGGTAGAGAGAGACTTGTAAAGCGCAACACATGCGAACTGAATCGCCTCTGGGCGCTGTATCCATTTCATGGGTAAGGAACCCCTTGACCTCAGAAGAGATGGGTTTTAATCTTTCTCCTGAAGGCCAAGTGGTCCGACTCCAGTCGGATGGTGGTTGGTAGTGAATTCCACAGGCGAGGTCCCTGGACTGCAAATCTTCGATCTCCTTTTGACTTGTATCTGGCCTTGGGTATCTGGAGGAGGTTTTGATTGGTGGATCGCAGAATGTGATTGGGGTTATGGGCTTTTATTTTTTCGCATAGATATTGGGGGGCGTTGCCTTGAATACACTTATGTATTAGGCAGAGTGCCTTGAAAGTGATTCTGTCTTTTACTGGCAACCAATGAAGGGATCTCAGTGAAGGTGAGATTGATTCCCATGGTTTTTTCCCAGTCACTAGTCGAGCGGCCGTATTTTGAACGACTTGCAGACGAGTGATTTGGTATTTGGGGAGTCCTAGATAGAGGGCATTTGCGTAGTCGAGTCTGGAATTGATGATTGTTCCCACCACGACTGCAATGTCCTCTTTCGGGATAAAGGGCGTGAGTCTGCGTAGTAGGCGCAGCAGATGGTGGGATCCGCTGACTACTGACCCTATTTGTGCATCCATTGTCATGTAGGTATCGAAAATGACTCCGAGACTTTTGACTTTGGTGCTAGGGGTGATAGTTTTACCCAGAATGGGCGGGGGAGTCCATGTTGACTCAGGGTGATTTTTCCGGTTAGCGTGAAACAGGAGAAGTTCTGTTTTCTAACCATTGAGTTTAAGATAACTGTTTGTCATCCAGTTATCTATTAGAGTGAGGCATTTCTCTAGTCCAAGAGAATGATCCTTTTTGTTGCAGATGCGGAAATACAGTTGTGTGTCGTCTGCATAGGAGTGGTAAAGTAACTTCTGGTTACTGATGATTTCAAAGAGAGGGCGAAGATAGATATTAAACAATACGGGCGATAAGGGAGATCTCTGAGGGACTCTGCATGACACCGTACGTTTTTCAGAAGTGAAAGACCCCAGTTTCACTATTTGTGATCGGTTTTCCAAGAAGGAGGAGAACCAGGGTAAAACACATTCAGCGACTCCGGCTACTTCAGCTAGCCTAGCCAGTAGTAGTCCGTGGTCTACAGTGTCAAAAGCCGCGCTTAGGTCCAGCAGTATCAGGAGACAAGATTCTCCTTCGTCTGCGGCCTCTAGAGCGTCATCCCATATTTTAAGCAGCGCCGTTTCTGTTCCGTGACCCGGACGGAAGCCTGATTGAAACGGATCGAGTAATTTATGGGTGTCTAAATGCAGTTGCAGCTGTTGTACAACTACTTTCTCCATTACCTTGGAGAAGACATTTAGAGCTGTTATGGGCCTCCGGTTGTTTGGGTCTTTGGGGTCGAGGGTAGTTTTTTTAGAATTGGTTTTATTGTACCTTGTTTTAGCATATGATTATATGATATTATATATATATATATATTATACAACAGTTGTTGGTTACGCAACAATCGGTAGGTTATTGAAGTTCTTCCCGAAGTAATTGCATAGAAGAAAAGTGTATGCACTGTCTGTATATGTGAGAATCTCACTTGTCTTTAAAGCATACATTGTGGGTACTATATTTATTTGTTACAGTGAGTGCACAGTGAGTAGGCTCAAATTTTATTCCCCCACCCCAACCCACAGTGCAATTCACACCCACAATTATTTGCCAGAGAATGTGACTTCAATTTATACTCCTCTGGGTACTCAAGGCAGAGCTTCAACCAGGAAAGCAAAATATCTATGGCTCTGTAATGTAGAACCATTATTGAAAATATTTGACATTGTAGTTAAAATTATGGAAATATTAGTCTGGCAGAGATGACTTTAAAGGGGGTCTATATAAATATTTTCATCCAAGATTGACACAGCTTTTACCCAAGATTACCACACTTTTTAACTGGGTTCAAGCGGAAAAATGTGTAATGCCTTGTACACATGAACGATTTTCCTGTCGGGAAAACTGCCATGAGAGCTTTTGGCCGGGAAAACCCAGCTGTTTTTAACCCTATGGGAAACACTGCGATGAAGCATACATACTGCCGGGATTCCCGACCAAAGATCTAATAGCAGTTTTCCTGTCGGGAAACCCAGCCGTGTGGAGAGGGAAAAAGTTACTGAGCAGGTTCTCGGTTTTCCCGGCGGGCTTTTTACCCCCGGGAAACAGAGTCGTGTGTACGAGGCATGAGTCATGAATGAAATTTGTGTGAATCGTGTATTTGTTTTAGAAATATACGTACCCCAAGTGTATTTAGAACTTGCACTTTCTAGTGTTTGGTAAAGACAAAGACATTTCAGTTCTTTTTTTTTTTTTTATGCAAATCAGCTCCGAAAGAATGGGTGGCACCAACCTGACTTATAGGTTTGTAAGGTTGTGTGGTAAAGATTGCAGTACGGTCTGACCTAGAAGATAACAGAAAAAGTCTTGATTGAGGCTAAGGGCCTATGCACACGTATCCATTTTGATGTAGCAAAATTCAGTAAAGTAGAAATCTATTTAATTTTCTATGCGACTGGTTCAAACCAATGCACTTCAGTTTTACATGAAAGGCAAAGAGAAACTATATCGGCCCATTTGCACCTACTTAACTGCTTTACTGTGCGCTCTGTATACACATGGAACAGTGTGAGTCCATAATTACCACTAAGCTCTGGAAACCATCTCAGAAGCAGCACGTAAGGTATGCTGAGAGCTATGAAAGAAGTGAATAAGCATAGGTCATACATGACAGGGTGGACGGGGAACCTGACAGCAGGGGGTTAACTCGTTTAAAGTTGTGTGGAAAGTGTTGATGCTTACTTGATTGTGTTGAGCAGACAAGGTGATTGGGAGGAGCAAGGGAGGGTATTTGGTGGGGAGGAGTGGTGTAGATTCTCTGACAGGTCTCCCCTCCACCCCCTGCTACACCGACTCACAGCTGGAACCCCCCTTCCCCTCGGGGCTGCCTTACAGAACTTTGTCCGGAGACTCCCCGTATAGTAGGACACCGCATTCGGGTACTGCCTGACCTAAGCCAGATGGAATTGGCTAATAGGATTAAGCTGTTTCTATGTTCCATTCATGGGGACACCAGTGCTGGAATCTACTGGCGGGGTCACAGTGGTGAGCGCATCGGTTCTCTCTTTATAGAAGAGTGTGTTTGATATTTAAAACCTGAGATCAACCCAGTCCAGTAAGAGGCTTAAATATCTGTGGAGATAGCACTTTGAGCACACCAGTACTGATTTGTCTGTGTCCAGCACTGAACACATTTGACTACTTGGAATTATAATTATGTGGATTTGGACATTTTTTTTTATACATGTAGGACTTTTTGTGATATGTGCTGTATATTTATTTGATCACATATAGGGTATTATACTGGTTGGCGTCAGTATAATTATAGGTAGATTTCTTAAAGAGATAGGTGCATTTTTTATTTGTACTTGATATTATTATTTGTATATTAAATAAGTATTGTAAGTATTGTTGGCATCATTTTATTTAGCTAATCTTGACATATACTCATGAGATTTAAAGGACATGTGCACTTTTTTGTTTGTTTAAATAGATTTAGAGTCTAGTATTCAGGCAGGCTGTTTGCTGCAATAGTCAGCAATCCTCTTCAAGTTTGGCGATCCTAAGGCCCCTTTGACACTGAGGAGTATTTCAGGCGTTTTCGCACTAAACATAGCGCATTAATAACGCCTGAAATACTCCTGCCCCAGCATTCTCAATGTGAAAGCCCGTGCTAATACCGCCCGCATTGCGCCTCTGCAGAGGCGCATTGTGGGCGGCATTAACCCTTTTTTGGCCGCTAGCAGGGTTTAATACCGCTAAGGGACGAATGCTGCCGCAATTCCGACTGTATTGTGCTGCTATAAATGGCTATACCGCCACCGCACATACTGCCCCAGTGTGAAAGGGGCCTAAGTCGTTGGATGAATTTCCCTGCCCTAATTGTTCTTATTATAGGATTATGTATTTGTTTTGTGGTTGTTCAGCAGTTTGTGACCCATTTCTTGGTAAAACAGTGGGACCCATCATAGGTATGGTGTCCTCTAATTAGTCTGGTTTTGTTCAGAGTGACCCAGTAGTGGTTAGATTAGTAGTTGTCTGAGGTCAGCTAGTCCCCCAAGGAGGTGTTTGGCGGCTGGGGACATAACTTAGCCAAATGGTGCCATCAAGAAAATTTTTACCTGTATTGTTATGATTTTGTTATTTAAAGTTTATGTTTAATAAAAGGCAAATTTGGACAATATGAGTAGTGTCATTCTTTTGGAAGGGTGGTTTAATGAGGTGTCCTGTATTTATGTGACCTCTGAACTACTCTGGTCAAGGCTTGGTTCACACTGTCCCCAGCTTGTTGCAGTGTGTGTGGAGTCACACATGCATAAGGGTAAATACATCCATAGAGTTCCCCCTTCACATTAAAGTAATATTAAAGTCTTGTTTTTTTTTTTTTTTATAATAAACATGTTATACTTACCTGCTCTGTGCAATGGTTTTGCACAGAGCAGCCCAGATCCTCCTCTTCTCGGGTCCCCCGCCGACGCTCCTGGCCCCTGCCGAGCTGCTTGGTTTGGGGTCACCCAAGCAGGCTCGCTCCTGTGCAGTAACACAGAGCCGGAGCTTGACCCGCCCCCTCCCTCTCGTAAATGGCCCATTGGCTGTGAGTGACAACAGCAGAAGCCAAGGAGTGAGAGTCCTCGGAGAGCTGAGGCTCTCATGCAGACCGTTGGATTGAGATAGTTCTCAAGTAAGACCCCTTTGACACTGAGGAGTTTTTTAGGCGGTACAGCGCTAAAAATAGCGCTGCTATACCGCCTGAAAAACTCCTGCACTGCATACTCAATGTGATGCGCTGGCGGGAGAGAAAAAAATCTCCTGCCAGCAGCATCTTTGGAGCGGTGAGAGGAGCGGTATACTTTAAAACAATGGGAAACCGCGGCAATACCGGCAATACTGTAGAGGCGCATTGCGGCCGGTATTAACCCTTTATCAGCCGCTAGCGGGGGTTAATACCGCAGCAAATCCGACGGTATAGCGCCACTATTTTTAGCGGCGCTATATCGCCACCGCGCCTCCCGCCCCAGTGTGAAAGGGGCCTAAGTAATAGGGCTGCAGACAGAAGGTTTTTTACCTTTTATACATAGAATTCAGGTGAAAAACCTTGAGCGTTTAGAACTACTTTAAACGTCAGTGCATAAATGTGAACCAGATATATTGGAAAGAATGGGATTTCTACTTGATTCATGCAGCAACATGCATTTGTTTTGCTGCACAAAAACATACAAGTGTGAATAATTAATTTATAACACACCATGCATTCACAGCGGATGTAAATGGAGGCCTAGAAATGCATATACAAAGCACCACAGCCAGCTTAGGACAATTTTGCTCTTTTGATGCAGTCTATGAATGGATATATCAGCTTTTCATAGATGTCACTGATTCCTTTGAATTGATGTATACTCGTTGCTTGTAATGCCATCTCAATAAAATATTTCATTCCTTTTTTCACTGCCATACTTTATTAAGGCCTTAATCACACAGGCATACATAAATGTGGTGTATCGGTGCAAAGAAATATGTTTTGGGTTTCATATCTGCTCCCAATTTGACAGCCATGCAGGTGTGGGTGTGTGTCCCCAAACACAGATATTATACATTTGAAGACATGCACCCATATCCACATGGCTATCAAATTGGGACCAGCATCTGCTCTTATGCAGCTGCTCCGTCACAATAGATAAGAATGGGACTGCCTGCATGCAAATACACGGAAAACCTGTGCATCCCATGGGGGCTGTACATCCCTTTGTACATATGTCTGCTTAAGTATGCCTGTGTGAATGAGACCTTACTTTTAAGCTGACCTCTTAGCCAATACTTGTATGAAATACCTTTGTATTGTTTTCTCTATATTCCATGATTTGAAGATACTGTTCTTAGCAACACTTTTTTTAAATCCTAGAGATATTAAATTGCCAGACTTGACCTGTGCCCAATAAATAAGTATGCCACCTGGTTTTATTTTTATATAGTCTAGGGAGATATTTCAGCTTAGTAAAATGTTGCCTAATGCCGTGTACACACGATCGGTCCATCCGATGAGAACGGTCTGATGGACCGTTTTCATCGGTTAACCTGACTAACCTAACCTGATGAAGCTGACTGATGGTCAGTCGTGCCTACACACCATCGGTTAAAAAAACGATCGTGTCAGAACGCGGACACGTAAACCACGTACGCCGGCACTATAAAGGGGAAGTTCAAATCCAATGGCGCCACCCTTGGGGCTGCTTTAGCTGATTTTGTGTTAGTAAAAGACGTTTCGCGCTTTTCTGTCTGTTACAGCGTGATGAATGTGCTATCTCCATAACGAACACTAGTTTTACCAAAACAAGCGCTCCTGTCCCATAATTTAGTCTGAGCATGCATGAATTTTTAACCGATGGTCTGCCTACTAATCGTTTTTTTTCTATTGGTTAGGAATCCATTGGTTAAATTTAAAACAAGTTGGCTTTTTTTTAACCGATGGATAACTAACCGATGGGGCCTACACACGATCAATTTGGACCAATGAAAACGGTCCATAAGACCGTTCTCCTCGGTTTAACCGATCGTGTGTACGCGGCCTAATACTGTAGTTCTGTGCCTGTTTTTGGAAATACATTTTCATCACATTTTTAAGTGGTGATGAAATGGAATAGGCAAATCCTTCAATGGAACATTGTCAAATCCATATATTTTATGTTTTTTGCATTTAATGTGAATCCTACTTTGTCTTAAACATGCCCAACTTTATAGGCTGGAAATCGCTGTGGTTTCCTAAACATATGTGTAAACACAGTGAGGTTGATTTACTAAAAGAATAGAAGCTGTTTAAAAATAATACTAATCTTGCAAATTAAGGTTGTTATATAAGGTGAAAAACAAAAAATAGAGCATACAACCTTATTTAATATCTTTAAAACAATTAATAAAATATAAAAGCCAAAAACATACTCACAAAAGTACGGAGATCTGAAAACGAAAAATGGTGTGAGTGCTTTGTGTGGCCTGGACCTCACTTGATAACAGACAGACAAGCTGTTTTGAGGGCAGAACACCCTTTTTTAGAGATTAAACCTCCTGCCATTCTACCCCTTGGTTAAATAGGCCAATTGGCAAACATAATAAATGTATAAACCGCTCCTCCATTGCTAAAGTATACCTGTGTTTACTTTAAATACTATGGGCCAGATTCAGGTACATTGTCCTATCTTTGTGCCGGCGTAGCGCATCTCATATGCGCTACGCCGACGTAACATTGAGAGGCAAGCTGAGTATTCACAAAGCACTTGCTCCCATATTTACGCCAGCGTAACGTAAATAGGCCGGCGTAAGCCCGCCTAATTCAAAGTAGGCAGGTAGTGGGCGTGTTGTATTAAAATGAGTCGTGACCCCATGTAAATGCATGGCCGTACGAACAGCGTATGCGCGCACATGCTCAGAATCACGTTGCATATACTCCCTAAGATACGACGGCTCAATGCGTATAACGTGAACGTAACTTACGCCCAGCCCCATTCACGTACGACTTACGTAAACAACGTAAAATACGATGGCTGTTCCGACGTTTCCGACGTCCATACCTTAACATGACTTACCCCTGCTTTATGAGGGGTAAACTTATGCCGGACGTACGCCTTACGTAAACGGCGTAGATTACTGCG
This sequence comes from Rana temporaria, assembly GCF_905171775.1. Classification (NCBI taxonomy): domain Eukaryota; kingdom Metazoa; phylum Chordata; class Amphibia; order Anura; family Ranidae; genus Rana; species Rana temporaria. The sequence continues at coordinate 96,827,025 of NC_053496.1, forward strand.
ACGGGCGTAAGTACGTACGTGAATCGGCGTATCCTGCTCATTTACATATTCGACGCGTAAATCAATGGAAGCGCCCCTAGCGGCCAGCGTAAATATGCACCCAAGATACGACGGCGTAGGAGACTTACGTTGGTCGTATTAAGCCAAAATTCAGACGTATCTTGTTTCCTGAATACGGCTCATAGATACGACGGCGCATCCTAGAACTTAGGCGGCGTAACAATAGATACACCGTCATAAGCTGTCTGTGAATCTGGGCCTTATTGTCCAGGGAATTAAAAATAACAGGATTTTTGCTAGTGCATGATTGGGTATTTCAAGTGAACACACATTTACCCTATTTATAAATGTTCACTTTGCAAAGTAAACAGCCACTAGTAAATTAACCCTAATGTCTACACAGTTTTTGTGTTATATTAAATGTTCTTGAAAGAGCCTTTTTTTGTTCTTATAAATTTTGACTAGGTTATAGAACATCTGTCAGACTGCCTGCTGCCCTGTGTGTAGCCTCGTACACACGACCGAGGAACTCGACGGGCGAAACACATTGTTTTCCTCGTCAAGTTCCTATTTAGGCTGTCGAGGAACTCGACAAGGCAAGTTTCGCCATTTCCATAGAGGAAATAGAGAACTTGCTCTCTTTTTGACTCGTCGAGTTTCTCAACAGTTTCCTCAACGAAAATGTACACACGACCGGTTTCCTCGGCAAAAAAATATCTCCCAGCAAGTTTCTTGATGGATTCTGCCGAGGAAACCGGTCGTGTGTACGAGGCCTCAGTCTCCGTTGGGAGGTTGCATAGGAAAACATGCTGCACGTTAACTCACTGCAGCCATATTACCAGCCCTGAAAGACCCGCAGTTGTGAAAGGCATCTTGAATCAGGAGATTGGTAACGGAAAAGGTGGAATCCATGCTCCCTCCTACCAGTGATCATCCTGGCTTCTGATATATTCTGATGAGCCTCCTTGTCCATTGAGGTTTTTGTCAGGTAGTTTGCCTTTAGAAATGTTGGGAAGCAGCATATGAGGGTTTCGGCAACAAGCTGACCAAATAGCTAAATGGTCAATGAGCATATCTGAATGTAGTTTGTAGATATAACCTCCCTTGCAAAACATAGACTTGCTAACTGACCATATATAAAGCACATATTGAAACAGTTCCCCGCCTTCCCTGCATTTGTCCAGTTTTCTTTTTTTTTTTTCCATGCATGAAATTTTGGTTTTGCAATGCTTGACTTGAATAAAGTAATACATTTGGAGGAGGAGTGATTGGGAGAAGCTTACCACTGTGAAGTTATTTTTAAGTAGCTGCTCTGAGTATTTGTGTTTCAAAAGTATGTTAATGCTAAATAATGATAAACATGGCAGATACAGGAGGTCCTTCTACCATACCATAATAGTTTACAGATTTGTATCTTTCTTATCTTCTGTACCCCATGTGAAGAAAACTGGTAACAATTGGAAGGGGAAAAAAAGATCTATTGTATTATTTATAGGAGAGGATAGAACATCTGATTACCTAGAAACTGAATGTGGTCAAGTCCTTAGACTATGAAGTATAATCACTCTCACGTGAGCCTCATGACACTATGAAGCAAGAATAGGTTACCTAAGACCTAAAGTTAGACATTTGTGCTTTTTCATCTGAGAACATTCCAAACCTACACAGAGCCCTGTTTTTATGTCACCTTACATGCAACTAGATACTGTGTGAACCAGGGCTGGACTGGGACAAAAATTTGGCCCTGGACTTCATCCAGACTGGCCCACTTTGACAGGTCTCTCTCATGGCGGCCGGACAACTCCAGCACCCCCCCCCTGCCACCCAAGCCCCCTCTTTCACCTTCACTAGCCATTCTGCTTTATTAGAGTAGAACGGCTGGTACTGGTACTCTTATAGGCAGTACCAGTGGGGAAGCTAGACATTATTTCACCCGGGGCAAAGTATCAGTTCAGTGCCCCCCCTTATGGGACAAGATTAGGTAGAAGTGAAAAACTTCCAGGCCATAGCTGTTGAGTTAGCTGTCTGTCCCCTCCACCATGCTCCTCCCCCTGCTTCTCTGTTCCCCCCAGGTGAGCGCTGCAGGGAGGGAGAGGAGGTGAGCGCTACGGGAAGGGAAAGACAGAGAAGCAGAGGGGGGGCGGCGGTCACTGAAGCCGGCCCACTGAGCTATCGGCCCACCGGGAAACTCCCTGTAGTCCCAATGGCCAGTCCATCCCTGGTGTGAACCCTGTGTACCATGGCTCTGGCCGCAAAATCTACACTTCTTCAGGAGGAATATAAAGGTTTGTTTTTTATTTTCTAAATAGGTTCCTTTAAGCTAGTGTATTGTTGGTTCACTTACCGTTTCCTTTGATTTCCCTTCTAAATGTTTTTTTTTTCTTTTGTCTGAATTTCTCACTTCCTGTTTCTCCTCGGTAAGCTTGCCCCCATCATCCGAGCCATTCTGGCTGGGGTTTAGTCAGCCAGAACAGCTTACTGAGGAGGAACAGGAAGTGAGAAATTCAGACAAAGAAAACAAAGAAAAGAAAACATTTAGAAGGGAAGTCGAAGGAAAAGGTTAGTGAACCAACAATGCACTAGCTTAAAGGAACCTATTTAGAAAATAAAAAAACAAACCTTTACAACCACTTTAATACATTGGTGTACATGCCATGGTAGTAGTAGGGTCTTCATTGGTGATGTCGAATTAATTAGCTCAGAGAGAGGTGAATATACAAAAAAATAATATCTGACATATACTGTAGCATGTGATAGCCTGAACTTAGTCAATATGAGGGACAGCGTCAAAGCACAATATTTGCACAATTTTAAGTGTTTTTGTGCCCTGTCTCTCCATATCAGGACACTAGCAAAAATTGTAACAATTTTACACTACTATATAGTCTGCTATCTCCGAATGCTTGTAGTAAAACCTCAGCCCGTACTCCTAGTCTTTGATACATTTGTGTTTGTTATCCTGATGCTGGCCAATTTTACACTGCTATTATACTCTAATATGTATAGTATATTAATTCTTGAAGGAAACCTCAGCCTGTGTGCTTTGTCTACAGTACATTTGGGCTTAGCATTGCTGTTTAAAATTGCCCTGATGCTGAACAATTTTACACTGCTATACTATTTACAGTCTTTTATTAATTGTAGTAAAACACCTGCCTGAACCCTTTTCCACTAGTACATTTTGGCCAATTCTACCTCATTAAATTTGCCCTCCTTTTAGCCAAGTTTACAGTGCTATATCATCTGCAGTCTCTTAATTCTTCATGGGAGCTTGATATACATTGGCCAGTGGCAAACAGGTTTGCATTAGTGAGAATAGAGACAGTCATGGCGAATTACTGGTCAATTTCTGTTTGTCAGTCAAAGCTGGTCTATTACTAATTGATTAAAAAGTATGTGCCGCTGCTAAACTTACTTGAAAATGCCTGTGTTGGTACATGTCCCCAGTTTACATTGGTACATGTGCCCAGTTTCCCATGCCTTTTATGACAGTAGTTTGCCATTTTACCCTAAAAATGGCCAGAATGTCCGGGTTTCCCCCCCGGTCAACTTCAAGGTGATGTGCCTCTAAGTTTGGGTTTGACAAACTTTGAACAAGATTCACCAACCCTTAGTGAATCAAATGTGGGCAGATTACTATTCGTTAAAGCAGTAATGTGGTAATAATGGGCAATGGTACTTTAGCCCACAGCAGAGATAATGTCCAACCTGACTGGTCAGTGAGAAATGGATTCTGTTTTTGTACTTCCAGTTATTGTACTTTGCACATCACTCTTTGCCTCATTGGATCAATCAACTTGTTAAACCAATACAGTCAAAAATACACATAGTCCTTCCAAATAGTTCTAGAAGAAACATCTCAAGACAGATGCTTGTTTTACAGTATGCAAAAGAAAGCCATAATACTAAATACAAAGCAAGCCTTGGATGCATTCTGTTTTTAGCTAAACACAGCTATTTTAGAACACTAAAGGTCTTCAGGCAAATTTTAATGCACACCATCTGACAGTAGTGGATGTCTGATGTAAGAGTGCATTTTGTGCTCCAAGGAGTTTAGATTTTTTTGTAATATGCCACAATAAAGCTTTTTACAGGTGCCTTACTATCAAGGTGTGTGAGACAAGTTGACAATGCAGGATTTGGAGTATTTTATTGATAATATTGGCGCACATGCTAAATTTTTCCACTTTTGTTGGTTTTTATATTGCAAACATGCTCTTATGAATACCAGCATGCCAAAAAGTAATATTTACCAATGATCATTAACCTAATGTAAGCCCTAAACCTAACCCCCCAACACTTAACCTGAACCTAACCTGTAAACTTACCGTATATACTCGAGTATAAGCCGAGGCACCTAATTTTTCCACAAAAAACGTATTGACTCGAGTATAAGCCTAGGGTGTCCATCTGCATGCCTCACTGTGCCCATGCCTCACTGTGTCCATGTGCATGCCTCACTGTGTCCATGTGCATGCCTCACTGTGCCCATGCCTCACTGTGTCCATGCCTCACTGTGTCCATGACTAGACTGACGTTTAATATGGGAGTCTATGGAAGGGGTGGCCGGCTTTTAAAAATCAGTGCTCCCCAGCCGTAGGCCCCCTAGACAACAAACTTTGCACACTTGTAGAGGAGAAATGGGGCTACACGTGTGCCAGAGGACCACGACCGGCCGGTACCGGGTCCCCAAAATCACCGGAGAAATTACTGTTTAACATGGGAGTCTATGGAAGGGATGCCGGATTTTAAAAATTGGTGTTCCCCAAGCGTAGGTCCCCTGGACAACAATCTTTCTACACTTGTAGAGGAAGAGTATATGTATACCAAAAGAATGTGCTGAAGAACTTGGCTTATACTCAAGTATATATACGGTAACCCTTAGGCCCCTTTCACACGGGGCGGATCAGTAATGATCCACCCCGTGAACCTCCGCTTGCTCAGCGGGGATCGCTCCGTATATCCCCGCTGAGCTGGCGGATGACAGGGCGGTCCCCGCACACTGTCCCCGCACACAGTTACACCTGTCGGATCTTAGGGCTATCTATGCATAACCTGATTCTATGAATCAGGCTCATAGATACGACAATCGTATCTCAGAGATACGACGGCGTATCAGGAGATACGACGGTGTATCAGGAGATACGACGGCGTATCAGGAGATACGCCGTCGTATCTCTTTTGTGAATCTGGCCCACTGGTCCCAGATACAGTACGTTGAATAAACATTGTCACCCTAGGACAGGGAGTATGTTACTGATTGGATCACCAATAAAGAACACAAATGCAGCCATGGCATCCAGGGTATGGCAAGCTGCAATTTATTACATTTTAGATCATTTTAATATTCTTTAAAGTGGAACTGAAGTTTCACTGTACAAAACAGCAAGCAGGCAGGCCTTAATTGTACAAGAGACATACACTGTCTTTTCTGCAATGAAATGCCCCTACCTGCCTGCTGGCTGCTCGCTATCTCCATCGTTACTGTAAGCTGTGCTGCGCATGCGTGGACTGGTCTCTGAGATTCAGGATGACTAGTTTCTGTGCATGTACAGGAGTGACGTCATTCCTCACCACCAATAAAGAGGCCAGAAGACCAGTACACAGAAAAAAAATGACGACGCTGGTGAAGAATTGTTGGACAGATAAGTATTTAGCCTTTAGTTCTTCCTCAGTTAATAGTTTAGAGAACTGTATTTTTTGGTAATCATTAATGCATTTGTTTGTTTGCATGTTTTTCTTGTGGTACACTACTGTGCTATTCATTCCTAATGCCACCCCAATTCACCTTGCAATTCATGTGCATTGCAGCACGCTGAAACGCATAATAACTTGTGATGGCTTGTTGTGTGGCACTTCAGGTCTCTAGGTTAAGCTGGCTATAGATGGATCAAAATCCCCGCTGAGCCAGCCGAATTTTGATCCATGTAAAAAAAAGTTGATCCAACAAGGAATGTTGGAAAACTTTTGTCAGCCTTCAGCTTGCGCCAAGTGGCAGCTGCTGATCAGTGTATTCTAACAGCAAAGGAGTCCCACCGTCAGAATACAATGGCACAGTAGGGAGGATTTCAGCAACCACCTCTCTTGTGTGGATGTAAAAATCTGTTTGAAAAAATGATTTGGCATTTTTTGGTGGGAGGGGGCAGCAGGTACTTGGTTTTGACAGGAACCCACTCCCACTTACTGCTCAGATCCCCATGGCAAAAAGCGCAGTACGACTCTCACATGTGCAGAAGTGAACTGGTTGTGAAGCCTGAAGGCTTCAATGCTGGTTTCCCTTATGTAAGATGGTCAGAGCTGACATTGCTGGATCCCTGGACAGGTAAGTGTTCTTATATTAAATGTCAGCAGCTACAGTATTTGTACACCATGGGTAGAAGGAAAGAAAATACTTGATTACCCCACCAACACAGTCAGTGTTGATAGGGAAATTCCTCCTGCGGTGCTATTGTATTCTGCAGGCAAGTAACGAGGGGAGCTTTCCCTGCCAGCAGAACACAATGATTACTTTTGCTGGCTTTAGCGAGCGGCACTAATCACTTTCGAAAAGCCCAACAGGCTGGTTGTACACAAGTCCCTGCTGAACCGAGTTTCAAACCATGTATGGCCAGCTTTAGTCTTGTCCTTAAAACAAAATCCAACTCCGCTGATCCCTGGATTCAAAGTGAATGACTGGTCATAAATGACTGCTATTCGTAGGTATGATGGTTGTTGCCTAAAATTGGTTACATCAGGCAACATCCTTTATATGTCAATTGTTCATTAATATTTACCTCACAGTGGACACAGTAGCAGACATCTCCAAGCGCCTGCACAATTTCATTTTGTTGGCTAAATTACTGTGGAACCCTGATATCAGATATACAAAAAACAGCACAGTGGACCCCCTGCTATTCTGATATAGTTTACTATTGGGGCATTGCTGTAGAACAGCTATTCTCAATCAGGGTTCCATGGAACCCTAAGGTTCCTCCAGATGTTGCTGGGGAGCAAGGAGCAACTTTTGCTTCTCAGATAAGTAACCATTGAAGCCAATGATCTTTTTAGCTATCTGTAAGAGGGTAGTCTTCCCAATGATCACAAATGTAAGGGAGCATTCTTCCCTCTGACCATCGCACTAATGTACCATGAACTGTAGCTATAGTAACTATTAGCCGGTGTTCTCTGAGACCAAAAAGTTATTTCAAGAGTTCCTCCCAGGGCCGATCCTAGGGTCACAGGCACCTGGGTGCAGAAATATTTCTGGTGCCCCCACATGGGCGTGGTCATTTTACTAACTCCTTCCCTTTACAAATGTTTCTATGGCAATGACTTAACCCACAAAGTCTTCATTACCCTGGGATCCTTACATGATCTCTTAACAATAAACAAAATACAGGAAGAGAAGCAGAGTACTTTATTGGGACCTGGAGGGGGGCCTCTCTGATGGACACAGAGAGGGCTTCTCTTCGAGAGTCTGTTAGAAAGAGCCCCCAGACATACTACAGACATGATACAGGAGATGGTCAGAGATTGCAGACATAGTACAGGAGATGATCAGAGACTGCAGACATAGTAAAGGAGATGGTCAGAGACTACAGGCATAGTACAGAAGATGGTCAGAGACACATCAGTTCTGGACATACACATCCCTATGCTCAGAACACTAGTTCTGGATAGACACAAACAAGGAGAGAAGGGAGAACTCTGCCACTTCGGCACTCCCACCTCTGCAGGCGCCTGGGTGCAAAGCACCCTGTGCACCCTGCCTAGGATCGGCCCTGGTTCCTCCATGTTAAAAAAGTTGAGATTGGCTGCTGTAGAGGGCTGTTCTCCAGAGCAATAATGACGTGCTGTTGGGTTACTATTGTATCCAGCTGCTAGTCTACTAGCAATAATATTAAAAGAGATTTTCTTCAAGCATGTCCTGGCGAAACATCCTAAGTGATAACTGGGTAGTGTAGAATAGAGATTAAGAAACAAGTGGTAACAAGTTGTTATTTGTAATGCAAAGCCTTTTTCCAATCAATCAAGTATTATTGTGTCTTTCCAGCGAAAAATTAACTATTGCTTCATGCCTTATTTAAACAACTATCATGTCAAAAAAATGTAATGCAACAAAAGTTCTGGCTCCCATTTAGGTCTATGTCCATTTTTTTTTTGTGTGACACCATTCTATTTTGGAAACCCATAAAAAGGAATGGTGTGTTGCACTGAGAAAAGCTGAACCAGGTTGCATATAGCAGGTTTGCCTTTTAAAGTCTGCAAATAACTATTTAACTAGAGCAGTGGTCTTCAAACTGCGGCCGGGGGGCCAGATGCGGCCCTTTGCGTGCTTTTATCCGGCCCTTGGGGCACTATTTCATCCACTGATGCCAACAGTGTCCGGCCCTCGTAAACTCTGAAGGACAGTAAACTGGCCCTTTGCTTAGAAAGTTTGGAGACCCCTGAACTAGAGCAATGAGCTGAAAGATCCTCGACAGTCCACATCTGAGGACTGGAGAGATTTTCCAAGTTCTGGTTTTACTTATAGAATTTACTTTTGATCAATATACTGTCACACATTTCTACAATTTAAATGAGTGAGAATGTTTTAGTTGCTTCATAGATTTTATATTTTATTTTGCTTTTATTTGCAATTATATGCAAACACTTGACTACAGATTTCTGCCACTATATCCCTAATTTGTTACATTATTTTTCAAAAACAGTCTTAATGTTACACAGTATTGTGCTTAGCTTTGTAACATCATTTTGCTGTACTTAAGCCAAGATATTGTAATGTTTTAACAACTATGTGGGGTAGACTTTGTAAAAATGCTGAGCTTAACCTGTGTTTTTTTTTGTTTTTTTAGCCTTGTCCTTTCTGCATAGACAGATAGAGGAATATTGAAGACACTCTCTAAATGTCCATATAGACAGATAAATGATAATTTTACCAATATAATGTATGTTGATTAACAGTTTCTTTGCAAAAGTAATCATCCATAATGCATTTGTTTCAGGCTGGATTGATTAGGACAGACAGTAGTGAGTTCTTTATTGAGCCTTTAGAGCGAGGACGGCAGAACGATGAGGAGAATGGCCGTGCACATGTGGTCTACAGAAGATCAGCTTTGCAAGACAAAACTGGAACCCAAGGGGAGATGCATAATGAAGGTACCTTAAATGTGAAACATGTGGTTGGTTTTTTTTTCAGACAGGACTATATTTGTCATTTGTCAAGTATCCAGTTGTTGATGTGTAATTTTCTAGAAGCTGAAAACAATTATTTTTGAAATTAATAAGTTTCACAATGTTCAAAAAGATAAAAGTACACAAACCACATGATGGGCTGTGGGTGTCTTAGAGTAGTACAGTGCCACGTCCTAAACTGTAATAGGAAAATTGTTGTTGGAGGAAAAAGTGGACTTTATAGGCACTAATCGTTGACACAGAATACATTTCTGGGCCTCTCCCTAACGCGAACGGTGTGGTCGGTGGTTGAACGGTCCGGATGATGCCACTTTACATTGCAGCCCATTGATTATTCCCTGGTCCTTACTCGTTTGGAATTTACTTCCTAACCTTATGGGATAATTATCCCTCCTACCTATACACGCTGCTTGATGCCTGTAACATCTTCATTGACCTAAGAATTTGACCAGCTTATCTATCTTTTGACGCTTGTTTGGATAGATCCCTCAGCTGTTCTATCATCAGGACCGTCCGACAACACGGATACTTTACTACCATAACCAGTTCCTCCTACCGGGCTCCATATTTAACCCTATCCATTACCGTGGATGAAATATCAATAGCTCCAGAAGAAGCACTCAACTGTGAAACATGTAGAGCTTATTTGAAATTTACCAATACATACGTTACCCATCAACAATTGTTGATGTCTCCATTGGACCAGTATTGGTTTTGATATTATTGTTTTGTGAAATTATAACAAGTTTTTTGTGATAACTATTTTCTTGTTTTTAATGTATTTTACAAATATCCATTGTAATGTTGATTCAATAGCCCTTTTGGGATTGCGTCAATAAAATTTATTCTGTGTCAACGATTAGTGCCTATAAAGTCCACTTTTTCCTCCAACAACAAGTTCCACAATGCGTATAACAAGCATGCTTTACTGCATATACAGACTTTTTACTGTTGTGGGTTTAGTAAAACTTTAGTAATAATAACTTTATATCTAAGACAAATAGTGCTGATTGACCCTGTGCTGATCACATGCACCCTCCCAAGAAAAAAAAAACCTCTCTAGCAATACACACCAAACTGAGCATGTGCAGCTTGACTCCAAAGGCTCTGTCTTATTCAGACTTGTCCAGGGGGACAGTGCAGGGAGGGGAGGATCTGTGTATACACAATCAAACAGCCTTTTTACACAACGCTTTACTGCTTATACAGACTTTTTACTGTTGTGGGTTTAGTAACACTTTAGGAATAATAAGCAAGACGGGGAGAAGTGGGGACAAGGGAATAGTGGCTGAGGCTAACCCTATGGCGTTCATTACTTAGGAGGTTTTTCCTGGACTATGGACTAGGAATTTTTGAACATTCCTCTTTACAAAACTGCTTCAGCTCAGACACAATTGTAGGATGTCTGGTATGAACGATTCTTTTGACGTCATACCGCAGCATCTCTATGGGATTAAGGTCTGGGCTCTGACTGGGAAAACTCCCAAAAGGCACATTTTCTTTTTATAAAGCCATTCTGTAATAGATTTACTTCGATGTTTAGGGTCATTGTCCTGCTGCATCGCACAACTTATACTAAACTTCAGCTGATGGACAGCCACACTGGCATTATTCTGTAGGATATGTAGGTAGACTTGGGAATAAATTTTCCCCTTGATGATGGCAAGTGGTTCAGGTCCTTCCACTATATTTTACTGTTGGGATGAAGTTTTGATGTATTTTATTGAAGCATTCTGCCTTGGGAGTAATTTTGTCTGGGTGCCCACTTCTAGGAAGAGTAACAACAGAACAAAACCGTCTCCATTTATAGACAATGGGCTGGATTCAGATACAATGGTGTATCTATCCGCCCGGCGTAACGTATCTCAGATATGTTACGCCGCCGTAATTTAGGGCACAAGTTCCGTATTCAGAAACAACTTGCGCCCTTAGTTACGACCAATAGTGGTAGTTCAAATTTTTTATGTCACACGATTGTATTTCAAAGGTCTAAGAAACGCAACATTTCTGTAAAAAAACACACTTACATGAATTTTAGGGAAAACAAACGCAATAAATTAGCCACATTTTTGATAAAATATAAAAAATGAGGTTGCACCGAGTAAATAGATACCCAACATGCCAAACCTTACATTTTTGTGCGCCCGTGAAATGGCGTCAAACTTCAGTACCCTATATTTTCTATAGGCAGCGCTTCAAAATCCCCCTATATAGGTATCTGTTTAGTGTTACGGAAGAGGTCTTGTGTTAGAATTATTACTCTCATTTCGGTGTGCAAGGCGATATGTAACATGTGTATCGCAATCAACGTTTTCATGTATAGGTGCCCTGTTTACATTAACCTCCCTGGCGGTATGATTCTGTCTGGAATTACATACCAAAAGCGGTACAATTATTTGCAAGGAAATTTGGCGTTTTATACTGTAGGCCTGTAATTCTTAGGAATAACTCACTTAAATCTGACCAAACAAGAGTCTAGTAGGCATCCCGGGTATGAAATTTTTTTAAAAACAAAATGATAAATTATAATATAATAAGTAATTATAAATAATTATAACAAATAATAATATAATTCTAATAAAAATTATTCAATAATGTAATCAACTCAAAATCACTGAAATGTTCTCAGTTGCAGAATTGTCGCTGTCATTGTTTTTTTTTTTTTTTTATGACGAATTTCCCCACAAATCGCTATCGCACAATTCTGCAAGTGATTATAATTTATTATCGCTGTTTTCTAGCTGATCTAAAACCATTTTTGACATAAAGGGACACTTTTGGTTGCTATGGACAATCTACAGTTTGCAGGGAGAAAGAAATGTTTTTATTATATAAAAGAACATGCATGACACTGGGCAGACCACTAGGGACAAGGGGGGTGTGTTTTTTTTTTACATACAGTACTGTAATCTATAAGATTACAGTATACTGTATGTAAGATGTTTGTTTACGTTTTTGAATTTGGCGCCGATCTCCGCTCCCGCGCGTCGTAACGTCGCAGGGAACGGAGATCGGTGGCACAGGAGGACGCTGTTTGAATCGAGCGAGGTCCCGCTCGCTCACACAGCGCGGTGACATCGCTGGATCCAGGACAGGGTAAGCCAGCGCACGCTGCAGGCTCTGCATAGCTTACCCCGAGCGCAGCAGAAAAAATCCACCCCGAGTCACGCTCGGGGTTACCGCCAGGAGGGTTAATGTGTGTGTGTGTATATGTAGGGGTGGGGGGGAGATTCTTGGGTGTAATTAATTTTTTTGACAATGGATGTCTTGTTTGCCCCCCCCCCAAAAATATACAGCACTACCCGCCAGTGGCTTCCAGACAGATGATTTTGCTACCGTAAAGGCCTCTTTTCCACAAACACACGTCTCTGTTCTGTGAGCTAAGGAAATGCTGATCGTGAGTTCCTAATAGCTAGGAACCACGATCTGTAATTTCCTCTAGTTAGTCCCATCCCCCTTCAGTTAAAACACACATTAGGGAACACAATTAAGCCCTTGATCGCCCCCTAGTGTTAACCCCTCCCCTTACAGTAATCAGTGCATTTTTATAGCACTGATTGCTGTATAAATGCCAATGGTCCCAAAAATGTGTCAAAAGTGTCAGATGTGTTCGCCATAATGTCGCAGTCCTGATAAAAATCGCAGATCACCGACATTACTAGTAAAATATTTTTTTTTTGTAAAAATGCTGTAAATCTATCCCATATTTTGTAGACGCTATAACTTTTGCGCAAACCAATCAATATACACTTATTGTTATTTATTTATTTTTTTACCAAAAATATGTAGAAGAATACATATCGGCCTAAACTGAGGGGAAAAAACGGGGGTATTTATTATAGCAAAAAGCACAAAATATTGTGTTTTTTTCAAAATTGATGCTCTTTTTTGTTTGTAGCGCAAAAAAATCAAATCGCAGAGATAATCAAATACCACCAAAAGAAAGCTCTATTTGTGGGGAAAAAAAGGACATTCATTGTCAGTTAAAGCAACGCAGTGCCAAATCGAAAAAAAAGGCACAGTCATTGGGCAGCCAAATCTTCTGGGGCTGAAGTGGTTAAAGTAGTGCTTTATCAAATTATTTGCAGATAACTATTACCATTATTTCTAAATATGTTTGTGCCCATTGGAAAAGTACTGAACAGAAATCTAACATTAGCATATTTTAAACACAGGGTAGTTTGGTTATTAGTCATTCCAACTGCATAGTCTGCCAAGTGTCTGAGTTCCATGACACATTAATATTAATTTAAAAGATGCATTTTTTTTAATCGTAATTTTTATTAATAAAAGAAGGCTGTTTACATGAAGTACATACTAATATAATTTGAGCCTTACTATGTCAGTATTTGGGAAACAAATGACAGTCAGCCAAGTGGATAAAAACTGAAGCCCATAGAGCAGCCTTTCTCAAATGTTTTAGCACGAAGAAACCCTTGAAATAACTTTCCAGTCTCAAGGAACCCATGCTAATAATTACCATATCTACAGCTCACAGTACATTGGTGTGATGGCCAGTGGCAAGAATGCTTCTTGCACTTGTGACCATTGGGAAGAATCCCCCTTACATATACCTAAAAAGATCTTTGTTGTCGGTGGTTACCTAACATAGAGGCAGATAATGTTCACATCTCAAGGAACCCCTAGCAACCTCTGGGGGAACCCTAAGGTTCAACGGAACCCTGGTTGAGAAAGGCTGTGCCATAGAGTTATCTAGCTGGGAGTCTTAAGCCTTAGTACACACCACTATTTTTTTTTTCTGTTCTGATCTCCTCTTCTGTTCTATTGTATTCTGCCAGGGGGCGTGCCCCCCGCCAGAACAATCTGGTCAGCACTCTCAGCCATTGGCAGACCTTTTTCGGTCATGAGCCTTCGCCTGTTGCACCGGCTGCCATACACACGGACCAAAAACGTTTTTTTGGGCCCATGTGTACTAGGTTTTAACAACTCTAACATTTTGAATTTCCCCTCGTTTTCTGTGACAGGAAGCAGTGGTCAAAAGAACAAATAAAGGAGCAAATCTCCACAGATGGGATACAGACAGCAATAAAAATGTGACAACATTTTCTACTCTATTCAAAGCGAATGAAAACGTTTTGCCTTTTATATACACTTTAACCCCGTTAGCCAAAAAATATCCTTAGATGCGACTCCTTGAAAGGTGTTTCACTATGGGCCTGACATCTCTTATTGAGTACTACTACTACCATTACTGGGACTCTGAGACACCTGCTTTGGATAGGGGGATGGCAGTTGACAAGAATTACCTTGTCAAAGTCACTAACAAAAAGTACTAATTTCAGACAAACAGAAGTGACTAACATTACTAATAGCAAGTATTTTATGGCGTTTGTTAGGCAGGACTTCTACACTTAAAGTGGTTGTAAACCTCAGAAATGAAAAATAAAAAACAAAGCATATGAACAAAGCATATCCCTCTATAGTGTGCTTCTGTCTCAACCCAGAGCACTGTGTCATTTCTGTCTGCTGCTCTGTTCTGCTATTTGCGTGACACCAAGATAAAAAAGAGGACAGCACACAGCATGTTATTGACAGACTCAACACTGCTTCTGTGTGCTGTGTGACAGGGGTGTGTCCCTTTCCTCCAATCAGCTCTCATAACTCTCCTCACTGAGCACTGCAATGTGTCATTTTAGCTCTCTGCCCTTTGTTTTCTGATGGCTTAGACCAGTGGTCTTTAAACTGCAGCCATGGGGCCAGATGTGTCCCTTGGGGCACTTTTCCATCCAAAACTGCCTCCAATAATGGGGAACCATTCCTCACACTGACACCAGTAGTGGGGCACTATACCTGACACCGACACCAATGATGGGGTGCTATTCCTCCCACTGATATCAACAATGGGTTACTATGCATCCCACTAAAACCCAATGATGACACATTGTTTACACCCACTGATGCTGGAACATTTTCTACTCCCACTGGCCACAGTCCGGCCCCTCTAAAGTCTGAAGAATATAGTAAACTGGCCCTTTGTTTAGAAAGTTTGGAGACTCCTGGCTTAAACAAACTTTATAAATTCAGAACTTTGAACAGATATAGATAAGAGAATAAGGCAGATAAACAGGTACAACTTACAGGGGAGCATTTGTTTATTCTCTGTTTATCACCTGAGGTCAGTCACTTCACTGGATGGGTAAATTTAAGGGTTTGCAACCACTTTAATATTTTATAATTGCTGACAGTTTTACTTTAAAGTGGCCTTTTCATAAGAAATAGAAGGCTTGCTTTTCAGCCAATACCCTGCCATCCGATAACAAATAGCTGCAAATAAACTTTATAAATAAAATGGTACTAAAAAAGTTTTAAAACGTACACACCTCGGTCTTGGGTTCTGACCATTTCAGGAGACACGGGTGACATCACTGGGTCTCACTGCTGCTTTCTGAAAAAGATTGGCATTTCAAATCCCCAAGAATGTGTCCAGTTCATTGCAGAAGTGAATTCTAATGGGATTTTACATGCCCAGGAAGTAGCAGTGACATCACCCATGCCTCCCTGGAGTATTGAAAGCTGGATCCAAGTAAATTGTTATTTTATTTTTGTTATAACATCCTAATTCTTAAAGTTGTTTTTTCCAGCTAATGTTGTTTGGGTGGTAAGGATGGTAGACAGGAGGACCTGAGAATGATCATTTTAACACCCA
Source organism: Rana temporaria (assembly GCF_905171775.1). Classification (NCBI taxonomy): domain Eukaryota; kingdom Metazoa; phylum Chordata; class Amphibia; order Anura; family Ranidae; genus Rana; species Rana temporaria. Next base: position 96,842,866 of record NC_053496.1, read on the forward strand.
AGAAGATCTTGAAGCCTTTGCAAAATCATGTCAGGCAGCCCAGTTATAACTTGTATGTGTATCTGGAGTAGAAAATAATAGCTACAATCTGGTTGGTTCACATTGCTTTAACCACTTCCTTACTGGGCACTTAAACCCCTTCCTGACCAGAGGACTTTTTGCGATTCGGCACTGCGTCGCTTTAACTGACAATTGCGCGGTCGTGCGACGTGGCTCCCAAACAAAATTAACGTCCTTTTTTCCCCACAAATAGAGCTTTCTTTTGGTGGTATTTGATCACCTCTGCGGTTTTTATTTTTTGCGCTATAAACAAAAATAGAGCGACAATTTTGAAAAAAAAAAAATTTTTTTACTTGTTGCTATAATAAATAGCTCAATTTTTTTTAACGTTTTTTTTTTATCCTCAGTCTAGGCCGATACGTATTCTACATATTTTTAGTAAAAAAAAAAAAAAAAAAATCGCAATAAGCGACTGGTTTGCGCAAAAGTTATAGCGCCTACAAAATAAGGGACAGAATTATTATTATTTTTTTTTTTTTTTTACTAGTAATGGCGGCGATCTGCGATTTTTATTGGGACTGCGACGTTATGGCGGACACTTTTGACACATTTTTGGCGCCATTCACATTTATACTGCAATCAGTGCTATAAATATGCACTAATTACTGTATAAATGTGACTGGCAGGGAAGGGGTTAACACTAGGGGGTGAATCCTAATGTGTATCCTAATTAGTGTTCTAACTGTGGGGGAAGGGGGGTGACTGGGGGGGGGGTGACCGATCTGTGTCTCTATGTACAAGAGACACAGATCCGTCTCCTCTCTCCCCTGACAGCACCGCTGTCTGCGAGAGTCGGGAATGAGAGATGATCTCATATGTAAACATATGAGATCATCTCTCATTGGCCGCACAGATCGCCTAGGAAACGGCCGCTCCGATTGGCCGTTCACGGCGATCTGTGACTGGCTGTGTCCAAGGGACACGGCCAGCACAGCAGTTCCCCGCTGCGCGCTCAGGAGCGCGCGCGGGGAACGTGCAAAGGGGAGGCCGTAAAAAGACGGCCTGTTAGAGTTTGGGAGCCGCGCTGAGGCCGTACAAAGTCGTACGGCCGTCAGCTAGTGGTTAATATGTTTAATAACTAAAAGCTATTTTTGGTATTAAGTAGGCTTAAAAAAAGTAAAAGTGGAGGAATTCAAAGCAAAAGAGTTTATTGTGCATTCATTTTCTAATGCAATTGCAAATGATCAATTCTTATTCACTGAAATAGGTTGGTAGTGGCTTGTTAGCATAGCCTATGTTAGCCTATTAGATTAAAGCTGTCTAATCCTTCTTACTGCGCAAATTAGGTTATCTAAGACTTCACATGCCAACCAGAAAGTCCCTCTTGTACAAATGATTTCTAGGAAGAAGAAAAAAAAATGCTGTCTGTATGTACTGTGTGACATGTCTGAGGGGCCAAGTAGGTAAACCACAGTCTCAGCGTACGGTCATTTAAATCTGTCATGTAAATTGCTTTTCCTAGATGTCTAGTCTGCAGTATGAGTTTCTTTTCTTGCATGTTGCTATAAAAAGTTGGTAAAACAAAAGTGTATTATTTTTGGATACATTTTGTACACAATGAAAAAATAGCCATCTAAAACATTTACTTTACAGATGTACAGAAACATATTTATTTTTAAATGGTTATTGGGTATAAATTAACAAAATACATTAAATGACCTTCCACTTACAGTCTCATTACACACAAAACAGATCTCCCAGTTTTAAACTGGTGTTGGTGGTGCATACAGAGCTGCTTAAAAAGGTTGTAACCCTAAAAAAAAAAAGAAAAAGGATCCTGTTTCTTTAAAGCATGTTAAACTGCATAGTGATTGTACAGTGTAATTTGTCCCATTCTATGTTGTTATATACCTGGTTGATTCTACCTGTTCCGTGTCCCCTTTAGTGTGCTGACCAGAGTAATTATGGGTGCTGATCCATGATACCCTCCCTGGTCAGTTTATGTGCCTCCGTCATCACGCTACTCTCCTCTCTCCCCCACCCTCTTTGTCACTTCCTAGTGTGTGAACTGATAAAAACCCACCCCTCCCCTCCTGCTGCTATTCTGTGCGACAGTAAAGTTAGTGTGGTCCTTTAATTTGGGAAGAAGAGCGGCGGGTGGTTATGCACACCGGCAATGTATAAAAAGGTATTTTGCCGCCAATTTCATTTAAAACACGCACACTGTGTAGTATATATTGTTGTTACACAGAGGCTGGCAGGAACTTGGGGTCACTGGTTTACAACCACTTTAAGCATACAGTCCAGAGCAAAAAACACACTTGGGACCATCAGCAACATTTGCTAAACAGGGACTAAAGCCTGAAATAGGTATGTTTTTTTCCCCAAAAAATATAAAAAAAAGCACAAAACATTTATTTAATGATACAAACTGCTGTGTTATGATTCTACCAGTTTAGGTTTGATGAGGATTTTTCACATTTAGTTTGAAAATAGGTTTATAGGGGGAGATTTACTATAACTAGTGCACACATAATCTGGTGCAGCTGTACATAGTAACCAATCAGCTTCTAGGTTTTATTTTCAAAGTTTAAAATTAGAAGCCGATTGGTCACGATGCAGAGCTGCACCAGATTCTGTGTGCACCAGTTTTAGTAAATCTCCCCCATAATGTCACACAACAAAAATGATCCCATGTGTTCTTCCTTAAAAGTTGTAGTGTTAGGGATGGGTGTAGATTGATAGGCATCCATGCTACCTTGAGGAAGCTTCTGTGATACCTAAAATGCTTGTTGGTACTAGAACTGCTTTTGTCAACATCTGGTATGTGAGCGTCTTACACTCTTATATTTCTCATGCTTCGTTTTTTTTGTAGTGTCACCTGATAATGGTACATAGGCTGCTGGGTAGTTGGTAGGTAGCACAATCAAATGCTCTTTTTTAAGCTTAGCTCAAATATTAGAGTATTATTTCTCTAATATATCATTCCTCTGAAATCCGAACTTATGATGTGCCTTATTCTTTCAGTTGCAAGGAGTGAAGTTGGTGCTCTCCCTGTTACCGTGGATTTGATGCAAGACAGAATATGGGAAAGTGAGCGGAAGAAACGCCATGCCAAAAAGGATGACTATAACATAGAGGTGTTGCTGGCGGTGGATGACTCTGTTGTACGCTTCCATGGAAAGGAACATGTCCAAAACTACGTCCTCACCCTTATGAACATAGTGAGGTTTTTAATTTTTTGTTTTGTTATTTGTCTGGTTAAATGTAATGTAATGTACATGCCCCACAGATGCTCAATAGGGTTTAGGTCTGGAGACATGCTTGGCCAGTCCATCTATCACTTTTACCCTCAGCTTCTTTAGCAAGGCAGTGGTCATCTTGGAGGTGTGTTTGGGGTGGTGGGAGTGTCATGGTCAAGCATAGTGGTGGAAGTGTCATGGTCTGGGGCTGCATGAGTGCTGCTGGCACTGGGGAGCTACAGTTCATTGAGGGAACCATGAATGCCAACATGTACTGTGACATACTGAAGCAGAGCATGATCCCCTCCCTTTGGAGACTGGACCTCAGGGCAGTATTATAACATGATAACGACCCCAGGCACACCTCCAAGGTGACCACTGCCTTGCTAAAGAATCTGAGGGTAAAGGTGATGGACTGGCCAAGCACGTCTCCAGACCTAAACTCTATTAAGCATCTGTGGGGCATCCTCAAACGAAAGGTGGAAGAGTGCAAGGTCTCTAACATCCACCAGCTCTGTGATGTCACCATGGAGGAGTGGAATAAGACTACATTGGCAACCTGTGAAGCTCTGGTGAACTCCATGCCCAAGAGGGGTAAGGCAGTGCTGTAAAATAATGGTGGCCACACAAAATATTGACACTTTGGGCCCAATTTGGACATTTTCACTCAGGGGTGTACTCACTTTTGTTGCCAGCGGTTTAGACAATAATAGCTGTGTGTTGAGGTATTTTGAGGGGACGGCACATTTACACTGTTATACAAGCTGTACACTCACTACTTTACATTGTAGTAAAGTGTAATTTCTTCAGTGTTGTCACGTGAAAAAATATTTACAAAAATGTGAGGGGTGTACTCACTTTTGTGAGATACTGTATGTATGTGTGTGTATATATAATCTAAAAAATGCAGTGAAAACCCAAATCTGTAATCAAATTTAAGGCACAACTGTCCTGAAAAAAATCTGCATACTGCATTAGGGTGGATTACCCTAGTTAAGTTAAATGGTACAGAAAAAAACAGCACATTTCTTAAATGAAAATGTAGAAGGGGGGGGGGGGAATATCATAGTCTGAATTGGTTAAAGACAACTGTGTATAATAATATGACCTCTGTTGAATAGTTGTACATCCTTATGCCTCATGGATTGCCTTAGTTTTGACCATTTACTATTTTCTCACCTTGTCAGAGCAGAAATGTCAAGGTAGGAAACAAAGGACTTTGTTAACTGACAATCTTATCCTCCCCCCAGAAAGTCAGAGTGTCCGTTCAGTCCCAACCTCAGTTTAAAGAAAAGTCAGTCTCCATGATGACAGCTGGGTTATTATATCTCCTCTAGCAGAACATATGTAAGTGAATAATCGCACACACACATAGTTAGTCTGGTTGAAAAAACACACAGTTCCATCTAGTCAAACCAATAAAAAAGAAAAAAAAATCCAGATCCAGAGGAAGGCAAAAAAACAAACAAAAAAAAAACAGCAAAGCATCAACCAATTTGCTACAGCAGAGACAAATCCTTCCTGATCCCCAGAGAGACATTCCCTGGATCAACTTTACCTATAAATATTAATATCCAGTTATATTATGTACATTTAGGAAAAAATCCAGGTCTTTTTTTAAAGATGGACAGAACCAGCACTTGAAGAAGTCTATTCCACTTTTTTACAGCTCTTACTGTGAAGTAGCCTTTCCGTATTTGGAGATGAAATATTTTCCTCTAGACGTAAAGAGTGCCACCTTGTCCTCTGTGATAACCTTAAAGTGAATAACTCAACAACAAGTTCACTATTTGGACCCCTTATGTATTTATACATGTTGATCATATTCCCCCTTATTCTCCTCTTCTCAAGAGATAATAAATTCAGTTCCTCCAATCTTTCCTCATAGCTGAGCTCCTCCATGCCTCTTATCAGTTTGGTTGCCCTTCTCTGCACTTTGAGTGAGTGAGAAACTTGTATAGCGTAACAAATGCGAACTTAATCGCCTCAAGGCGCTTGCATCCAGCGTTGTCCTTATCCTTTAGAAGAGGTGGGTCTTTAGTTTTTTCCTAAAAGCCTGATGGTTTTCTTCCAAGCGGATGGTCGTGGGTAGAGCATTCCAAAGCCGGGGTCCTTGGACTGCAAATCTACGTTCTCCCTTAGATTTGTAGCGGGATTTAGGGATTTGGAGAAGGTTTTGGTTGGTTGACTGGAGCACGCGCTTGGTGAAGTAGGGTTTTATTTTCTTGCTTAAGTATTGAGGAGCGTTACCCTGTGTACATTTGTGGGTGAGGCAGAGCGTCTTGAAAGTCACCCGGTCCTGTATGGGCAGCCAGTAGAGAAATTGGTTCCCACTGTTTTTTACCTGTTACCAGTCTGGCTGCCGTGTTCTGGACGACTTGTAGACGTGAAATCTGGTATTTTGGTAGTCCTAAGTAGAGGGAGTTTGCGTAGTTGAGTCGAGAGTTGATGATTGTTCCAACCACTACTGCTGTGTCCTCTTCCGGGATGAAGGGGATGACTCTACGTAGCATGCGCAGAAGATGATGAGAACCGCTGACTACTGACCCTATTTGTGCATTCATAGTCATGTCTGAGTCAAAGATGACTCCGAGGCTTTTGACTTTGTTGCTTGGTGTGATGGTTTGTCCGAGGATGGTGGGTGGTGTCCAAGTGGTCCTAGAATTAGATTTCCAATTTGCGTGAAGGATGAGGAGTTCTGTTTTGGATCCGTTGAGTTTGAGGGAGCTTTCCGTCATCCAATTATCGATCAGAGTGAGGCATTTTCCTAGTTCCTGATATTGGTCTTTTTTGTTGGTGATTCAAAAGTAAAGCTGCGTGTCGTCAGCATAGGAGTGATAGCGCAGGTCCTGTTTGCTGATAATGTTGAAGAGTGCAGGTGAAAGGGGTGATCCTTGAGGGACTCCGCATGTAATGGTCCGTGTTTCTAAATGCGATTTTCTAGGAAAGATGCAAACCACGGTAGGGCCGAGTCTGAGACTCCAGCTACTTCTTTGAGTTGCGTGAGCAATGTGTTGTGGTCTACCGTGTCACTGAGGTCCAGCAGCACTAGGAGACAGGATTCTCCTAGTGCTGAAGATTCTTCTTCAGTTCCCCCGATATCCTTTCTGTCCTGAAAGTTAAAATGTAGCTATGGACAAATTAAAAACGGTATATGAAGCAGTCTGTCACTAACAATAAAGTAGAACTATAGGCAAAACTTTTTTTCTCATTTTGGATAGTGCAGGGGAGGGTTATAATCTCTGTCAGTATCTTTTTGCCATCTGTTTCCCATTGGGGAGATGTACCTTCACTTCCTGTCCAATAACCAAAAATAGAAAGTGAGAGGAAATCCTTGCAAAATAATTCTTTGGGCCCCCCAGGTCATTAGAACTAGTGTCCCCATTGGAAGATTTCCCCTCAACTTTTCTCGGGACAACCCAAAACCTATAATTTTAATTTACTTTTATACTTTTACTTTCAATGATTAGGCTTCATATCCACTGGCGTTTTTACAGCCACTGTTGTTAGGCTTTTTTACAGCTTAAAAACGCCTATCCATGTTTATTTTGTAAAAAAAAAAAAAAAATTTTTGTGAGCTGCAGCTTTAAAAATGCCGCGGTCGCGTTTTTGAGCGTTTTTTAACGTCTGGCGTTTTTACAGCTCTACTCTGGAGCTTCAGAACGCCCTGGTCCTGCGTTTTTTTTACAGCTCAAAAACGCCTATGCCATTTGCAGTTAAAAAACGTCTATGTGGGCATGATGCCATAGAATAACATGGACAGGCGTTTTTAAGCTGTAAAAAACGCTCAGAAAAGTGGCTGTAAAAACGCCAGTGGAAATGAAGCCTAAAGGTAAACTGAACTAGAGAAGATAAATCCTCCTAACAAGGGCACAGACAGCAATACAAACTGACAGGTGTTCTAATCTATCTCCACCATATCCAAAACAAACAAAAAGTGTTGCCTTTAATTATACTCTAATACTGCAGGTTTTGTTTTTCTTGAGGTCCCCCGTTAACATTTTATTATCTGTTGACCCTGCTAGTAGACCCATTATTTTTTATTATTTTTCAATAACTGTAAAAGAGTGAATATGTTGTATGTTTTTTACAGTAAAACTCCACAGCAGCTTACCCTGTGAGACAAAATATCTCAGATGTAAGAGGAGCCTATTTATAAAAAAACAACCATTGAACATTACAATTTTTCAGTGGGAAATACAATTTCCATCTTTTTAAAACAATATTTTAGGTTGTTTTTTGGCATAAGGTGACAATGTGTCAATATTTTTTTTTTTTATATAACCAGAAAAATTGAACATGTGTATCACTACCAACAGATTGAAACTAAATAAGGAATCTTCCTCATGATGGTGTGTTTGTTTGTTTTTCGTGTTTTTTTAAGCTTTTAATATTTTTTCAGAACAATCGGCATATTTTCAACAAATTATTTTACTAAAATTTAAAACACAGATTTTATTTAAAATTTTAATTTTTTTAAGCTGGGGAAATTTTGTGGTGAAATATGGTGAAGTTTTGCTATGCCAAATGCAATAATTGTGCTCTTATTTATAGCACCTAAACTGAATCAATAACCTTTTGTGAATTCGTTTTTTAAATGGATGTGCTGATTCATGTTGTTTAACCACTTAAGCCCCGGACCATATTGCTGGTCAAAGACCAGAGCACTTTTTGCGATTCGGCACTGCGTTGCTTTAACTGACAATTGCGCGATCGTGCGACGTGGCTCCCAAACAAAATTTGCGTCCTTTTTTTCCCTCAAATAGAGCTTTCTTTACGAGGTATTTGATCACCTCTGCGGTTTTTAGTTTTTGCGCTATAAACAAAAATAGAGCGACCATTTTGAAAAAAAATAATATTTTTTACATTTTACCATAATAAATATCCCCCAAAAATATATAAAAAAAACTATTTTTTTCCTCAGTTTAGGCCGATACGTATTCTTCTACATATTTTTCATAAAAAAATCGCAATAAGCGTTTATTGATTGGTTTGCGCAAAAGTTATAGCGTTTACAAAATAGGAGGTCGTTTTATGGCATTTTTATTAATATTTTTTTTTACTATTAATGGCGGCGATCAGCGATTTTTTTTCGGTACTGCGACATCATGGCGGACACTTCGGACACATTTGACAAATTTTTGGGACCATTGGCATTTTTATAGCGATCAGTGCTATAAAAATGCATTGATTACTATAAAAATGCCACTGGCAGGGAAGGGGTTAACACTAGGGGGCGGGGAAGGGGTTAAGTATGTTCCCTGGGTGTGTTCTAACTGTAGGGGGGGTGGACTCACTAGGGGAAATGACTGATCGCTGTTCATACATTGTATGAACAGACGGTCAGGCATTTCTTCCCTGACAGGACCGGGAGCTGTGTGTTTACACACACAGCTCCCGGGTTCTCGCTCTGTAACGAGCGATGGCGGGTGCCCGGTAGCGATCGCGCCCGCAGGGCACGCGCGCGGGAGTAAGGAGCCCCTATTGGCTGCTCGGCGAGATGATGTATAGCTACGTGCTCTCGCCCAGCAGAGCCGACCTGCCGCCGTATAACTGCGGCGGCTGGTCGGCAAGCAGTTAAAATGTTTTTTCATGTTTGTAGTTTTACTTGCCTTTTGTAGCACTGATGTCTAGGACGTTATACGTCATACTTATCTGGGCACCAGATGCTGCCTGTAGAGAAATTCTTTCTGTTCCATCGTCTCTAGATTTTTCAAATATGTTTTATTTATTCCACTATAATATCATAATTTAGTCAAAATAATACAAGCTTGTCAAATAAGCTGAGGGGTTATTGTTTTCACATACAGGTGCACAATAGATTATTAAATGCTGTACGTGGATATGTGGAGCCTTGCCACCATCAGATTACACTTGCATATGGGGAAAGTTGTACAGGCATAAGACTTGGCAAACAATTCCAAGAATGCGTTAATAATGGCTTTTTGAGAGCTTTGAAGCAAAGCTGAACATTATTCCAAATCATCCACAGTAAAATATAACTGCTGCCTAACACACGATAAGGAATGCTATGAATTTGGACGTCTCTTTTTAAAAGTGTCATAGTTGACCAGTTGAAATACTTACCGAGAAAATACATTGAAATCCTGTGCCTTCAATCTAGTCAATGATGGAATGGTTTTAAAAGCTATATATCAGTCAAGTTCGATTTTATTTCATACCAGTGCAGTAAAGATTTTGATAAAATGTACAGTAGCCATATCTAGTATGATCAAAATTCTTATAAATTTACCATTATGACTATATTTTTAAGTTGCTACAGGAGACCCATACACACAAAATCACACATGTATACTGGATTATAATTATATTAATTGTATTTATCTTTTTTGTCAGCTAAAATAATTATCTTAGAGATAACAGATTTCATTACCTATTTGTAATTCAAATAATATTTTTTGAATAACTCTAAAATATATGCTGTCAGGGAATCACGCCCATTCCAAGTTGCTAACCAAAAGCAATTTTTTTTTTCCCGGTGGATGAGGGATGAGGAGAGGGCTTGCCTTGGGAATTTAAAACAAGTCTGTAAAGCTGTGATTACTATCTGCAATACCATCAGCCAGCAGTTGAGATGGATTCACCCAAATATAGCTGGCCGGGCACACAAAGGCAGGTGCAAATTTACAGTCTGGTGTACGTTAAGGCCTCGTACACACGACCGAGAAACTCGACGGGCGAAACACATCGAGTTCCTCGTCAAGTTCCTTGTTGGGCTTGACGAGGAACTCGACAAGCTTGCTTTGCGTACACACAGTCAAGCCAAAATCTCCTCGTTTTCAAACGTGGTGACATACAACACATACAACGGCAGGGGAAGTTCGATTCCACTGGCTAAACTCTTGGGGCTGCTTTTGCTAATTTCATGTGTTTGCGTGTTAAATAAAGGTTTGGTAAGAGACGATTTGCACTTTTCAGTCTGTTACAGCTTTAAAAATGTGTTATCTTCATTACAAATGCTACTTTTACTCCCGTCTCATACTTTAATCTGAGCAAGCGCGGGTTTCTTAGCATACAGACGTCCGAATTTCTCGTTGAAAACCAGCCCGTCGAGATCCTCGACGAGCCAAATCAGACTCCCGTCGAGAAAATAGAGAACTTGCTCTCTTTTTGGCTCGTCGAGGTTCTCGACAGTTTCCTCAACGAAAATGTACACATGGCCGTATTCCTCGGCAAAAAAATATCTCCCAGCAAGGTTCTTGCTGGTTTTTGCAGAGAAACTCGGTCGTGTGTACGAGGCCTCAGGGTTGTTTAGCAGCCAGGGGATTCCCATATGTTTCTGAGATTCCCCCAAAAATCACAAAAAAAACGGTGCAAACAAGGGAAACCAGGGTACCTTGATGGAGAAAAAGCACACAATGAGGGGATGGATTTCCAGTGGATCAAAATTTCTTAACATGCTAAGAAATCTATCCACTGGAATCCATTCCAACGGATTGATTCGCTGGTCTGTACAGACTCACCTGATCAATCCGTCCGAATCCATCCCCCGCATGCGTCGTAATTATTTGACGCATGCGTGGAAGTCCTTATATCACAGCGTCGCGTATGTCGCTGCGTCATCATCGCGGTGACGGCGCGACGCGTCACCGCGGACGGAATTCCGCGGGGATTTTGATCTCATGGTTAGTACAACCATGAGATCAAAATCCGCCAGAGGATTTATCTGCGGAAACGGTCCGACGGACCGCTTTCACCGTACATGTTTGTTCGTGTGTACCCGGCCTTAGACAAATGCGCTAGCAAACCTCTTCTTTTTTTTTTTACCTGTTTGCTCCACACATGATTGGGTATTCAAATGAGCATAGGTTCATCTTATTTTCTGTCAATCACTTGACATGAACATACATTTTTTCTAGTAAACAGTCGCTTTGCTAAGTGAACAGCCATTTCTTATTTACTATAGTATAGAAAATCAAGACTTCTTGGCCCAATTAAACCTAATTTTATATCACATCATATCATATGCAATGGATATTAAGGGCCCTTTCACACTGGGGCATTTTTCAAGCGCTTTAGCGTTTAAAAAAGCGCCTGTAAAACGCCTGAAAGAAGCTGCATCTGCAATCCCAATGTGAAAGCTCGAGTGCTTTCACACTAAAGCGCCTGAAAAACACCCCAGTGTGAAAGTGGTCTTAGCGTTAAAAAAAGCGCCTGAAAGAAGCTGCATCTGCAATCCCAATGTGAAAGCCTGAGTGCTTTCACACTGAGGCGCTGAGCTGGCAGGGCGTCAAAAAAAGTCCTGCATGCAGCTTCTTTGCAGCGCTTTAGGAGCGGTTAATACACCGCTCCTAAAGCCCCCTTCCCATTGAGGAAGCTTTTTTTAACGCCAAAGCGCCTGAAAAGCGCCTCAGTGTGAAAGGGGTCTTAGCAGCGCTTTACCAGCGTTTTTCGGGCGCTGGCAGTGTGAAAGGCCTCTGAAAGCACTTGGGCTTTCACATTGGGATTGCAGATGAGGCTTCTTTCAGGCGCTTTACAGGCTTTTTTTAAACGCCAAAGCGCCTAAAAAACGCCCGAAAAACGCCCCAGTGTGAAAGGGGTCTTAAAGTCTACACAACCCTGTTAAAATGTCAGGTTTCTGTGATGTAAAAAAAAAAATGGAAAAAGATAAATTATTTCAGAACTTTTTACACCTTTTTAAAATGACCTATAAACTGTACAACTCAATTAAAAAACAAACAAATCTTTTAGGGGGGGGAATAAAAATAACATAATGTGGTTGCATAAGTGTGCACACCCTCTTATAACTGGGGATGTAGCTGTATTCAGAATTAAGCCATCACATTCAAATTCATGTTAAATAGGAGTCAGTACACACCTGCCATCATTTAAAGTGCCTCTGATTAACCCCAAATTAAGTTCAGCTGTTATAATATGTATTTTCTGACCTTTTGTTAGTCGCATCCTTCAGAAAAAGTCATGGTCTGCAGAAAGCTTACAAAGCTTCAGAGGGATCTCATTGTTAAAAGGTATCAGTCAGAAGAAGGGTACGAAAGAATTTCCAAGGCATTAGATATACCATGGAACACAGTGAAGACAGTAATCATCAAGTGGAGAAAATATGGCACAACATTTTTTTCAAAATGGATGAAAAGGTAAGAAGAAAACTGGTCAGGGAGGCTGCCAAGATGCCTACAGCAACATTAAAGGAGTTGTAAATAAATAAAAAAAAGGTATGCTGAAATGACTGTTTACAGGGTCTAGAGACATAAAAGTTAACCGATTCCTTTTAAAAACTATTAAAAATAGATACAAATCAATCATATAATGTACCTGTAGTTTCTAGTTTAGTTTTTGCATGTTGTTTCCTGCCTCTCTGCTGTACAGAGCATACAGAGCCACAGAGCCATACAGGACAGTGATGGTTTGGAAAACGAAACTGGAGTTTTAGACACACAGTAATCACACTTCCTTGAAGTTAGTGACCACAGAGAGAAAGCTCCCAGCACTGTGGTTATCAGGAAACAGACAACCAGGAAGTGTGGAGATCAGAGAAGAATTACAGAAACTTGAGAGCAAAAATGAACAATGAGGACATGAAAACAGCACTGCATTGGGGTAAAGGAAGCTATTAAGATAAAAAAATATTTACAAACCCTTTAAATGAGCTGCAGGAATATGTGGCAAGTACTGGCTGTGTGGTACATGTGACAACAATCTCCCGTATTCTTCACATGTCTAGGCTTTGGGATAGAGTGACATGACAGAAGCCTTTTCTTACAAAGAAAAACATCCAAGCCCGGCAAAATTTTGTAAAAACACATTAAATTCTCCCAAAAGGATGTGGGAAAATGTGGTACGGTCTGATGAAACCAAGGGTGAACTTTTTGGCCATCATTCCAAAAGATATGTTTTGCGCAAAAACAGCACTGCACATCACCAAAAGAACACCATACCCACAGTGAAGCATGGTGGTGGCAGCATCATGCTTTGGGGCTGTTTTTCTCCAGCTAGAACAGGGGCCTTAGTCAAGGTGAAGTCAAGGTGAAGGGAATTATAAACAGTTTCAAATACCAGTCAATATTGGCACAAAACCTTCAAGCTTCTGCTAGAAAGTTGAATATGAAGAGGAACTTCATCTTTCAGCATGACAATGACCCAAAGCATACATCAAAATCAACAAAGGAATGGCTTCACCAGAGGAAGAATAACATTTTGGAATGGCCCAGCCAGAGCCCAGACCTGAATCCGATTTGAAAATCTGTGGGATGATCTGAAGAGGGCTGTGCACAGGAGATACCCTCGCAATCTGGCAGATTTAGAGTGGCTTTTCAAAAAGTGGGCAAATATTGCCAAGTCAAGATGTGTCATGCTGATAGACTCATAACCAAAAAGACTGAGTGCTGTAATAAAATCAAAAGGTGCTTCAACAAAGTATTAGGCCCTGTATACACGATCAGTCAAAACTGATGAAAACGGACTGAAGGTCCGTTTCATCGGCTAACCGATGAAGCTGACTGATGGTCTGATGTGCCTACACATCATCAGTTCAAAAACCGATCGAGTGCAACGCGGTGATGTAAAACACAACGACGTGCAGAGAAAAATGAAGGACAATGCTTACAAACATGCGTTGACTTGATTCTGAGGGTTTGGAACCGATGCTTTTGCGTACGAACCATCGGTTTTGACCATCGGTCCATCGGTCTAATTTTAAAGCAAGTTCTATTTTTTTTGACCGAAGGATAACTGACTGATGGCACCCACACACGGTCGGTTTGGACCGATGAAACGGACCTTCAGTCCGTTTTCATCAGTTTGGACTGATCGTGTGTACAGGGCCTCAGTGTAATGCCGCGTACACACGATCGGTCAATCCGATGAGAACGGTCTGATGGACCGTTTTCATCAGACCAAACCGATCGTGTGTGGGCCCCATCAGTTATTTATCCATCAGTTAAAAAATGTGAAACTTGGTTAAAAATCCATGCATGCTCAGAATCAAGTCGACATATGCTTGGAAGCATTGAACTTCATTTTTTTAAGCACGTCGTTGTGTTTTACGTCACCGTGTTCTGACACGATGGGTTTTTTAACTGATGGTGTGTAGGCACGACTGACCATCAGTCAGCTTCATCGGTTAACTGATGGAAAAATCCATCAGACCGTTCTCATCGGATTGACCGATCGTGTGTACAGGGCATAAGGGTGAGCACACTTATGCAACCATATTTTATTTTTTTTATTTTTACTTCCCTCCACCTAAAAAATTTCAGTTTGTTGTTCAACTGAGTTGTACAGTTTATAGGTCACAGTAAAGGTAGAAAAAGTTATGAAATGATTTATCGTTGTCTACTATTTTATTTACATCAGAGAAAACTGACATTTTAACAGGGTTGTGTAGACTTTTTATATCCACTGTATCATATTGTCCTCCTGTCTATTACATCTTTAATTTAATCCTCAACTTATAATTTATATGTAAGCTGTGAGATTTTATTGCTAAGACTTGGAAAACATTCGTTTTAGCTGTTTAATGCAGACATTTTGTAAAAGATGCCCTGAATACAAGGTGCATAGAATAGAATGTTTGGACAGTATTCACAGAGAGATTTATCAACCAAGAGGCACTTCAGCTAAGGCACATTTTAGTCTGAATATTACATCGCCGCTTTGCTGATTGTGACTATATACCACCATAAAATGAAAAGCCCTCAGTAAGTTCTTACATATGACCAAAAATACAGCTGCAGGTGGGGAAAAAATAAAACCAGCGCTTGTACAGGGATGGATGTACACTTGGTAGGTGCATGATTCACTCGGAGCATTGCTTGTATAAATACTCCCCTCCCCCAAGACCATGTGTGTGGCTGTGGAGAGACAGAACGCAGAGGCTGTAGACAGCAGACAACATTACGTAGAAATGGAAAAGGCTTTAAGAAGACTGCATGGAAGATTGACAGGATTACCTGGGGCTACAGGATTTATATCGGATAAATACATGTGTCCTTGGTCTAAGAGGAGATTTAAATGTTGTTGTTTTTTAAATAATTTAACATTGACATTGCAAAGATGTCATTTGGATATGTCATTGACATTGACATGCATTGACATTGCAAAGATGGCATTTGGATATGCCATTGACATTGACATTGCAAAGATGGCATTTGGATATGCCATTGACATTGACATGCATTTGGATATGCTGGGCATGCATTCAGTTGGTCCGCGGATAGGCAAGCTAATGCAAGGTTGTGTAAAATGTTAATGTCTGAGCACTGGGCAGTTCCTTGTTTATTTTCTTTATAATTATATTGGGGGTAAAAAAAAAAGCCATGGACTTATTGAAATTAACCAAGATCGCAGGGACTGGCCTTAGATAATCAAATGACCTAATTAACAAACATAGGTACACCAGACAGAGGTGCTGGCATTTTAAGGGTAATTGCACATGGTGGTGATGTATAAATATTAAATATTCCTGGCATAAAGACTGAAAAGATGAGCTACATAGCACATGTTTACGCGAATGTGTAAAAATTCTAGATTTCTTTAAATCAAGGGAGTGTGGCTTACACACATATTTGATCGTATATGCAGGTAAAAATACTGCCCAGCACAGATTTTAGTATTTTTTTATTTCATTTTTACTGATCTATTAGGCAGCACAAGTCCATTAAATACAATTGGCTGTATCTAGATCAGTTTAAAAAATGCCTGAATTCCCCCCAAAAAAACGTTTTTAGGCTTCCATGTGCAAGAGGCCTAAAAATTTGATAAACTGTGTCAGATAGTAGTTACAGAACACACAAGAACTTTCAAAGTACTGCTAGTTGTAAAAAGGCAAAAGAAAAATGACTAGCCTATATAGCACTACAATTTCAATATACATGTGATTGCAGCGTTGCACAGGATAGGCATTTATATAATAGCTAGGGGGTTTTTACAGCGGAAAGTTAGAGACTAATGCATGCATTCAGTGGACCAAAGTACGCAGACAGGGGAGAATTATACCATTGTTTAGACTCTTAAATGTAAAATATGTTACCAATTTCCAAGAAACCTCAGCAAAGCAACATATAGTTTGTGGTCTGAAAGACCCATGAGAAGAATAGGGTAAGTTAGAGTTCGCTCCATAAAATTCATGCCAACTACGATAAATCAAACCTTGAACAAGCCCACACAACTAACACTAATCCTTATCCTATTAGTCAAGGCATAGCCGAGATGGATAACTGCTGATATTTCATGACAGTTTGAAACAGACTGTTAGTCACTGGCTGGGAAAGATTTAAAAAAGTGAGATGAGTATATAACATATTATTTATATAATCAATATTTTTTCCTGGGGAGAATGATTTGTTACTGGGTGGCAATAGCTGTAATAAAACCTTTTCGGACAACAAATCCTTTAATGCTTTTAGCCTGCTTTGGCCTTCAGTGTTTTTACTTTGTTAAGATGATTAAAATGTAGGGCAAGTGAAAAACATACCTGTAATGTTGTTCCTAGCCCCGGAAGGATTTGCCTCCTTAATGACCAGGCCATTTTTTTGTGATACGGCACTGCGTAGCTTTAACGGACAATTGTTTTTTCCCACAGATAGAGCTTTCTTTTGGTGGTATTTGATCACCTCTGCAGTTTTTATTTTTTGTACTATAAACAAACAAACTTTGAAAAAAAATTGTGCCTGCGCGAGCCTCAATACAGGTACGGCGATTCGAGCACCGCTGCCAACCTGCCGCAGTATATCTGTGTGAGCTGGTCAGCAAGTGGTTAAAAAATATAATTTTGCTGCCCTCCATTTTAGCAGCTTTCGTATATAGCACTTATATATAGTGCCCTTTATCTTCATAACCATATAAATCCAATGTTAACACTGACTGAGATATATGTTGCACCTCTATTGAGCAAAGGTGGGGCTAAAGAACAATATAATTATAGTACATTGTTTTTTTTATTTTAATATATTTTAAATTGTAACATTATTTCAGTAATCAAATTATTTGGAAAGATATGACATGCATTTAGTACTGTGCAAATGGCGATTTTGAAAAAAATTCTGTAAACGTTCGTGTACCTATTGTTTTATGCATGTATTCACGAATGTGTATCAAAGCAAAGGGCAACAAGAGCCATAATACCTGGTGCTATAAGTGAGGTGCACCCTGAAATTTCATTGCAGAAAGCCATTAAGATGTTGGAGCATCAGACAGAACATACTGTAACCACAATCATTGGTTACTATTACTGAAGAGATTCCATGCACCAAAGAAATAATCCAATTGGACATTAAATAGATCACAAATTCCACTAAACACGGTGCACATATGGTTCACAATTTAGACTGCAGTTTTCTTGTCTGTGTTAAGCCTCGTACACACGACCGGTTTCCTCGGCAGAATCCATCAAGAAACTTGGTGGGAGATTTTTTTTGCTGAGGAAACCGGTCGTGTGTACATTTTTCAGCGAGGAAACTGTCGAGGAACTCGACGAGCCAAAAAGAGAGCATGTTCTCTTTTTCCTCGACAGGGAATGGAGAAAATTGGCTCCTCGAGTATCTCGACAAGCCTGACAAGAGCTCGACGAGGAAAACGATGTGTTTCGTCCGCCGAGTTCCTCGGTCGTGTGTACGAGGCTTTATTCTTACCTCCTTGTTGCAGTGCTTCTCCTAGTCCTTTGACTACTTTCACATGTGTTGTTTTGGCCTCTGTTTTAACCTATGGGCATTGCCTGCTATTCTGTGGGTTTATATTTACTTTCCCTATCATCATTTCCTGGCCCCTTTCCCAGTTTCCTTTCCTGTATAAGGCATGCTCAGTGCAGCCTACATTGCCTGAGCAACTTCCCAGTTATCTGAGCTTTAGTTTGCCTACTTTTATGTGTATTCTGTGTCTAAATTCCCATTTACTGACCCCGGCTTTGTCTACTGTCTGTGCTTGCCTGCTGCCTGCCCTGACCTCGGCTTGTTTCCTGGATTTCCTTCTGTCCAGTGGTGTTTTTAGGTTTTGTGCTGCCCTATGCTTGACTAAACTCGCGCACCCCCAAACTTAAATATGACCCACCCCTTACTGTAAAGGCCACATCCCTTCATTTTAAGACCCACCCTGTCATCTTCATGGGATGAATACATAGGGATGGCGGGGGAGAAGGACCAATGGACACCGTGGAAAGAGGACAGAGGAAAGCAGTGGGAAGAGGACAAAGGAACACCATGGGAAGAGGACAGAGGGATGCAATAGGAAGAGGACAGAGGGACTCTGTTGGAGGAGGACAGAGAGGAATACCCTGGGAGGAGGAAGACAGAGGGATGCCGCAGTAGGAGGACAGAGGAATGCCCGTGGGAGGAGGACAGAGAGGGACACAGCATCTTTTAATTTGGGGGTAAGGGGATATGTGCTGGGGGGTGCTTTGGGAAAGGAGAGGACATGTGCTAGTTGGGAGGGGGATCAGACACCCCCCACTAGCACCTATCCTCTCCCCTCCCAAAGCACCCCCCAGCACATATCCCTTTACCTCCCCTCCCATCACTCCATGTGTGCATCTGGTATCTGCCCCCCCTTCCCGGTTAGGCCCCTTTCACTCGGGCGGGAGGAGCCTAGGAGTGTGTGCAGCTGTCAGTGGGGAGAGAGGTGTCGGCTGCTATGGAAAGCCGATCACCGATTGTGGGACTCCGGGTGGCAGATGTCCCAGGTGCCCACACTAGCACACCTCTGTGTTACTGGAACTCAGTGCCGGAACTTGTTGTGGCACTGGGCTCCGGGATTCAGCTGTACTCCCCTGATGGTTGCCCTTCCTGCGGCAGCCGGGAGGAGGGTGCGGGTCCTTTTTTTGTGTGGGGGTTGGCTTTTTTGCCGCCCCCATAAAGTGCTGCCTTAGGCCTGGGCCAAAACACTGCACTGCTTCTGTCTCCTGACCTTGTAGTCTGCACACACGGTTGACTCGACATCCTCAGCTTTGCATACCAGGGGGTCTGCATGTTGGTTCCAACTTGCTGCAAGTCCATCCCAACCATCAGGAGCCCTGGTGAGGAATCCCTGGGGAACTCCAAATTGGTAATCTACAAGAGCTCACTATCACAGACACCTGAAAAAGTAGTGTCAAACTTTTTGGATCCCTCTATTATTTTCAGTCTGACACATGTTTTCCATTTGTTCCTAAATATATATGTTTTGGTGTGCTTAATTAAGCCTGACTTTTTTTTCTGTTCTATGTTAATTTATTACAAGCTCCTCAAACTCTACAAGCTCCTCAAACACACAAGAGACCCAATTATGGGAGAAAATGGCAGCAATACAGCATGCTGAAAGGACAGTTGTGTGTGTTTTTACATAAATTGAACCTGACCTGGTCTAAAAACAGTTGAGGTAACAACAATTATTAAATGAAATTAAATGAATCCCTGTGAACTTCCTTGGATCCTAGACCCATGCTGTACAGTGCATGGGTTCTCAGTTTAAACCCAGCTTGAGATTAGGCTCCAAAACATTGACGCTAATCTATACCCTGTCAGATGTAAAGAAATTCCAGAATCTCAGTGATCAATAGAGGCTCTAGCTTTTGTCAAATGAATGACAGGGGATGGGGCTTAGTAGGATTTAGAAATTGAGGCCCTGCATACAGCCTGGGCTTCAAGGGGCTCCACAAGAACACAACATCTGATCTGAACATTAACACAGATGCCTGCATTTCAGCACTGTTCTTATGCAGGCCATACTGTACATGGGTCGAATTCCAAACTAATTTTCTTTTGATAATCAGAAATGCTGTGCTTTTTGTGATCCAATGGTGCCACCATTGAATTCGAATTTCGACCAACCAAGAATTCAATTTCATCTCACATTGCTGCATAATTTTTGTGGCCGGGAATCTTCTTTTGTTTCCAGGTCACAGCTTCTTTTTTGATTATATTTCTCGCACGATTCTCCCATCATTGATTATAAATTTGTTCATTTTTCAAAGAATTTAATTTTTCAAAGAATTAACAACATGCTCAATCACTGAAATTCGATGGGCGCACGAAAATCAACAGTTTCTGCAACTAATGGTGTGAAAATGCTGAAAGAAAATTATTTTAGAATTCGACTCATGTATGGCCAGCCTTAGTCACCGTTGTCAGCCAGACCATTATCACTTTTTATTGTCACTTTCTTTGCTAAAATAGCATTTTAAATGGGCCTAGCATAATGGCTGTGATGCAGTAAATATATTCTGTAGCTCAGAAAAGTTGTACATTTGAGTTTATACCTACAGATATAACAATGGACCACTAAACGCATGTTCCAGAAGTCTGCTGGTTGCACCCCAGCCACCTAAACACAAAGGATGTATTTAATCAAATAGCACAAAACATGCAAGCAGTTAGCAAAACATATGGGACCCCTCACAAGCTGAAAAGTGTGAAATATGTCTTCAGCAGTGAAAAACTGTTTTGATTAGTGTTTCTACTAAGGGTGATACTTAACATACACGTAAAGAGCACTACTGTACATGTAAATTGAATGATTAATCTATTCATTTTTATTTTTTATATTGTTGCAAAAGTGATGTTGATCAGGCATGAATAAAAAGCTATCTATGAATGGAGGATGAGCAGATGAATGAAAGTTCCTCCACCTCTTCCATTCATGTTCTATGCTTGTAATAAAATATTCTGCTTTTAAGTGCACTTAAATATTGCAGACTTGTATTTGGTGCAAGGATAATCCCATATAATCACACTTCCTCTCATATATATTTTTTCATATATGAAAGCTATAGTACAAATTCTATGAATGGAGGAGGAGAGCAGAAAGGGTGGGCATAACTGTCACTCTTGATGAGTACCTTTGACAATCCCTCAGCTCTAAAAAACCCTGAAGCCCTGAAAGATTATAGCCACCTGGTTAGGGGAGGTTGAGAGGACCACAACACTTCATATTCCTGATCTGTGCCTTCTGTACCATGTATCGGTATGAGAAAGTATCATATTCTCTTTGTATGAAATCCCTGGTGTTCCTGCTAGTCCAACTGATTGTCCTATTAGAAACTGACCACACTAAGCAGGAGAACCAATCCTGGTCAGTTATCTAGCTATTCTGGGAATTCAGTGTGCTCTCCTTCAATGATCAGACTTGTCCTGACACGCCCCCCGCTGCACAATCATTCACTGGCAAGCTCAGTATACTGCTGCTTCGCCTGCCCCCAGCTTTTATGCAGCTGAGAACAGAGGGAATGTGATCATTTATTAAAAAAGGGGGGAAAAGGATTTATAATGTTTTTATATCTATAAACATTTTTCTATCTTTCATTTCTATTTTGAACTGATGGGTTGTTTTACAAGGTGATCAATTACAATCACTTTAAGGCTGGGTTCACACTATCTTCGTATGTGGCTCACAGCAGGGGTCCAGTGTGTCCCCTTTTTTACAATTTCAGGTCCTATTTCAGCCCGAAAGTTTTGGCTGAATTCGGAACTTGAGATGGACCAAAAAGACGCACAGGGCTCCTGTCCAAATTTGCACCCAAGCCACAGCAGAGATATGTAAACCAGCTCTATAGAGAGCCAGTAAAAATCTCCTGCTATTGTAAATTGGATTTGCAATAGTGTGAACCCAGCCTAAATATTTGCACTTTCTTGTGCCCAGAATCTTAAATCTAGTGGAGGACTATGCAAAAGGCTTTAATGATGGGTCTGGATTTTCATGTGGTGCAGAAGTGTGAATGCAGCTGAAAAACAAAAGGATACAGGACACCTGATCATTTCAAATAAGTTTATATTACCAGGGCAAGCTGATGAACTGCACATATTGGGAGCAATTTTGAAAAAGGCTTATTAAAATTGAGCTGTTACAGAGTCCAGCAGTCTCATAACATGGGCTGGGTGTGGTTTTCAGGATGGGGGTACTCCCTTTTTGCTTGTGGATTTGAGCTTTACATTGGTCTAGTCATAAGCCATGTGCCAGAGCCATTCCACTGGCTGAGCCCTGTGACAGCAGGCTTTTCCTTCAGCATACATGCTTGTTTAATAAAGGTTTTACAGAGATTATAAACTTTGTGAACTGGTTTTATATAATCTTATTATCAGAGCAGTGTAATTCCTTTAGGTAAACAGAGCTAAAAAACAGGTGCAGCAATTTCAGCATATATATATATTATTAATTATCAATGCCATTAATAGTCTTGCCTTGAGGCACAAGGGTAAATTGCCAGATTATTCTCCAAAAATTACAGTTTAAAGTTTTTTTTCCACATGCCCACCTGTGTAATTCATTCCAAGGTGGTGAGATTAGCACTGATTAAAAAAAGAAATAAGAGGAAATATAATTCTTTGTACACCCATAAGATGAGACTATAATGCAACTACCTGGGTCCAGTAGTTTCTATAGTGCCTTGAAATGTTCCAAATTTTTCCACCAATAGTTTGAGAAGCTGTTTACAAAAATAAAGGAAACAGTACAGTTACAATACAATCCAATACAAGAGGATTTAGAGGGCTCTGCTTATAAGAGTTTACAATCTACAAGAGAGGGTCAATGGATACAAAAGGTAATGGAGATGAAAAGTAGATGTACAGTTTATAAGGTGGGGTCAGAATAGGCCTGACTGAAGAAATGTATTTTCAGGGATTGTCTAAAGGCGAGCAAAGTAGGAGATACAGTAGTTGGACAAATTGGTGTAGGAGTTCCAGACAATGGGAGAGGCTCTAGAAAAGTCATGGAGTGAGCATGGGAGGAGAAGATGAGGGGGTTAAAGTGATTGTAAAGTCAGAAGGTTTTTTATCCTAATGCATTATACATTAAGATAAAAGGCCTTCTGTGTGCAGTAGCCCCGCTCAGCCCCCCTAATACTTACCTGAGGTCCATATAGATCCAGCGATCCATGTTGTAGCAATGTCTCGGCTGCCCAGGGACTCCCCTCCTCATTGGCTGAGACAGCAGCGCGGTGCCATTGGATGATCTGGGCTACTCTGTGCAAATCCACTGCACAGAGGAGGTGTGTATAACATGTTTGTTATTTTTAATGAAAAAAAAAAGACTTTACAATCACTGTTTAAAGAGCAAGAGGTCTTGGGAGGAGGGAAAGGGATAATTTGGGTGTTATTTTGGCAATAGGTTGATAATGTATCTTGGGACAGAGTTGTGGATGACTTTGTATGCTAGCATTTTGTTTAATGAGCAAGTGAAGGGATTGACAGGGAGGGGCAGTGGACACTGAGTGGTTAGTAAGGTGGTGAAGTCCGACAGCAGCATTCATGTCAGACTGAAGTGGAATAGTCTATGTAACAGAAGACCACCAATGAGGAAGTTGCAATAGTTGATGCAAAAGAGAACAAGGGTGTGCATTAGTAGCTTTGTGATGATGTTGGTTTAGGTGCAAATTTTGGAGATGTTACAAAGGCTTTAGGCTGCAAGATTTGGATAGCGATTACATTTGGAACCAAAAGAAGAAATCAGAGTCCAGGATTACAACTAGCACCCTGGCACAAAGTTGCTCCATTGAGCTCAATTGAGAAGTCGGGGGAGGAGGCAAAGGGGAGAGTGGAGGGGAGGGATAAATAAGCTCAATTTCGGGAATTCTAAATTTGAGGAAGTGGTATTACATTAATACTGGTTTGTCAGTTATTAAATTTGTGATACCCGAGGATGAATGAAGCCATGGAAGGTTATTAGCTGACTCAGATTAGAGGTGTACAGGAGAGAATAGGAGGAGTCCAAGGTCAGAACCTTGGGGGACTTCTACAGAAGGAAGAGTTGTAAGTAACATAGAAGTTAGGCTGCATTCACATTGTAACGCCGCGTATGCGTCGTATTTTGCCGCGATTTGTGTAACTTTTTTTTTTTTTTTCACAAATCATTTCCATTGCTGTCTATGGCCGACCCTGAAAAAAAGGGTCCGGGACTTGTTTTCAGGCGGCAGGCGTTTTGGCGTTCGGCGTGAGATGTGAACCATCTCATAGACAGCAATGGAAATTCGCCCCTCCAGCGTATATCGAGCGTCGGGCGTCGGGCGTTTTGTCGCCTAGGTGTGAATGGAGCCTTAAAGTGACAGAAGGCACTGCTGCTTTTGACTATTAGTTTCAGAAGATTTGGAGTGAAATCTGGTGATATTACCTGTGTGCTGCTCACTGTTCTCTTTGCATGAGGCTCTGACATAACAAAGCAAAACCTGCCTCTACCAAGGTTGTCACCTTCACAAAAAACAACTGTACAGAACAATGCATGGCAAATCAGTAATGGAGAGAAGATCAGATGCAAGAGAGCACAGGCAATACTGGGAACTATGGATAAGCTTGGGTTTGGTCTGAACCCAAAAGGTGGGTAGCTGTTAGTGCCAGGTCAATTGGGGGATTCTCTTATTTCCATATGGCCATATTAAGTCAATTGTGTCACAATCCCCACCTCTTTGTGTGTGGAGCGAGGAATCCCCTGCCCACCACTGATTGGCCCGGCGCTGACAGCTTTCTCCTGGGTTCAGTTAAACATGGGTTCTAATCAGAACTCTAGCAAAATCCAAGCTCATCCCTACTGGGACAAGTCCTTTGCATGCTTCCTGGCTTCTTGCAGGCTGTTTCTAGAGGTCAGTTCCCCTTTAAGAACCTGACTTCAGCCTGGATAGGATACTGTAAGCTCTAGCATATCCACTGACTTGTAGCCTTCTTGTTCTCACACTTGGTAATTGTGTTAACTATCCGCTTGTTCCTTTAGTATGTTTACAAACACCAACTAAACAGAGTCATTCTAACAGAGGCACTGTCATTTCCTGACTAATATGTCTAGGTCCAGCTTTTTAAACAAGGCAAACATGACTCTGCTTCATTTCCTAGTACTTTATGTTGCAGTGCTGTTGAACAGGGCACATTTGTTCCTAAAAAACACTTAGGACCCAGAGGGACTAATGGGGAACAGAGAGCTGTGTATTCCATTTTCATTGGCATATCTCCAGTTACCAATTGTATTCAGAGTCTGTATGAAACCCTGGATTGTAAATTCATGATGAAACCTCAAGCTCTTTTCTCCTAAACATGCAGCTCAATATACTTTTGCTTTCCATTTGTTACCTCCACATGTATTTTAACTACATCATTTTCCTTTTATCTTTAAAGATATAAAACATCCAAATATACATTATAAATTAGGCAATGTTGTTATTCTTATAAAAGGGATAGAAAATATCCAGTGCAATAAAATAAAATAAGAGATTTGTAAACGTTTTGCCTTAAAGGGGTTGTAAAGGTTTGTTTTATATTTTCTAAATACTGTAGGTTCCTTTATTTAAAGGGTCACTAAAGGAAAAAAAATGTTGCCTAAAATTAATGTCTGCAAAGTAGACAGACAGAATAGTGTAATGATTCTGTTAAAAAACTAGTAAATAACGTTTAAATTCCTTCATCTATATCACCTCCGGCATTCTAGTTTCTGTTCTCTCATTCACTTCCTGGTTTGCATCGTTTGTTCATGTAAGAACTACATTTCCCAGTATGAATTGCGGCACGCCCAGTAATTCACACCTCCTTGAAGTCTCTAACACGTATAGAGCGTCCTGCCACACAGATGTGGTTCCCAGGAGGGGGTGAGCACGTTACTGACCACCGCAGTAAAGCCTCCCTTCACGGTGGTCAGTAACAATCAGACAAGCAGGAAGTGAACAGAACAGAGAAGAAATAGAGCAACTTCTGAGGAAAAAATGAACAATGAGGAAGTGAAAAGAGGAATATCTGCAGGTAAAGGATGCTTATTATGAAAAAAAAATGTTTCCTTTACAACCCCTTTAAGCTAGTGCATTGTTGGTTCAGTAACCTTTTCCTTCTAATTCCCCTTCTAAATGTTTTTTTTCTTTGTTTTCTTTGTCTGAATTTCTCACTTCCTGTTCCTCCTCAGTAAGCTGTTCTGGTTGACTACGATCGGATGATGGTGGCAAGCTTACTGAGGAGAAACAGGAAGTGTGAAATTCAGATAAAGAAAAAAAACGTTTAGAAGGGAAATCAGATGGAAAAGGTAAGTGAACCAACAATGCACTAGCTTAAAGGAACCTATTTAAAAAATTAAAAAATAACCATTACAACTAGGGTTGTCCCGATACCACTTTTTTAGGACCGAGTACAAGTACCGATACTTTTTTTCAAGTAGTCGCCGATACCGAATACCGATACTTTTTTTAAATGTGTCCCCAAATGCAGCCATGTCCCCCACATATGCAGCCATGTCCCTCTAGCCATGTCCCTCACATATGCAGCCATGTCCCTCTAGCCATGTCCCTCACATATGCAGCCATGTCCCTTTAGCCATGTCCCTCTAGCCATGTCCCTCACATATGCAGCAATGTCCCTCTAGCCATGTCCCTCACATATGCAGCAATGTCCCTCTAGCCATGTCCCTCACATATGCAGCCATGTCCCTCTAGCCATGTCCCTCACATATGCAACCATGTCCCTCACATATGCAGCAATGTCCCTCTAGCCATGTCCCTTGATGCGGCGGCAGCGGCGGGGGGGAAAGGGGGGGGGAAGTATTCTATTTAGGTATCGGGGGTATTTGCGCGAGTACGAGTACTCCTGCAAATACTCGGTATCGGTCCCGATACCGATACTGGTATCGGTATCTGGACAACCCTAATTACAACCCCTTTAAAGTCCAGATTTATTACAGGTATTTATATAGCACCAACAATTTATGCAGCCCTTTGCATATATTGCACATTCACATCAGTCCTTGCCCTGAAGGAGTTTAAAATCTAAAGTCCCCACCTCACAAGCATTCACATACTGAGGCCAGTTTAGGCAGAAGTCAATTACCCTACCAGTATGTCTTGGGAGTGCAGGAAGAAAGCCAGACAAGCACAGGGAGAACATACAAACTCTTTGCAGGTAGAGTTGTGGTTGGGAATCAAATTTAGGGCCCAAAAGCTGCAAGGCAAAAGTAATCATTAAACTACTGTGCTGCCCCGGTTCACATATTTTTGCTGCCGTGGGTACAGCCAGATGTTTGGGATCAGCTGCAGACAGGAAGCATGTAGGCAAATGCTCCATGTATGATTACATGTGAGCAGTCAGTCTGTCATTGAGGTGACATTGATTGCAAACTCCTAGCCTCACCTGCCACAATAAAATGAGGATCTAGAAGTAGTTAGTCACATTCAATTGGACTGGATTGGTTCTCTTATGTTAAAACAGCTAAGAAATACCTTCAGGACTACAAAACAAGTCCAGTTGAATATGATTATTTACAACTAGAGATTCAGTTTGATGGAAAGATTTTTTCCAAATTATCCTTTAAAATGATCTCAAAAGAAATTAGGTTGACATAATTAACAAATATCCTGAGGTGTTGGTTACAGGAGCATTAGTTGGCAACTTGGTGTACCTTGCCAGATTTATGCATCTCTTTTATAATTTTCAAGATATTTACTTATGCATTATCTTGCTCATAATCACTTCATTATATTTTTGTTTTGGTTACTTAATTGTATGCGGTAAGTAAGATTCCTGAAGGCGTTTCAGGTCAAAACAGTGTCAAGTTCCATAACAGCTGGCTCCGTCTGCACTTGAACCAGCGCCAGTCACTTACTTGCAGCATGACTCCTTTGTAGGAGTTTCTAGGCTTAATGCACTTGTGTGAACTGTGTCATATCTTCTAGTGGAGACTCTGCTACCATTGAAAGCATTAACCCATCATTGTTGTGCTCTGAGCAGGAATTTGGCTGTTTTATTATTTCTTATAGCCGATACCCCCTCTGGGAAACCGTAACCTGCAGGTGTTTTTCTCATCAAGACACAAAGGTTGTTTCATTTCAGCTTCTCAGAGGATAGAGGTCCTTGCAGGGAAAGTTTAAGGCAAATATGAACCCGGACAAAAAATGAACAGTGGTGGGTCTGTTAAAATAACACATTTACTATGCTTTTTTCCCCAGCTACTGCAAACCTGCATTGTAACTGTTGACATAAAACCTTTAGCTCAGTTACTCATGATCTCTGTAAAAATAATAGCAAGCGCTAAATTTATGACCGCACACACTTCTGCAGTCAGCACTAGTTACCCCCCTTTCCATTCTCTGTATTTTGGCTGTCAAAAGCTGGTAGATGTATGTATTGTACATAAACAATTGACATTAAAGAATATTAAATATTTTATCAGCAAATACATCTAGAAAAGAAAATACTGTTGAGGGAAATGTGTAGTTTTGTTAAGAGAAGTTTATTTTTTCAAAATCCTACTGACCTAGGTGGATGCAGCATCGGTCCCCCACCAGCTCTAAGGCCTCGTACACACCAGCGGACATGTCCGATGATAACGGTCCGCGGACCGTTTTCATCGGACATGTCTGCTCTGAGATTTCGGTCTGATGGCTGTACACACCATCAAACCGAAATCCGCGCGGACAGAGAACGCGGTGACGTAGACGACACCGACGTTCTCTCTCGCACGAGTTTAATGCTTCCACACATGCATCGAATCAATTCGACGCATGCGCAGGATTTCGGTCCGCTGGTTACACGTACTAACCAGCGGACATGTCCGCCGGACAGCTTTCCAGCGAGCATGTTTCTTAGCATGCTAAGAAACATTTGTCCGCTGGAAATCTGTCCGCTAGCCTGTACACACGATCGGATCTGTCCGCTGAAACTGGTCGGCGGACCAGTTTCAGCGGACATGTCCGGTCGTGTATACGAGGCCTAAGACTGGGAACCGAGCGATCAAAGAGCTCTGATCGCTCAGTCCTCAGAGTCCTCTAAGGCCTCGTACACACGATAGGTTAAACAGAGGACAACGATCTGATGGACCGTTTTCATCGGTCAAAACTGATCGTGTGTGGGCCCCATAGGTTATTTAACCATCGGTTTAAAAGCCAACTTGCTTTAAATTTAACCAATGGTTTTCTAACCGATGGGGAAAAAACGATTGTTAGTAGGCACAACCATCAGTTAAAAATCCACGCATGCTCAGAATCAAGACGACGCATGCTTGGAAGCATTGAACTTCGTTTTTTTAAGCACTTTGTTGTGTTTTACGTCACCGCGTTCTGACACAATTGTTTTTTTAACCAATGGTGTGTAGGCGCGATGGACCATCAGTCAGCTTCATCGGTTAACCGATGAAAAAGGTCCATTGGTCCGTTCTCATCGGATGGACTGATTGTGTGTACGCGGCATAAGGTGAGCAGAGAGCTGGTGACTGTCAGGCTGAGAGTTTGAGTTAGGTGGCGCTCCAGGGTTGTGGGCAGATCCCGACTTTTTTTGTCGTGATCTTGCCCAAGCTTGGACTGGCCCTTTGACATCAGCCAACAGCAGACTTCAGCCTGCTAACTGCTGAAAACGTGTCACGGGAGTGCATTTCATTCTGCATTCCTGTGACCCGTTTGAGATTTGGCTTTTATACTCTTTTAATGAAGAAGCTATAAAAGCAGAACTAGACACCTTGATTTAACTATGTTTAAAAAACAGATATGCCTTGAAAGATAATTGTCACAGATGCTTATGCTCTCAATTGAACGGTGAAACCATCAAATTGCCAGTGTCTTAACTGATCACAACTGTATGGCAATGGCAGCTTTATTGGCTGTAAAGGATAGGAGGGTTCAGTTCCACTTTAACTGGGGGTTGTCATAATTTATCACACACTGGCTTATTTAATCACAATGCAATATTTAAAAGTGTGATTGCCAATAATAGCCAATTAGAATTTATTACACAACAGAAAACTGAAATAGTCACATAGTGATTTAGGAATATGGGATTATGTGGACTCCTCCCATGAATCAGTGCTGTGTCTTATGCCTGAACACTGTCACTGTCAATGGATAGTAGCCATCATATACCCTATGTAAACTCAAAACATGTGCTATTACAGGTTTAGGATTAAAAAGCAATGGACTAGTGCAGGGATTTTAAGTGGGTTGGGCATTCACAAGATTGTTACTTTGGATGGCAAAAATTACAGGGTAACATTATTAATAAATTGTGTCTATTTAGTTAAACTTTTCACAAACCCCAGATGGCTTGTGCATCACATAGTGCAAGGGAATGTTGTGGTGTTAATCTTAGCTTAAAAAGTAATAAACCCAAAAGCAAACATGTTTTATATTGCAGCGTACTAATTCTTAGTTTTCTTGTTTTCTTTTCTCTCCTTTGTTTTTACCTGGCAATCTGGCCAGCAAGTTTGCTGTTTTTAAACAGAACAAACTCCCCTGCAGATGTAGCAGTTAGAGTGTTGGGTCAAACCATTTACCACTGACAGGGATACTTACAAGGATTAGCTTTTATGTATTCATGTAAAACCTTTATCCCAAAAGAAAAAAAAAGTTGCTGTAACTGCCTCTGTAACTGTAGTGTACACTGGGGTTTGGCTTCAATTTGTTAGCGTATCTAAATCTGCTAGTATATCTAACACTCTCCTCCCCCTAGACTGACAATGCTGTTGTCCAAAGGTGCCCCTGTGTTCTTTCATCCAGAGTGGGGACACTTTATTACAGGAGGTGTGTTATTGGCCAGATTACTAGGTAAAAACAGGGGGGAAAAAGTCTAAAGCAAAAAAGAAACGAAAACGAATGCAGCCGCCACATCTAAGGATCCGTAGCACCTGAAAATCGCTTTAGAAGCGCCCAAATGCGGGCTCGTTTAACCCCTTCTTCAGCCGTTAGTGATGGTTAAAAGCGCCGAGATAGCGCCCAAAAAGCACTGCTAAAACTAGCTTTACCTTAACGCCGACGTATAACATGCAAAGGCGTATAACACACACCTACATTTTAAGAGGGAAGTTTCAGAATTTTTTTTTTTTAACTAAACAACTAATTAAAATAAGGGTCAGTGCCCATCTGCAGCCTGATCAATGTGGCCTGATTAATGCCCATCTCATCATGCAGCCTTATCAATGTCCATCTCATCATGCAGCTTTATCAATGCCCCTTTTTAGCCTCAATGCAGCCTCACCATAAATGCAGCCTGGACAGAGCATGAAATCACAGAGCCGTCATCTCCTGTTCGGCTCTCACTAGGCACTGGCAGTCACACAGACACACACAGTCCCACCTCCAACATCGGCATTGGACCAGCTCCTGTGACAGACAGAACACTGGTCCAATGCCAGTGGCGGAAGCGGGACTGTGTGTGTGATGTGAGAGACAAGTGAGAGCCGAACAGGAGATGACGGCTCGTGAATTCTGGCTGTTCGGCTCTAACTCAGCAGTCACACACACACAGTCCCACCTCCGCCATCGGCATTGGACCAGCTCCTGTGATACACAAAACACTGGTCCAATGATAGTGGGAGAGGCGGGACTGTGTGTGTGACGTGAGAGCCATGTGAAAGCCGAACAGGAGATGACGGCTCGTAAATTCTGGCTATGTTCGTCCCCCTTCTTACCTTCCAAGGTACACTATCGGTGTATAACACACACCCGCAATTTACCCCCTATTTTCAGGGGAAAATGCAATAAATACGATATGTGTGTGTGTATATATATATATATATATATATATATATATATATATATATATATATATATATACATACATACATACATACATTTTCTTATAAGGTCTAGAGTAACTATATACATAATAGTTTAAATGAGCAGACCATCATGTACTCCGGTTTCCTCCCACACTCCAAAGACATGCTGGTAGGTTAATTGGCTTCTGTTTATATTGTCCTTAGTATGTGTATGGGGACTTATACTGTAAGCTCCTTGAGGGCAGGGACTGATGTGAATGTACAATATATATGTAAAGCGCTATGTAAATTGACGGTGCTATATAAGTACAATATCTATAATACATTTTAATGTCCTTTTTCATTTGTGAAACACGCTATCTTTTTCATCTGTTCTAATTTAGGACAAATATTGATGAGATATTTTCAACAATAGTAGTGTTTAAAAGTGCTTGGAAATGATGTAGTGGTCCCATGGTGGAATTACAATAAAAATTTGTATTTTGTACCAGATATCTTTGATATTAGAACACAGGTAGGATTTTTGCCTGAATTGAAGGATGGACAAACCTTTCCCCAGGTCAATATTGGGAATCTTTGATAGATGTGATCTTAAAGATATATATACAGTACATGACAGGAACAAGAGTTTTACTTCTAATTTTTCGTATTTTAATTGCAGACACAACCTGTATATAACCTGTATTGTGACTACTGAATGATTCTAAATAAAGAAACCTATGTGTTTTACCTATTTGTATCCATTTCCTTCTTAGTCCCCTACTCTGCTTCATCTTACGATGATTTAAAAAGTACTTTTGACTAGTTTTTAAGTGAAATACTACATGGACTAGGTTTCTGTTCAGTTTCCATTCAGGCCTCAGGAAAGCTTGCAAATGTCTGTTAAACCAAGTGCTAGAAAAGGGAAAGGACTGCAGGTTTGTATATTTATGTATCTATGGAGACTCTTCAAACAGTCTCCCCTCTGATATATGTTTCTTTATTTGGCGTTAACATCTTTCAAGGCAGCTTCATCCCTCATCCACCTAGAGCACAATTGGAACTATGTTCTTGGAATGAAAAGGCAAAGTCACTGGGTTATGTGATACCCTAATCCGGAAAGGAAGGGGGATACCATATTGCTAGCTTTTCTCTCTTCTTCACATACAGCTTTGGATTCCTAACACTGTGTCTAGAGAGACAGAATAAAACTCCTCTAAAGTGTTACTGGCGAAATGCACAGCTAACAGCTTATATAGGCTGCTTCTCAGTACTGGAGCAGCAAAAGAAAAAAACAACATCTAATGTTTTTTCCTTAACCATAAAAGAAATACATACAGTATGTGTGTGGGGGTGTTTGTATATTCACATATATGCATTTTTTGAGAGTATGCTTACATCCAACCAAAAAACTGATCTAAAGTTCGAATGTTGATACTGAAACATGTAGGCTTCCATTGCTGATTTTCTTTTAAAACGCCAGTGACCTAGCTCTTTCTGGCTTTAGTATTTGAAATCACTAATCTAATGACCATATACACTAAGCAAAGTCAGATTAAAGTCAGCAACCCTAATCTGCATACCTATTATAGGTCAGTGATGCAAAAAAGTGCCAGCCATTAGATGAGTGTGGAAGCTAGGCAGCTTGCATTTTTAGAATGGAAAGTCAGCAATGGTGGCCCACATGTTCATAACAGGTTTCCTTTAATATTCGTTGGGGCGCCACTATCCACTTCCATTTTACTTAGTAATCTGCAAAGCGGCAGAGTGGTAAGCACATTTGTAACTCACATTGCTGTGGTATGCTAATTATAATGCTAATTCCTATGCCTCTGAGGCCCCGTACACACGACCGGTTTTCTCAGCAGAATTCAGCAAGAAACTCGATGGGAGACGTATTCTGCCGAGAAAACCGGTTGTGTGTACACTTTTCGCCGAGAAACCCGTCGGGAAACTCGTCGAGCAATGGGAACATTTGGCTCGACGAGTTTTTTGACAGCCGAACAAGGAACTCGACGAGCAAAACGATGTGTTTTGCCCGTCGAGTTTCTCGGCCATGTGTACGGGGCCGTACACACGACCATTTTTCTCGGCAGGAAAAAAAAACGAAGTTTTTCCCAAGGTGATTCCTCTCCAGCCTGACTTGCATACACACGTTCATGCAAAAAAAATGTCTGACCAAAGCGCGGTGACGTACAACACGTACGAAGGGACTATAAAGGGGAAGTTCCTTTCAAATGGCACCACCCTTTGCGCTGCTTTTGGGCTGCATACTTGATTCTGAGCATGCATGTTTTTCCCCCTCAGAAAAGCATACACACGACCGTTTTTCTCGACCAGAAAAAAGCTGACGAGAAACACGACGAGCAAAAAAAAGAGCTGGTTTTAATTTTTTTGCAGGCATTTTTTTTTACGAGAAAACCGCTAGGGAGCATACACACGACCGGTTTTCACGACCAATATAAAAAATTGCAGTTTTCTCGTCGTGAAAACAAGTCGTGTGTACAAAGCATAAATGTGTGCTTTGTTTTAATCTGACTTTGCTTGAAAGCATCGGTATGGCCAGGTTAAGGTCATAACATGGCCTCAATGATATAGTGCATTGTAACCAACCCATGCAGTATAATGGATTATAAACATTATATCATACGGGCTGTAGCTGTGAGCAGATTTTCATCATTGTGTATATCTGCTTTTAAGCTTTTTTTTAAGCAGTATCATGTTTGAATTTGTTTGATTGTAATAAATTGTGATAAATGTTATTATTGTTGTACGGTACTCATTGAGTAATACAAACGTCTTTAGGGATCCTGTTGGATGGTTGCTTATGTCCTGCCTTGGTCCTTTGTGCACAATCTGGTGGTCATATTGCTGGTAGACAGGTGGCAATAAAGGTTTATTTTTCTGCTTTACTTGTTTTTTAGAAGAGCAACCTGGGAATTTGGAAACCTAGGTGCTTCCTTATGAAAATACTTATTTCAACAGGAAAATAGAACAGGTCTTTCTGCTGTCTCTTTATTGGTCAATGAAGTTGCCTATCACAATAATAGGCAAATGGCAAACAAGGGGAACTGTGTCTTTGATGAATATGGTATTTGTGTAGCAGAGTGTGTCGAGATTTTGTGCTCTTGGTTTTGGGGCAAAAAGCTGACTTGTAGGAAACTGGAAATGCATTATATTGTACTATGATGTCACTATACAAAGATTAGAATCTCTAAAGGTACACTTCAATATTAAAGTTATATACTATTTATGAATTATTTATCATAGGCAATTACTCCTAATACAATATGCATACTTACAAGAATGAGCATTGCATTTATATGAGTATATAAGATATGTAAAATAATTCCCTCCAGAAAGAATCTCAGGTACTGATGTATTTTGCATGGCAGGCTTGTAAGTGAATGAGCCACCTGTTATATATTTAGCGCAACCACGTTGGCTTTGGGATCAGAATGGAGATCCATTTTTGTATATATTTCCAGGAAGGCTTGCTTTCAAATCTTCCTTATAAGTACTAGGAATGTAAAATATAAAAGATTCAATATATTTTGTATTTGATTATTTCAGCAAATGTCAAGATTTTGCCATTTTCAATTAAAAGAAATACATACATTTTTGTTACAGGTAGATGAAATTTACCATGACGAATCTTTGGGGGTTCACATCAACATAGTATTGGTCCGTATAATTATGGTAGGGTACAGACAGGTAAGAAATTCAGAGAATGGATGTTAAAAAATAATAATGTGCTGTGAAAAAACAATGCTGATGTATTAACCTATTAAAATAGATATCAACAATATATTTACCGGTAGATTTAAAAATGTTCAATATAATTACATAAAATAATCAACCTTAATGTTTTGTTTTTATGTCAAGTATTTTAAAGTGAAAAAGAAACTATGAGGGTACATATTCTAGCAGTTTGTGTAACTTTTCATTGATATAATGGGGTGCTAATAAAAAGTGAGGCCATTGGAAACTGAATATGTATGGGCCACCGATGTCCGATGCTTTTCATGGTGGAATCTAGCTTTGCGATAGCTACATCTGACCAGTTACACAGCCGTTTTTTTTTTGTTTTTTTTACTCATTATTCCATTTTCAGACAGTTACAAATTTCATACTAAATACAATTTGTTCTCCCAATATTCAAAGGGATCTAGATCAAAGCAGTAGCATGTCAGTGTGAAAATATTTTGAAGTGGTTATTCTGTTTAAACATTTAGTCCTCTATTGCTGTGTTGCTAAGTACCAGTCTGATCTTGTCTCTCTCTGGTAAAGTCTGCTTCATTTATGTGATGTAGACCATAAAACGTTTTAGTTCTTTATGTTTACCTCTGTACTTTTGGAGATAGCAACTTTACACAACACACAATGATTATATGCCATTAAACCTGCCTTTGAGTGATGTGTTTTTATTTTGTATTTTAAAAAGCTTTCTTAAAGATAAAATGACTTCCTGCTTAATAATGTATTTTGGTTACCCCAACCTCTGAGCTGCACTGCTTACTTATGCTTTTTGACATTTTAAGATCACAGTGCTTTCCCCTCTTTTTTTAACATTGCGTTTCTACTTTTTTGGCAGTTTGATTCATGTGTCATATAATGCAATGTTATAGTATTTTACATTTTTATTATATTAGATCAAACCGGTCAACTGTGTAGCAAGGCCAGCTTCATAGAGCTGATTGAAACAATGTTGAAATTTATATTCTTTAGCAAAGGGCTTAATGAAGGCTGAGAGCAATCTTTCAAAATGGCCACACTCATAGTGATCGTTGTTTTACATTTTGACACTGACAGACTTAGCAGAAGAT
Organism: Rana temporaria; assembly: GCF_905171775.1. Classification (NCBI taxonomy): domain Eukaryota; kingdom Metazoa; phylum Chordata; class Amphibia; order Anura; family Ranidae; genus Rana; species Rana temporaria. The sequence goes on from NC_053496.1 coordinate 96,879,299, forward strand.
GATACTAAGTTATAAGTCCAATATTTGTCATCTGATGGCTATCCAAATTCATTCCTCTTGGGCAGGGATCTTCAAACTACGACCCTCCAGCTGTGGTGGAACTACACTTCCCATGAGGCATTGTAAAACACTGACATTCACAGACATGACTAGGCATGATGGGAATTGTAGTTCCTGAACAACTGGAGGGCCATAGTTTGAAGACCCCTGCTCTTGGAAATCAATTACGCAATTACAAGTTTTTTTTTTTTCTATTAGTAGCAATATTATTTAGCAGTATGCTTAATAGAATATTTAAGGCTGGATTCACACCACTTCCATTTTATTTAGCATGCACTGATCTATTTTGTAATGCATTGGGGTTGATTTACCAAAGGCAAATAGACTGTGCACTTTGCAGTTGCTCCAGAGCTTAGTAAATGAGCAGAAGCTCTGCTGACTTCCATCAATCAATCATGTGCAAGCAAAAATGCATTTTTTTTAAATTTACTTGCACATGATTGGGTATTCTTTGCAAAGTGAGGCTTTACCTCATTTACTAATCTCTGGAGCAACTGCACAGTCTCTTTGCCTTTAGTAAATCAACCATTTTGTGTTGCATAGATGTGTATTTTTTTTATAAAGGGTTGCATTGATGTGCAAGTTTGTTGTTCACAGCAAGAACCCAACTATGTTATTTTTCTTTCCTTAACATGTGTTGTGGCACATGCATTTAAATATAATTTTCACTCAGTGCACACTAATTACACACACACACCATTAGATTTCAGCTTGTTCTTGCATTGGGCCTGTATTGAGCAGTGCAAGCCAATGCAGTCCGATGGACATGGTGTGATTGGGCACTAAAGGACAAGTCTATCTTTATTAATGAAAAAGTCCAAACTCCCGCGTCCAATCACCCCCAAACCCAGGTACTTACCTTTTCTCAAGGGCAGCCTCCTCTGTTTTTCATAGCCTTCTGCACAAAAACTTTGCTAGTACTACATGAGCCAGCAAAGTGACTTTCTATCAATTTGAATGGGACCAAACCTGGAGATACTGTTGAGTTTCATTCAAGTTTAAGGAAGTTATAGCACAGGCAGCAATGAAGATTTTGTACAGAAGGCTGTAAACACCAGAGAAGGCCGCCACCATCAGAAACAGGTAAGCACAGGGATTTGTGTGTGTGTGTGTGTGTGTGTGAGACATGAGCACTTTGTTTTGTTATAAAATTAGTTTTCGGGTGAAATTCGGCATATTCGTTCATTCGGAAACATACGAATGAACGAAATACTCTCTTTTGATGAATGCATAAGAAAACAAATTGTCAGAACGAAAACCCAAAAGAACGAAAACCCGAAAAATAACAAAAATCTAAAAGAACAAAAATACAAAAATGCAAAAGAACGAAAAACGATTCAACCTACGAGTTTAACGAATCGATTACATTCGGATAATTTCGTTTTTCTCATTTTCTATTATAATTAAATTATTAACTATTATAGTTTTTATCATTATTTATTATTATAAACTATGAAATTTTAGGTAAAATAGCTTAAGTCAGTAATTCTTCTATTCAGGTCTCTGTGCCATAACAGCTAATTTGGGATAGATTAGATTTACATTTTTATCAGAATTTCCTTTCAAATTTTGTTAAAGTAACTGTTGGTGAACATAACAAATACAAATGCATCAGAAGTTATGAATTATCTGAAGAAACGAATGTTGCATGTAAATGAATGGAACAGACCGAATACGAATGCAGTCACCGTTAGAAATGACCAAATTAACGAATGTCGATCATAACGAATGACCTGATAAACTGAAAAAAAAAATCTGAATAGAATGAAAACTAAACTAAACGGTAGTGCACATGTCTAGTGTGTGTGTTTGGGATGAAGGTGGGGAGGGAATTTTCAGCTTAGAATAGGTTAGAGGGTGCTGTTTTTTCTCAGTTGTAGCTGCCCTAAAACCCCAAACCCTATTTAACTAGATGCTCTCGAAACATATGGCATTTTTGGTGCTGCTCCAAATTAGGATTCACTTCAAGTTACCCACCCTTTAATTATGCTTATTTCAATGCTTGCTGTTACTAAATAACTATGCTTCTTTATTTTAAAATATACAAAGTTTGGACATTTATCTAATGTGATCTGATTGTCGTACTTTTTCTGCAGTCCATCAGCCTTATAGAACGTGGAAACCCATCAAGGAGCCTTGAACAAGTTTGTCGTTGGGCCCATTCCCAGCAACGTTCAGATCCAGATCATGCTGAGCACCATGATCATGCTGTGTTTCTCACCAGGCAAGATTTTGGTCCTGCAGGTATGCAAGGTACTGTATTTTGTATGATGTCAACCAGGTATGTGCAGCATGCTGGTTGAGCATGAGAACATAACCAATTGCTAATCTGTTTGTGCAGATACTTGTAGGCTAGTTATAGATCAGTTTGGTTGGCCAGCTAAATTACTTTGTGTGTGTCTTGTTGACATGTATATAACCTACTAAAGAAAATTGTTTGGCTAAAAGAGAGACTTTCATTATTCATCACATCACTTTTAATTGATTTACAAACAAATGGTACATTTAAAAAAGTATATTTTTAAAATTATTTTTACTAGATTTTTCTTAGTTCAAGCACTACACCTGCATTATTATTTATTTTTTACGTGTAAAACCAGGTAATATGTGTGTATAAATGTCACAACAGGCCAGTCTTTATATTTGTGTTTCTGTCTGTCAGGGTGTCTGTGTTATTGCAGTTTAATTGGCCACATCATGCTGGCTACTGAAACACTTATTGTTATTCATGTGTTTAGGTGCTGGTTTGGTTGGTCCGCGTTCCTGTGCAATTTCTGTGCCTTCTCCTGCAGTGCAATTTGACAGCCCATTCATTTTCATGGACTGCAAATCGCACTGGAGTGCAAAAAAAGTAGTGCATGCACTACTTTGAATGTGCTGCACCAAATCGCATAGTACTGTGATACCATATGATCAGATGCCCACAAACCTAATGTGATCTGCATTTAGGGGTGCCCATAACAATGTATTGGCACTTTCAGCAGATCACAAAGGCAGTGCAGGTAATGAGCATGGAACATGCCTTTTCAGCACCGCATTGCGATGTGAACCTAGGGTTGCCACCTCATCCCTTTAAACCCGAACACATATGAATTACACAGGTTCTGAGGCTAATTTAATGCAGGTAAGGCTCAAAGTGAGTTTAATTACCACCTTAATCAGCCACAGAACCTGTGTAATTAGTATGTGTTTGGTTTTAAAGGGACGAGGTGGCAACTCTAATTAAAACTTTTGTTGTTGGTAAATGTAAACACCTCTGACAAATTTGTATTGCTGTCTGTTGCTCCACCACTACTCTGATCAGCAACTGGGAGTAAAATAAGCCACTCTATGTAAGCTTCTAGTTATAGCGTACACTGAACTATGGTCATCCCCCATGCAACAGCACTGTAATTGGCCTAGCACTGTCACAGGGAGTGATTCACATGCTCATTTATATCTGAAGGATTATTTTCTGTTCTTCCTGTGGCTGCATGGAATGGTGGGAAAGTAAAGACAAAAAGAGTACACTGGGTAGGGGGACATTACATTTTCCCACCTTAAGCAAAGCACAGGTTTGCTTGGAGTTTACAGCACACACTGTTAATAAAAAGCATATTACAGAAATAAAAATAAAAAAACAAACAAAGTAATGGCCTTCTAACTATAATTAAAACAACAAACTGGGAAGAACAACAACAGTTTAACCACTTGAGCCCTGGAAGGATTTGCCCCCTTAATGGCCATTCCATTTGTTGCTTTTATTTATTAATTTATTCATCAGATTAGGCCGATATATATTCTTCTACATATTTTTGGGGGAAAAAAACGCAATAATCGTATATTGATTGGTTTCACGCAAATGTTATCACGACTACAAACGATGGGATAGATTTAGGGACTTTTATAATTTCTTTTATTGTTTTTTTACAAGTAATGGCATCAACCTGCGATTTTTAGCAGGAGTGCAACATTGCTGACCCCAAATGACACTTTTTGAGGACCAGTAACATTATTACATTGATCAGTACTATAATAATGCACTTATCAATGTAAAAATTGCACTGGCAGGAAAGGGGTTAACACTAGGGACGATCAAGGGGTTAAGCATGTTCCCTGGGTGTGTTCTAACTGTAGGGGGGGCTCGCTGGGACATGACAGAGATCACTGGGAACAGAAGATCTCTGACATGTCCCCTGTCAGAACGGCAATTGAGTCAGCCCACCTGCAACTGCGTGAGCCACCATACAGGAATGGTGATTTGCACGGGAGAGCCGATCTGCCGCCATATAATGACAGTGGCTGGTCAACAAGTGGTTAAAGCAGAACTAAACTCATCAAGTTAATGGTTTAAAAAAACAGTTCGGCCTCGTACACACAACCTTTTTCCTCGACAGAATCCATCAAGAAACTTGGTGGCAGAGCTTTCTTGCCGAGGAAAACGGTCGTGTGTATGTTTTTCGTCGAGAAAACTGACGTGGAACTCGACGAGAAAAAGAGAACAAGTTCTCTTTTTCCTCGTCAGGAGTCTCAATTTCCTCGTTGTGTCCCTCGTCAGGCTGGATTTCGACGAGAAACACGTTTGTGTGTATGCTTAGAAACCCGCACATGCTCAGAATAAAGTATGAGACGGGAGCGTACCTTCGGTAAAAGTAGCGTTCGTAATGGAGATAGCACATTTGTCACGCTGTAACAGACTTAAAAGCACGAATCGTCTCTCACCAAACTTTTACTTAACACGCAGTAACATGAGATTAGCAAATGCAGCCCCAAGGGTTGTGCCAGTGGAATGGAACTTCCCCTTTATAGTGCCGTCGTACGTGTTGTACGTCACCGCGTTTGAGAACGATGAGATTTTGTCTTGACAGTGTGTAAGCAAAGAAAGCTTGTCAAGATTCTTGACAAGCCTGACAAGGAACTCATCGAGGGAAATGATGTTTCATTTACGACGAGTTCCTCGGTCGTGTGTACGAGGCCTTCCATTCCCGGCATGCCGGGAATGCTAACTGTCATGTTTTCTTGTGCTCTCAACCAAACTGTCAAGCCATCAAATGGCTGGTGTCATAATTAATTACATGTTCAGCATCATTGCAGTTGAAAGTCAAACAGAGGCTAAGATGGCAGCTTTCTCAGCTAAAAAAGGATAGGAAGGTTTAGTTTCACTTTAAAGGGTAACTTCCCTTTCATGGGGGAAAAAAGCAACTAAAGAAAAAATAATATAGCGTATACAATTGTGACACAAGTTATTGTAATTGAATGTTAATAAAAATTACCTTTTCCTTTTCAATCTTCACCTGCTGTAATTTTCTGAAAATGCAGTATGGATACCTGGAGTTGTTCTGTACATAGAGTGTGTAATGAACACACCCCAGAAACATATTTATCTGCTTGTGTGATTGGCTCACCAATTTTCCCGGAAGTTTGCCTAAGATACAAGTCAGATTTCAGGCATCCCCTGCAAAATAAATACATTTATGGTGATATACTCCCTTTAGGAACATGTCTAAAGGGATACAGGCCCAGCAGATTTCTCATTAGTGCTCTGCAGCTGCCACAGCTGACTGATAATTATGAAACCACTTCCATTAGACCCACTCAGCACAGAGGAACAAACAGTGATTTCTTCAGAATAAAAAAAGGTAGGAATCTGCAACAAGCGGGGAATGTTTTTTCCCTACAAAGGTGGATTTACAATTTAACTGTTTTCCAAAACCGTTACATTCAAAGCATACTGTAAATTATAATTGTCACAGTTGATTGTAATCTCAATCGAACTATGAAGCCATCAAATGGCTGGTGTTATTTTACTTGTGCATTACCAAGGTAACTGCAGATAAAATATATGCTAAGATGGCAGTTTCCATCGCTGTAAAGAATAGGAGGGTTTAGTTCCGCTTTAAGTGTGGTCAGACAAAGCAGCAAAACTGAAATTCTTAACCCTGGACCCTTAGAGTGATAAAACTGGAGAGACATAAATGTGACAAACATTCTTCTCAGTGACAATTTATTATTGGAAGCATTTCACCAGTTCACAGTGGTGGTTTGTTTAAACTTTGACCTGCAAACTACTGTAATTCTGTATTCTCGCATTCCATAAATGGCATGCTGGGCCATAGGTCATGGTTTATTCTTGCTACTGGAAAAGATGTCACTTGCAAAGCTGCCTTATGTTATAATGCTACTGACTGGCTCTCAGTTTTACGAGACTGATGCCGCGTACACACGGTCGGAATTTCCAATGGAAAAAGTCTGACTTTTTCCGTCGGACTTAGATAGAGACATGGGGCCATATTCTCGTACTTTCTGCGGCGGCATCGCATAAGCTATTTACACTACGCTGCCGCAACTTACTGGAGCAAGTGCCGTATTCCTCAAGCACTTGCTCCATAGTTTGCGGAGGCGTAGTCTAAAAGGCCCGGCGTATCCCCGCGTATTTCAAAGGGGGCGGCTTATATTTAAATTAAGCGCGCCCCCGTTTCGATTGAACTGCGCATGCGCCGGGCTAAAAATAGCCCAGTGCGCATGCTCCAGTTCTCGGTGGAAAACGTCAATGACGCCGACGTGTGCGTCATTGACGTAAAGTTGTATTCAAGAACGACTTGGGAAAACGACGTACCCGACGGGAAAAGACGACGCGGACCCGACGCCATACTTAACATGGCATACGTGGGACTGGCGTAAGGTTACCCCTCATATAGCAGGGGTAACCTTACGCTTACGCAAACGACGTAAGCGACGGTTACGCGACGCGATTTCGTTTGTGAATCGGTGTATCAGGCTCATTTGCATAAACAAATGACACCTGAACGTAAACGCCACCTAGCGGCCGGCGGCGAATTACATTTATGATCCAACAGTGTAAGTGACTTACACATGTCGGATCTTCAGCGTATCTATGCGAAAATGATTCTAGGAATCACTCGCATAGATACGCGGGTCAAAAAAGAGAGATACGACGGAGTTTCCTGAGATACTCCGTCGTAACTCTACTGAGAATATGGCCCATATTCTCTATTTTTTCAGACGGAAAAAATTCCTATCGGAAAATCCGCTCCTCTGTATGCTTGTCCGTCGCACTAAAAAACACGCATGCTCAGAATCAGAATCAAGTATGAGACGGAAGCGCTCTGTCTGGTAAAACTAGTGTTCGTAATGGAGATAGCACATTTGTCACGCTGCAAATTCTGGGATCTTGTAAAGCAGAGCATTATTTTGTTCTTTATAATGCTAGAATAATGAAGTTGTTTTGCTGCTGATATTCACGCAAAGTTCTGACAAACTTATTTCTTTATTATTTCTTGTGAACTCATGAATAATCTTTTTGGGGTTTTAAAGCCAGATCTCCATAACAATGTTTAAAATTAGGTTTTAGAATTTTTTATTTTAAATCCAGATCTCCATATTTTTGTATTCTTTAAAAAATATTTTCTAGTGATCTCCATATATTATTATTATTTTTTTAATCCAGATCTCCTTATTTTTTATTATTTAAAAATTATTTTCTAATGATCTCTATATATTTTTTGTCAAATTACCACAAAAACATTATTATCTATTTTTTAACCTCAAAGAGGATGTTTTTTTTTCCTTGTTAATTTGACATTGTATTTATGAAATGTACCTGACTACTCACAAACAAACTGTCATATTTGAAGAAAAACACAAGTAAGCAAGTATTTTCAGAAAAAAAATATATCCATTTTTTCTTGTTAACAAAAAAAAGAGGAAGGCAAAGATGGAGAAACTGCTGGAATATGCGAAGCCTTTGGACCCCTGGGCAGACATCAAGTCTGTGGACAAGAAAATTGGTAGCTTGAGGAGGCATGGCCCTCCTCCACTTTTTGTAAATGTGGCTAGAGAGCAGCCATAGGCCTCTTCGGTGTCTGGGGGGGGGGGCACTCTGAGGACCTCACTTGCCTCCCTAATGAGGCCTAGTGCTGCCACTTCCGTGTTACTCCCCTTCCTGGGCCTTTTTGTTGTAAGGTGGAGGGGAGGCACCTTAGATTGGGTGAGGCCACTGGGTGAGGCCACCTACTGGCTGCCACTGGGCCCGGCCACTTTCTGGCTGACACTTACCCCTGCCTCCTCCTGTCTGCCACATTCCAGAGCCTCGTCCTGGCTGACCTCATTCTGTGTATAAAAAAGGGACACAGTTTTAGTTTTTGGTTCATCAATCACACACAATTTTCAGCTCATGACTGTTGCAAATTGAATGTTAATAAATAGAAAAGTCTCTCATTCTGACCCCAGAAGTTTTCATTATTGTCCCAATCATTTTTGGCCACTACTGTCTATTAATATGTAAAACGCTTTTTGTTTAATCATTAATTTGTTACCAATAATAACATCTAGTTAACAACAAGGATTTTAGGACAATAAATATGTAGTAACATACTATACCTAGCTCCAGCTTGGTGCATCAACTTCTTCCAGGATGTCATGGCCAGGTTGGTCCTCTGCCTTTGCTGGGGTGGAAAGAAGGGTGGAGGGAAGGGTAGAAAGTGATTCCCTGGCTATAAGCTGGTCGTTCAGAAAAAGCAGTTTTGGGGGAGGGTTCTAGCTGGGTTTGGGACCCCCACAAAAAAAGCCTCTGCCACTCTGCCTGAATTTAAAGACAACAAGAAAATGTGTAGACATTTTTAGGGGAGGGGGGAGGGTTCTAGCTGAGTTTGGGACCCCACAAAAAAAGATTCTGACACTCTGTCTGAATTTAAGGACAACAACAACATTTGTACACATTTTAGGGGGTGTTTAGGATAAAGCACTACAATGGAGCTGACAAAATACATTGGTAAGTGACTAGGCTAGATGTGTATGGGCAAAGGATAGCATGATGGCAAATATGCATGTAGGTCAAAAAAGGAGCATTAAAAGCTTACAGCATGCATGAGTACAAACGGGACATTCACAGCATATTACAATCACGGTAATTAGGGAATGATGAAAGAAATACAATACATTAGCATACATTAAATACATAGAATGTGATGTTAAAGGATGTTAATATAGTCCTTCTGCAGGACTTGTATGATGGCAGAACAGGTCTCTGGGATAATGATTCCCAGAGCCTGGGGGGAGATGCCTGTTGTGAACTTCAGGTCATGCAGAGTTCTCCCAGTCGCCAAGTATCGCAACGTGGCGACTAGCCTCTGCTCGGGAGTGATAGATTGTTGCATGCAGGTGTCCTGCTTCATAATATAAGGGGACAGCAAAGCCAACAGAAGGTGAAAAACGGGGTCCGTCATCCGGAGATAATTCCTGAAGTCATCAGGATTATTCTCCTGGATCTCCCGCAACAAAGGCATGTGACAGAATTGGTCACGTTGGAGCAACCAATTCTTCGTCCATGAACTCCTCCTCACCCTGTTCATGGATTGAGCTTGGGTTAAAGCATGAACCCCAGCACCAAGCCCATGCACAGCACGAACTCTACGAGGAGTACATACCCGCAACATAGCTAGAAAACGGTCGGCTGGTCAGAACGAACTAAACAGAATGCACTGAAGAACAGCAAGGCCTATAAAGAACGACCTGAAAATCAGAAACGAGTGGACAAGAACGCACTAAAAAAACAGATACAAACTCACTATACACACTGAAAGACAGATACGAACTCACAAGCACAAACTGAACACCAGAAAACGGTCTGAAAAGCATAAAGACTGAAAAGCGCGAATCGTCTCTCACCAAATTTTTACTAACGCGAGGATCAGCAAAAGCAGCTCAAAGGGTGGCACCGTTGAAATTGAACTTCCATTTTATACTGCAGTCGTATGTGTTGTGTACAGGGCATGAGTTTTAGATTACTACAAAATCTGTGATCTTAGTGAGGCAAAACGTGTTTCCACATTTTTAAAACTTGTACCTAGAAAATTTTTGTATTTCAGTTCCCATATATTGATTTTATGTTCAAAATCAATATAGTCCTAAATTTTGGCAGTTGCTTCAAAAATTTACAATAGGAAACATACTTTCATATATTCGACTTGTCCATAGACATTAGGTGATTCTTTTTCAATTGTGTCAAAGTTGCATGATCCTGACTGATGACAGTAAGGATTTCTAAGGGTATAACAGGCCTCACCTGATACCCTAAAGCCCCGTACACGGTTGGACCTTTGTCCGACCAAAATCACATCAGAATTCGGACGGAATTCCATCGTAGTAAAAGAGAACATGTTCTCTATCTAAATCCTCTGAATTTCCGATGGAAATAATTCGATGGGGCACCCATGTGGTCGGAATATCCAATGAAAAAAATCCATCTGACTTTTTTAATTGGAAATTCCGATCGTGTGTACAAGGCATAAGCCTATCTTTCTGAGGCCCCGTACACACGGCCGAGGAACTCGACGTGCCAAACACATCGAGTTCCTCGGCCAGTTCAGCCCTGAAGCCGCCGAGGAGCTCGGCGGGCCGAGAGCTCCCATAGAACAACGAGGAAATAGAGAACATGTTCTCTATTTCCTCATCGAGCTCCTCGTCGGCTTCCTCAGCGAAATTGTACACACGGCCGGGTTTCTCGGCAGAATTCAGCCAGAAACTCGGTTGGAAGCTGAATTCTGCCGAGGAAACTGGTCGTGTGTACGGGGCTTCAGTTGACCATATGCAGTGTTGGATGTTTTAAATGATTAAGCATTGCTTCCTTAAAGTGTATATATTGCCAAAAAGTTTTTCAAGTTTTGGATAGATTAGGGAAAGGTCAGAAACGTGACACGATTTTATTACTGTTTGTGTCACCAATGGTTACATTCACATTCTATTTGTCCTGGTTACCACTGTCAGTGTGTTAGAAAGTAATGGAAATGTAATGTAAAGAGGGTACATCTTCAAATGGGGACGTGTTTGCTTGACAACTGCCTAACAGGGGAATTCCCCTAATTTTTTTTAATTTTCTCCCACTTACTTACTGTTGCATCTCCAGGGCAAGAAGTGATGATAAATCTCCTCAAAGGGAACACACAGAATGAAAATAAACTGGCAGGGGTTTTTATGCTTCCTACTCAATCCAATACACAAAAAAATGAGCTATAGACACACTTTGAAATCAGAATATTGCCAGGCACATTTTTGTTCACTCTAGAAAGGATATTTGGGGTGATTTTTTTAAATAGTTTTTATTAAGGTTTTACAATATACAATATACATGTTACATTACACACCTTAGAACGTATAAGTACATTCTCCAGCATGGAGAAGGGTAGAGTGCTTTAACAATAACATGAAAATACAACTGAATGTCGTCAATTACAATACCAAGTAGTACTGCTCCCAGGGTCGTACCTTACTTCATTAGAGAATTTTTGTTATTGAATATACATGGAAGTGGGGTGAGCTTTTGAATTGAATTTTTGTTAAAATACATGAGCACTATTTTATAGCAATTGGACCTTCTATAAATTGGCTGCCATTCTAGTTGAAATAATCACAATTTGCTGAACAAACTCCAAAAGCTCTACAGCAAAATCGAAGAACCTTGTTGCAAGCAAAACCGGTTTCCTCACCCCTAGCCTATGCTATTATAATTTGTAATATTGAGATCAGCTGAACCTCTGACAAAATTCAAACTTTTTGCCACCAGGCTTAGCCAATTACATGCCACACAATTTTACTCAAAACCAATGGTAGATAAAGTGGTGGTGGCAAATAAAGTCAGCAAAGGCCACAAAATAATTTTCTGGGTTCTACAATTCAACTTTTGGAGTGTACAAACAATTGTTTGCTGTGTGTAGATAGATAAAAAGATACACACATGCATACATACAGATTAAAATCATACAATGATTTGTGATCGAACATTGAAGGCCATTAATAAGCATTGAATAATATTATGCACAATCAAAGAATTCACAGTATTCATAAATCTAAAATTAAATTACCATAAAAGTGATAATAAAAATATGATATATAGTTAAAACATTCCTAAACATTCCTAAATTGGATAATATTGTTGTAATTTCAGAGCACAGGTGAGCCTGGAGGGAGCCCACCCCTCTTTAAAAGCACAGGGGCACACTCCCAGCATTTAGCACTTACCCCTGGACCCCACTTCCAAGTTCCACTGACTGCATATAGCTTCTTAGGATAATTAAGTGGTCTTGCATAGCAAGATCACTTATTGTTCTCTCACATATATATTATTCTTATTATAGCCAAATTTGCCACCCTAAAGTTTTTACACTACATAGACGAGTAATATATCGAATCATGCGGATTGTTCCCGATCGGTGGGCTATTACTTTGTGGAACGTTTTGCCGAATCGTCATTTTTGCGGCACAATTTTCCCATAAGAATGAATGGGGAGAGGTACAGTGTGGAATGTCAGAAACTGAAAAATCAAGACATGAATTGTAAACTGCGACCACTCCCTAATTTTCAAACCAACCTACACAAATCTTATATCAAAACGTTCAACTATCCCTGCTGCCACTACACGTGTTCATGGCTAAGCGATTGATCAAACCGTTTTCACAATATGACAATTTGTTTGCAACCTACGCCATCCATTATTTCAATGGAGGTCAAAGTTTAGAAAACTAAAACTTGCTGGGGAATTTGTAAACTGCGACTGTGCCTTCAATTTTATTATTTCAGAGACATACTATACATCAAAATGTAGGTCTGGGTCTTGTGATTCGTAAAATATAAAGATATTCGCTGTACGATTTATAGTTTTTAAAATACAATCATTTGAAGCTCAAGTATTCAAAAAAATTCCTCAATTTCTGCTGTGTTTAGAGAGAGCCTGCAAACCAAACAATTGGTTTCCTAGGAGAAGCTGAGGAGTTTAGTAACACCTCACAAACAGCTGTGAGGTGAGTTGGCTCCTCCCACACAAGGCTGAGGGAACTTTCCTCTGCTTAGCAAGGGTCTCAAACTGGTGGCCCTCCAGCTGTTGTAAAACTACAAGTCCCATCATGCCTCTGCCTGTGGGAGTCATGCTGGTAACTGTCATTCTTGCAATGCCTCATTGGACTTTTTTTGCAACAGCTGGAGGGCCGACAGTTTGAGACGCCTGGTTAGAGGCTGCTTGCATATGTTTACATTGGTTTCCTAGGAGACGCTGAGGTAAAAAACCTTCATACACATATCTGTGAGGGCTTTCTATAGCTCCTTCCACACACTGTGAGGTGATATGGCTCAGTTTTTTTGGCTCTACGTCAGTGTTTCTCAACTCCAGTCCTCGGGGCGCACCAACAGGTCTTGTTTTCAGGCTTTCCATTATTGTGCACAGGTGATTTTATCAGTTTCACTGCCTTAGTAATTACCACAGCAGTTTGATCTGAGGGAAATCCTGAAAACATGACCTGTTGGTGCGCCCCGAGGACTGGAGTTGAGAAACACTGCTCTACGTAACTTCTGCATATAGCAACCATACATAGCAACCAGTCCATAGCAACCAGTCCATAACAACCAGTCCATAGCAACCAGTCCATAGCAACTGTCCATAGCAACCCTCCATAGCAACCACTCCATAGCAACCGTCTATAGCAACCAGTCCAAAGCAAACAGTCCATAGCAACCAGTCCATAGCAACCAATCCATAGCAACCGTCTATAGCAACCAGTCCATAGCAACCAGTCCATAGCAACCAGTCCATAGCAACCCGTCCATAGCCATCAGTCCATAGAAACCAGTCCATAGCAACCGTCCATAGCAACCCTCCATAGCAACAAGTCCATAGCAACCACTCCATAGCAACCAGTCCATAGCAACCAGTCCATAGCAACCGGTCCATAGCAACCAGTCCATAGCAACCATCCATAGCAACCAGTCCATAGCAACCAGTCCATAGCAACCGTCCATAGCAATCCGTCCATAGCAACCCTCCATAGCAACCATCCATAGCAACCAGTCCATAGCAACCGTCCATAGCAACCCTCCATAGCAACAAGTCCATAGCAACCACTCCATAGCAACCAGTCCATAGCAACCAGTCCATAGCAACCGGTCCATAGCAACCAGTCCATAGCAACCGGTCCATAGCAACCAGTCCATAGCAACCGTCCATAGCAACCATCCATAGCAACCAGTCCATAGCAACCGTCCATAGCAACCCTCCATAGCAACCAGTCCATAGCAACCAGTCCATAGCAACCAGTCCATAGCAACCGTCCATAGCAACACTCCATAGCAACCAGTCCATAGCAACCAGTCCATAGCAACCGTCCATAGCAACCAGTCCATAGCAACCGTCCATAGCAACCCGTCCATAGCAACCAGTCCATAGCAACCCTCCATAGCAACCAGTCCATAGCAACCCTTCATAGCAACCAGTCCATAGCAACCCTCCATAGCAACCAGTCCATAGCACCCAGTCCATAGAAACCGTCCATAGCAACCACTCCATAGCAACCCGTCCATAACAACCAGTCCATAGCAACCAGTCCATAGCAACCCTCCATAGCAACCAGTTTTTGATGGGGCAAATAGGATGGTGCAGTTTTGATGGGGTAGTTTTTGATGGAGCAGTTTTTGATGGGGCAATGGACCGAACTGGATCGACACACTGTTGGATCACATTTACATCTCCAGGGGCACCGTCTCCAGTCAGGAGTATTGGTGGAGGCAAGACCACGCTGCACAATTTCCCCAGAAATTGTATCTTTTCTAGTTGTGTATGTTCTGATAGAAACAGTCCTAAGAAAGAAATACTGGATACAAAGATTACGCACACGGATGTTTGTGACATAGTCTGTTGTAGATGAGTATGTGTGTAGTACAATTCCAAAAACGTTTTGTAATGCAGTGATGGCCATATAGGCATTATATATACCATTTTATGTGTGAGCTGTTTTCCATCAAAGTGTTTATGTATGTACATACAGTCAAATGCACATGTTGTGAAAATTATTCAGCCTTGAAAGTGAGAGTTCAGGTTTTAGATTGAGTAGTCCATTTAATGTGTCATTTCATTTTTTGTATTTTTTTTTTTGTTCTGCACATTTGCTCTGTATACTCTGTCAGAATGTGGTTTTATTTTAAATCTCACTTCTCTCAAATCCATGTTTGTCTCTGTCATTAGAACCACTACTTCTTGCCAAAATAAACTGTAAAAAAAAGTACTCTTGTTCTAGACAGCCATTTGGCTGACCTGTAGAGTCTATGTGGGTAGCAAAATTATAGGGACACTTTCAGGGTAGGAAGGGTTAGTAGGTTTGTTTTACTACAAGCTAGTGTAAACTTGACTTCTGTTTGAAAATGCTGTATTCAGACTGGTTACTGAAATTTAAAAACGTATTTGAAAAACAAAAGTTAAGTAAATTCTTATTTTATTTGGAGTCTCTGAAACTGTTCTTTTACTATAATCATCAGTGATTAGGCTTTTGTGACTGATCATTGGTCATAATGTTTAATAAAACACATGTGTAGTCCAGGAAAAGTCAATAATGTGTCGTTGATCATTTTGATTTAAACATATTGGGCCAGATTCAGAGAGAGATACGACGGTGTATCTCCCGATACACCGTCATATCTCTGAGTTCCGACGGTCGTATCTATGCGATTGATTCATAGAATCAGTTACGCATAGATATGCCTAAGATCCGACAGGTGTAACTGTGTTACACTGTCGGATCTTAACTGCAATTTAAAAATGGCCGCTGGGGGCGTTCTCGCTGATTTACGGCGACGATATGTAAATCAGCGAGATACGCCAATTCACAAACGTACGCGGGCCCGACGCAGTCACTTTACGTCGTTTACGTAAGCGTTTTCCCGGCGTATACTTACCTCTGCTTCTATGAGGCGCAGCCAATGTTAAGTATGGCCGTCGTTCCCGCGTCAATTTTTTTTTTTAACGCCGTTTGCGTACGTCGATTCACAAAACCGCTCGTCGCAAGTTACACTCACGCTGAAACCAATGACGTCTTAGCAACGTCATTGGGAGCAATGCACGCCGGGAAAATTTGCGGACGGCGCATGCGCAGTTAAATCGGCGCGGGGACGCGCCTGATTTAAATGCTACACTCCCCTAGCCGCGGAATTTGAATTCCGCTGGGGGATTTAAGATACGCCGCCGCAAGTTTGGAGGTAAGTGTTTTGTGAATTACCCACTTGCCTCTAAAACTTGCGGCGGCAGATCTTAAATCAGATAGATTACGCGGATCTAAAGATCCGCTGATCTATCTGAATCTGGCCCATTAGGTCTGGGTGGAGTGATGTTTAGGGAACTTTGCTTTTAAAATGCATACTTACCCCTGGACCCCACGTCCAAGTTCCACTGCTGTGTGGTCACCCAGGAATATCTTTCACTGTAATTCCACTGCTGGAACTGTTAGATTAGTCATTCATTATGCCATACTTTCTAGTTATGAAAATTGACTGACTGAGCATTGCTAGTAACTATCTTGTGAAATTAGTGGGTAATAAATCAGCGATAACAGCACTCATGTATGTGTTTGTCATATGCCTAAAAACCTTCCCATGATACTTTCAACAACAGAAGAATAACTGGAGTCAGCTTGAATGTACAACAAACGTAAATATAATACTGTATATATTTATGCTTGTGGAAAGATCAGAACACCTAATTGACCAGATTTAAAGCAAAACTAAATTTAAATTAAAAAAGGTAGGCGTTTTATGACAGAAGAGACTCTGTTGCCTTGTACACACGACCGGTTTTCACGACGAGAAAACTGCCATTTTTTATATTGGTCATGAAAACCGGTCGTGTGTATGCTCCCTAGAAGTTTTCTCGACAAAAAAAAGCCTGCAAAAAAATTGAAACCAACTCTCTTTTTTCTCGTCATGTTTCCCATCCGTCTTTTTCTCGTCGCGAAAAACGGTTGTGTGTATGCTTTTCTGAGGGAAAAAAACCCGCCCAAAGGGTTGCGCCATTTGAAAGGAACTTCCTCTTTATAGTGCCGTTGTACGTGTTGTACGTCACTGCACTTTGGTCGGACGGTTTTTTGCTTGAACGTGTGTATGCAAGTCAGGCTGGAGAGGAATCACGTCGGAATTTTTTTTTGTTTTTTTCCTGCCGAGAAAAATGGTTGTGTGTACGAGGCATGGGAGTTGGTTTACTAAAAACACTGCAAGCTCACAGTTAGAAACATGATTCCCAAAGAAAGAGGCATGATGTGACTTGTAGTTTCGCAATAGCTGGAGGGCCACAGGATGAGCACCCATGACCTAAAGGAAAGTTTCCCTGCAGTGTAAAAAATCCCTTGCCAAGTGAACAGCCTATTTATTTGTAAATCAACCCCCATATGTCTCTTTCAGTCCGTCACATGTGCAGCTCAGTGTATAGTGTTGACATGATTTTGTGCTGAGATTAAATAATATTGTCCCAGCTCAGCCAATCAACATGGCCGAAGACTCCGAACCTAGAAGAAAACCAAGAGAAGGTGGAAGCTCAGGCAATGGAGCAACTAGGGGGTAGTGATGGTGAACCTTGGTACCCCAGTTTTTTTGGAACTACATTTCCCATGATGCTCACCTACACTTCAGAGTGCATGAGCATTGTGGGAAATGGGGTTCCAAAACATCTGAGGTGCCAAGGTTTGTCATCACTGAACTAGGGGAACACGGACATCACAGTGCTAGACTTTGCAAAATTGAAACCAACTCTCTTTTTTCTCGTCATGTTTCCCGTCCTTCTTTTTCTCGTTGCGAAAAACGGTTGTGTGTATGCTTTTCTGAGGGAAAAAAACCCGCCCAAAGGGTTGCGCCATTTGAAAGGAACTTCCTCTTTATAGTGCCGTTGTACGTGTTGTACGTCACTGCACTTTGGTCGGACGGTTTTTTGCTTGAACGTGTGTATGCAAGTCAGGCTGGAGAGGAATCTGAGTGATGGTGAACCTTGGTACCCCAGTTTTTTTGGAACTACATTTCCCATGATGCTCACCTACACTTCAGAGTGCATGAGCATTGTGGGAAATGGGGTTCCAAAACATCTGAGGTGCCAAGGTTTGTCATCACTGAACTAGGGGAACACGGACATCACAGTGCTAGTCTTTGCAAAAAAGGTGGGACATAATATGCAAATATGCTGTGCATATTTGCAAATTATAGCGAAAGCTTCTTGGGTCTTCAAAACATTGTGTGTGGTTTAGTTCCACTTTCATCTGTCCATAGACTTGAGATAACGGTTATTCATACATGATCCAACTTCTCTCAAAGCATGTTATTAACAAAGCTGTCATTGAACTTTTTCAAACTTACAAATTTAGTTGAAAGAATATGGAATAATTAGGTACTACATTGAGGAAGCTGAAGACAGATCATCAGGAAGAAACAAAGCAATTGGTAAATAACGTCAAACTTGTCTGATTAACTGTTTTCCCCACTGGGCAGCTGGCAGGTTGTAGCCCTCCCATAGACATGGAAAATTGGAAAATGGTCTAAATTGTTTAGAAATAGTCAGATATGTTATCTGTGTCTATAGGTGTCCTAAAGCCTCGTACACGCGTACGGGTTTCCCGGCGGACTTTTTACCGCCGGGAATCCCGAGGGGAAAACCGAGAACCTGCTCGGTAACCTTTGCCCCTACACACGACTGGGTTTCCCGACAGGAAAAGTGCCATGAGAGCTTTGGTCGGGAATCCCGGCCGTGTGTATGCTCCATCGCAGTGTTTCCCATAGGAAAACTACTGGGTTGTATACTGCCTGGAATCCCGGCGGGAAAAAAGAGACCTGGTTCTCTTTTTTTTTTCCTGGTAGTTTTCCTGTTGTGAAAACTGCGATGGAGCATACACACGGCCAGTTTTCCCAGCCAAAAGCTTTCATGGCAGTTTTCCCAATGGGAAAACCGGTCGTGTGTACGAGGCATAATTCCCGACAGAATTCCTCTCAGGCTGCCTTGCATACACACACCCAGACCAAAAGTCCGCCCGTCCAAAGCGCGGTGACGTACAACACGTATGACGGCACTATAAAGGGGAAGTTCAATTCCAACGGCGCCACCCTTTGGGCTGCTTTTGCTGATCCCCATGTTAGTAAAAGTTTGGTGAGAAATGATTTACGCTTTTCAGTCTTCATTCTTTTCAGTCTGTTACAACGTGATGAATGTGCTATCTCCATTATGAATGCTTGTTTTACCAGAAAGAGTGCTCCCGTCTCATACTTGATTCTGAGCATGTGTGGTTTTCTGCCCATCGGAAAACCATCCAGACGGATGGATTTCCCGCTCGGATTTTTGGCCTGACGGGAAAAAAGAGATCCTGATCTCTTTTTTTGTTCGGCAGTTTTCCCATCGGTAAAACTGCGATGGAGCATACACATGGCCGGGATTCCTGACGAAAAGCTCTCATTGCAGTTTTCCCATCTGAAAAAACGGTCGTGTGTACGAGGCATTAGAGTATGGGAGAATACATGTAAGCTGGATTTAATTGATAGTGTCCCACAAATAATATACAATTAATACTGTTGCAAGGTGGGCAAAGATTTTTTTCATGTGCTTTATGTTGTATTTTCATTTACATTTGAACTAATAAGTTAGATTCGATACACAGGCTTAAAACCATAAACGAAACTCTTTGTTTATTCAGGTAATTAACTTTTTGGATTACAACCCAAGAGCCCAGCTGAAAATCAGACTCAACCACAATTAGCAACTTACTTTTGTCACTTGGCCAAGAGTTTTGTTATGTGACATATTAGTGTATTCTTGGCATGTAAGGCTATGATGATGTAATTGGTGAGGAAGCTTATGATGTACTGGAAACTGGCCAGCTATGTTACCAGTGGAGAATGTTATATTGCTGCACTTCTCTCTATTTGATGTAATGTGCACAGCTGCAGAGCTAAGTGTCCTGTTCTAGGTTACTCAACTGTTAAGCATGTCTCTTAATTTTTTTATTCTGCAGATATTTCTGTGGAAAATCAATGCAAGTACCAGTTGACTTGTTCAATTTATCCTTTTGTGCAAATATAGCACTACAAGTAATATCAATTAGTTGGCTGTATTTTAAAAGCAGAATATAATATTCTCATGTGAATGTGCCTCCAACACAGGGTGTGATGTACCCTCTTGGCTGCATAGAACTTTGTAATTCTGATCAGCTAGTCTGGTGATCCAGACACCACCCTCAGACAGCACACTCAGACCTTTATTAATCTCTTCCCACTGAGCTTATGTACAGTGTATACAGTATGTGGCCTCATGGAAATGGATTTTAATCCTGTGGGGCCTCATTAATGAGTACCGTACTTGTGTTTGTGCTGGGAGCAAACTGCACAGTGCACTCCCAGCATAGAGACGGGGCTTTCACTGAGAGCCCTGGGTCCCATACCTATGATCAGGAACCGGGAGGCTTTGTTTCTGATCACCTCTGACTGGCTATCACAATGATCAGTTGCCATTCAGTCTGCCCCTGTGTCTTTCCTTCTTTTGAATGCATAAAAAGTTACATTGTATCTTTTTCTTTTTGCTAGGGAAGTAAAAGTTTCAACAAAGAAGTTTTGTGTAAAAAAAAAAAGCTACATCAGGGTTTCATCTAGGACAGGGTCAAGGTTTGGGTCAAAGGTCATGATTAGGGTTAGTGTATTTTAAGTAGGAGTTCATTATTTTTTTTTATTAAGTAGAAATGTCAATGTATGTGTTTTTTTATAGGATAAAACAAGCAAAATGTGCACTATTGTTTCTGGGCCATACTGTGGGTACAACAAATAACATACACACATGTGGTGTGTCTGCTATTGTCAGGAGCAGGAGAATTTATTTAGGTAGTTCTCGGGGTCCACCTGTCACTCTGCCCAGCCTGGCATTCACTTCCCAATCACCTTGAGTCAATGAAAAGTCCATATGCTTGTATTTTTAGTGAGGGATTTGAGCTTGGATAGGAATGGGAATATATGAGATGCCCAGTAGAATTATAGAACAGTCAATGTGGTACCCCTCCAAGAAACGCCCGCACCTTAAGGACCTGTAGGGGACAGACCTTAGGTGGCGTTGTTACATCCCCAGTTATCCTGAAGGATAAGCCCTTCGTTCCGGTTACCCTTTCTAGGTCTGAGTCATCCATCGAGACACAGGCTCTAGTCAACTCCGGGTCTGTTCATAGACAGTGCCTTTATATCTAAATACTCAACTCCGCTGCAGCTTCGTGCCACTCCACTTGCCATTGAGACTACTGATGGGAGACCCCTACAGCCTGCCCAGGTGACTCATGAGACAGCTCCGTTGATCATAGCTGGAGGGGCTCTTCACCATGTGATATCCAATTTCAAGTCATTTCCTCACCTCATTACCCAGTGGTAATTGGCTATTTTTGGTTACAGAGGCACAACCCCTCTTTTGATTGGCTTTGTGCTGAGGTTCTTTCGTGGTCGCCAAAATGCAGTAAAACATGTTCTCGGAAAGTGGCAACGGTCTTGTGCGCCGCTTCACTCTCCACCTTGCCAAAGGAGTACCATGAATTTAGCAAAGACTTTGACAAAGGTCAAGCTGGTAGTTTGCCTCCACACCGGTTGTATGATTGCACAATTGATCTTCAACCAGGTGCCATGCCCCTCGTGGCTGGGTGTACCCTTTATCTGTCTCGGAGGATAAAGCCATGGAGGACTATGTTGCGGATGCACTTTCTCGAGGATTCATCCGCAAATCCTCATCCCCTGCTGGTGCTGGCTTCTTCTTTGAGAAAAAGAAGAGTGGTGAACTGAGACCTTGTATCGATTTATAGGGGTCTCAATCATATCACGATTAAGAATGCCTATCCAATTCCATTGATTATGGAATTATTTGACCTCCTCAAGGGAGCAACGGTTTTCACGAAGCTCGATCTGAGAGGGGCATACAATCTTGTGAGGATCAAGGAGGGTGATGAATGGAAAACTGCATTTAATACCAGGACAGGACATTAAAGCGGTCCTCCACCCTAAAGTGAAGTCCCGCTGATCGGAAACCCTCCCCCCCTCCGGTGTCACATTTGACACCTTTCAGGGGGGAGGGGGGTGCAGACACCTGTCTAAAGACAGGTATTTGCACCCACTTCCGGCCACACGCTACGGGCGAAAGACGGGCATTCCGTCACATCCCGTCTGTCGCCCGTTGTGTGCTGGGAACACTCGGCTCCCAGCACACAGCGTGTGAGCCAATCGGCGGGCGCAGCGCGACTCGCGCATGCGCCGTAGGGAACCGGGCAGTGAAGCCGCAGCGCTTCACTTCCTGGTTCCCTCACCGTGGATGGAGGGGGGAGCAGCAGGGTGACGAGCGATCGGCTCATCCTCTGCTGCGATCACCGCTGGACTCCAGGACAGGTAAGTGTCCTTATATTAAAAGTCAGCAGCTGCAGTATTTGTAGCTGCTAGCTTTTAATATATTGTTTTAGTGGCACATCCGCTTTAAGAATAGCTCGTAATACCGTTTGGTCAGGAATTCATCACCGATGTCCTCCGAGATATGTTGCAGCAATGTGGTGGTTTATCTTGACGATATTCTCATACATTCTAAATCCCTAGAGAGCCACCACACAGATTTCTCCCATGTGCTACAGAGGCTGAGAGACAATAACCTGTATTGTAAGTTGTTAAAGTACGAGTTCCATCGTGAACAGGTTAAATTTCTACTGCCGATTTTTCGATGGACCCAGAGAAACTATCTGCAGTTCTACAGTGGCCTGGACCCATAGGTCTACATCCGCTACAGTGTTTTCTTGGCTTTGCCAATCGTTTTTTAGAAATGCATCTAACTTCCCTGGTCAAACCCCCATCTGATATGACCAGAACGGACTGTAACCCACAGAATTGGTCTATGGATTTTAATAAAGCCATTGAGTCTCTAAAAGCTGCTTTTGTTTCAGCTCCTGTTCTGGCACATCCTAATCCTACCTTACCCTTCATTCTTGAGGTTGATGCATCTGAGAATAGAATAGGAACCCTTCTGTCTCAACGACCTACCTCTGAGAGTGCTATGTATCGCTGTGGCTACTTTTCTAAGAAATTGTCTCCTGCAGAATGCAATTACAAGATCGGGGACAGAGAATTGTTAGCTATTTTCTTGGCTCTTAAAGAATGAAGGCATCTCCTCGAAGGAACTCGAAGGTGTCGGTCCTCATTTTGGCTGACCATAAGAATCTCACATTCTTGTCTGAGGCTAAATGCTTATCTCCCAGAAGGGCGCGGTAGACTCTTTCTGTCAAGCTTCAATTACGTAGTCTCATTCTTACCCAGGACTAAGAATGTAAGGGCTGGTGCATTGTCTCAACAGTTTTCCTCTGCTTCCAAGATGGAGTTGATTCCTGCTCCTGTAATACCACTCGATTATTTTCTGGCCACTGCTCGTACTAGTCTCACTTCACCATTGGTGAAGAATTCTTGCCGCTCAGATCCATTCTCCTCCCGAGAAACTTGGTGACCGCTGCTTTGTCCCTGAGAATCTCAGCACTGCTTTTCTCCAGATTTACCACTCTCCTAAGCCAAGGAAGAATCAACTTATTTGGACTATTTCTCAACAATTTTGATGGCCTATTCTCTGCGCTGATGTGGCCACCTTCATAGCTGCTTGTTCCACGTGTGCTCAGAGTAAGACACCACAACACTTTCCAGTGGGCCTCCTACAGCCTATACCCAATGGAGAGAAGCCTCTGACCCACCTATCCATGGATTTTATTGTGAAGTTACCCAACTCTCAGGGCAACACAGTTATTCTTATGGTGGTTAACTGGTTCTCGAAAATGTCACATTGTATTGTAAGGATGAGGGCTGCTCTCCAGGATTTAGACTGGGAGGGAATATTGGCATCGATAAACACACAACAGAAATGTGAATTCTTCAAAAAGACTGTTTGGGACCTCACTGAAAAGTATTGTCCCATGGGCAATACGTTTAAAAGGCTAAAAATAAAACCTATATGTGGCTCACGGTCAAAGTTAAAAAATCTATAAACTATAAGATAAAATATAAAAATTAAGGAAC
Source organism: Rana temporaria (assembly GCF_905171775.1). Lineage (NCBI taxonomy): Eukaryota > Metazoa > Chordata > Amphibia > Anura > Ranidae > Rana > Rana temporaria. The sequence continues at coordinate 96,903,198 of NC_053496.1, forward strand.
ACTAGTGTTGTTTAAATGTTACAAAGAATATAACAGGATATGTAAAAAGGAAATCAAGGATGCAAAAATTCAAAACGAACGACAGATTGCAAAAGATAGTAGGACAAACCCCCAAAAATTCTTCAAATATATTAATAGTAAAAAGGTCAGGTCTGAGCATGTAGGCCCTTTACAAAATAATCTAGAGTGGTTGACTGGGGACAAAGAGAAGGCTAATTTATTAAATACTTTCTTCAGCTCTGTGTATACAATGGAGTATGTCCATAATGGGGGTGGTAGTGACACAGCCCCAAATCCACAATGGCTCAAAAGTGATATGGTCCAGAAAAATGTAGACAGAATAAAGATGGATAAAGCACCTGGACCAGATGGCATTCACCCACGGATCCTAAAAGAATTAAGCTCTGTAATTTCAAAGCCATTGTATCTAATTTTTAGGGACTCATTAATGACGGGAATAGTACCACTGGATTGGCGCAGGGCCAATGTGGTGCCAATATTTAAGAAGGGAACAAAAGGCCAGATTCACAGAAGAGATACGACGGCGTATCTCCGGATACGCCGTCGTATCTCTGTGTTCCGGCCGTCCTAACTATGCGACTGATTCATAGAATCAGTTACGCATAGCTAGCCCTAAGATCCGACAGGTGTAATTGAATTACACTGTCGGATCTTAAGGATGCAATTCTAGGCCGGCCGCTAGGTGGCGAGGCCATTGCGGTCAGCGTAGAATATGCAAATGAAGAGTTACGGCGATTCCCGAACGTCCGCGCTGCCCGTCGATCTAATTTTACGTCGTTTCCGTCGAGTTACGCCACGTAAAATTAGGGCTGAGCCCTAGTTGTTCTAAGCCATGTTAAGTATGGCCGTCGTTCCCGCGTCGAAATTTAAAAAACCACGTTGTTTGCGTAAGTCGTCCATGAATGGCGCTGGACGCCATTTACGTTAACGTCTAAACAAATGACATCCGTGCGACGTCATTTAGCACAATGCACGTCGGGTAATTTACCCGATGGAGCACGCGCAGTACGTTCGGCGCAGGAACGCGGCTAATTTAAATGGTGCCCGCCCCATTCGAATTGGGCGGGCTTGCGCCGAGCATATTTATGTTACACCGCCGCAAGTTTACAGGTAAGAGTTTTGAGAATCAGGCACTTACGCTGTAAACCTGCGGCGGTGTAACGTAAATCAGATACGTTACGCTGCCGTGGAGCAACGTAATTGTATCTGAATCTGGCCCATAGTCTTTACCAAGTAACTATAGACCTGTTAGTTTAACTTCTATAGTTGGGAAGATACTGGAGCGTTTAATAAAAGACCACATAGATGAGTTCTTGCTGGAAAAAAACTATTTTAGCAACAAATAGCATGGATTCATGAAAGACAGAAGTTGTCAGACAAACCTGATTTATTTTTATGAAGAGGTAAGTAAAACCTTGGACAGAGGGGTGGCGGTGGACGTGGTATACTTGGATTTTTCAAAAGCATTCGATACAGTTCCCCACACACGACTCATGTGTAAGGTAAAGTCTACAGGATTGAAAATATCAGTTTGCAAATGGATAGAAAACTGGCTAAAAGACAGAATTCAGAGAGTAGTGGTTAATGACCCTAATGCCGCGTACACACCATCACTTTATGTGATGGAAAAAAACGACATTTTCTGTGAAGTAAAAAACAACGTTTTTTTTACTTTACTGGGAAAATTTGCTTTGATAGACAAGTGCTTTGGATTACAAGCAAGTTTCTGGAACGATTTATGCTCGCAATCCAAGGTTTTACTGTATTTAAAATGTTTTTTATATATATATCTCTAATGCACAAATGTTTGCCTTTAATTTAAATTTGAAATGGAATGGGTTGTCTTTCAAGGTGATCGTTTACAATCACTTTAAGGTACTGGATAGTATATACTGTACAGTAGATATTGTAAACAAGACTTTACCTGAGAACTTAAAGTGAATATTATTATGCTAGGACATTTGTGAATGCTTGGGAACAGATTTGTTCATTAGTTTAGAGCATCACAAATTCCACTTTTTAAGTGAACATTTTATTATTGCTAAGTCTAACATATATTTTATAGGTGTACACACGCATGTTATTTGCTTTCCTTTACAGTGTATCTCTACCCAAAGTATTTTTTTGTTAATGGAGTACACTAGGATGTGATTGAGGTGAATAACTGAGATGGAGAGAGCTAAATTGGCAGCAGGGCAATGCTGTGAGCTGAGATTTTTTTTCTAGACACATTTTTTGGAGAAATCTAGTAGTAGTAGTAGCTCTAGACACCCACGGTTTAGGATACCAACCCCTTAGTGATTTCCCTAGTGGAAATGTGCTTTAGAGAATGGAGCCAGAAGGTTCAGCTCACAGCAGTAAAGGGTTGAGGGAAACCTCTTCTTTAGGGTAATTAATAATTGGGAATCAAAAACTACTGAGTGCTACTCAAAACTATAAAAAAAAGTTTGGAGAAGAGTTAATGTTCTAGAGAATAAAATTAAGGAATCTTCTGTGCAGGACTGTAGTTATGTGTAATATGCATCCATGACAGTTTACTGTAAGTTAATGCATGTCATTATGTTAATTTTATGACATAATCAGGAATGGACTTCATGGCGACTTGTATTGTGTTGCACTATTGACTACACCTCAAATGAGATAAATAAGTATTTTTTGTTTGTGGTAAAATACTAATCTTAAAGTTTCTGCTCACAAATTAGGTCCTTGAGATTCTGGAACCTTCAGGACCTGGTTTAAGGTAATCTGTGAGAAGAAACTTTGAGTTTGAACTGTTACATCATACCTGTCTTACGCTGACCTGAGCATCATAGTGGATGCTCAGGTCAGCATTAAATAAAAAATAACGCCCTCCCAGAACCTGACCTCCCTAGGTTTCATCCTCTAGCCATGAATTTAGGACTAGATGCATGTACTGTAAGTGGTATTTTGTGTCACCTTCCATTCACATTATTGCCTTTTTCAATGTGAGAAAGACCAAAACATCTTAGCAGCTATCGAGGAACAGCTGTAAACACACAGTATTAGGAAAACCAGTGGAGCGAAAAGCATTTAGATTTTTTTTTTTGTGCTGACATTTTTTCCTTAATTATGAACATTGTATTGTTATTTCTTCTGTATGACTTCTGTATTAATGGAAAACTTCTTTGATCTGTCCGAGATAACTTTCTTTAGCCAGTAAAAATGCAGGCTTGTGCAGAATGTCATTATACTGGTTATTATGGTAAAGGAGTTAAGCCTTAAGAAGAATACCATCACAGACAAGTATCTCTCTTTTGGTCTTACTGTAGGGATGTTTTTTGCTTTTAAACAGAAAATTTGAAATAGCAAAGTAAAGCTGCTTTAGCAGCTTTGCATTCACATACTGCTTCAATTCGATCTTGTTATAGTAGGTTTAGTATATGTAAAAGCACTGTTAAAGATTACCATATCAATCTACAACACATACTCAAAAACATTTGGCTAACTGTTGTCCTTATTTTTTTCTGGCAGGTTATGCTCCTGTCACAGGAATGTGCCACCCCCTACGTAGTTGTACTCTAAATCATGAGGATGGTTTTTCTTCTGCATTTGTGGTTGCCCATGAAACAGGTCATGTGTAAGTGTTTTTGTATTTTTTTATTTTTGTGTGTTTAACAAATCTAAGTTGAAAGTGGAGAGATATAATACCAATACAGTCACAACAATCTTTAATAAAACATCAATCTGAGATGGCCAGCTTCTGGGGCACTGCTCATCCATCCAATTCCACTGACGTAAAAAAAAAGGAATTACCAAAATAAGCCAAGCATTTGTGTTTATGTGCATGCTAGGAGACCAATGTTCCAGCAATGCTGGAGGACAGTCTGATTGATTTAGGAGATTAAAGCACTATACACAGTGACAAAATTGAGTAAGATTTAAAAAAAGGTTAACTGAAGTTATCTGTTGTATCCACACATCTGGAGATCAAAGATCTCTATGATGACTTCATATGAACTGTATTACTCTGGCCACCTGGAGCCTACGATGAGGTATATATATATTTGGAATGGGATTGTTTAAAGTTTTGTAAGCATTTTTAATTCCAAGTTTTTTTTTATTAGTTTCTGCGAACTTTGCTTCTTTGTTGTATACACTATGGGCCAAATTCTCAAAAAGTCTGCCTAACTTAAATTTCAGCAGTTAAGTTACACTGACTTAAAATTTCTACCTAAGTGCCCGATCGTCAAAGCACTTAGGTAGAAATTTCAGGCCGTGTAACTTAAGTGCCGCCGTCGTAAGGCGGTCCTCCTCTCCTGGGGGCGTTTAAAATTTAAATGAGGCGCGCTCCCGCGCCGGCCGTACTGCACATGCGTGTGACGTAATTTTCCCGACGTGCAGCGCGCAAACGTAATTAACGCCGGGCGGCTTTGAGAATTTCGACGGGACACTAAAGTTGCGACAGGTGAAAAAAAAAGACGCGCCGGGAAAACAAATAATTATAAAAAAAAATGACAGCGTCGCTCAGCATGCATTCCTGAGAGGGAGAACTCCATGCCAATTTTCAAAGAAAAAAACGGCATGGGTTCCCCCCCCAGGAGCATACCAGGCCCTTAGGTCTGGTATGGGTTGTAAGGAGACCCCCCCACGCCGAAAAATTGACGTAGGGGGTCCCCCTACAATCCATACCAGACCCGTATCCAAAGCACGCTACCCGGCCGGTCAGGAATGGGAGTGGGGACGAGCGAGCGTCCCCCCCTCCTGAGCCGTGCCAGGCCGCATGCCCTCAACATGGGGGGGTTGGGTGCTCTGGGGCAGGGGGGCGCACTGCGGGCCCCCCCACCCCAGAGCACCCTGTCCCCATGTCGATGAGGACAGGACCTCTTCCCGACAACCCTTGCCATTGGTTGTCGGGGTCTGCGGGCGGGGGCTTATCGGAATCTGGGAGTCCCCTTCTGCAGCTCTCCGGTGCCTTCTTCTTCAGCGCTGGCTGCCTGCTATGTTTGTGTGTTAGCTCAATTAGTAACAGGCAGCCGGCGCGGTCTTCTGTGACGTCAGGGTCTTCTGTTCTTCTCCCCTCTTCCGATGTTGACTCGTCGCCTCTTGTCGCTGTAATGATGGAAGCGCGCCTTGCATCACATTTATATAGGCATCACCGTCCCATCATGCTCCGGTAGGTACCCACGTGGTGGGTGCACGTGGGTAGGCACCCACCACGTGGGTACCTGCCGGAGCATGATGGGACGGTTGAGAAAAAGGGAAGAGTGTCGCCTCTTTTAGAATAAAAATGCAAAAAGTAACAAGGTGCCTACATCCCATTTAATATGAAGAATACTGTGACAGAAATAATTTGACAACATTTGGCTGCTTGGGGCCAGTGTATGTCAATATTTAGGTCGGGGGAAGGGGGGGAAAAAGGATTTTGGGAGGGACTTTTCGCGGCACTGATAAAGACAAACTGATAAAAAAATATCACAATTTATTAAACAAAAAAGAAAATAAGTATAATACAAGGACAATTTAAGAACAAACCCCACATTTCACAACAGAAAGCAAAAAACAGACTGTGTCTTAATGTAAGGAATTGATGACCTCGACCGGTTTCGCGGTGATTTACCGCTTCTTCAGGAGGAAATTCTTTTCTTTTCTAAAAGGTATGCATAGACATATAAATAAACAAGCAGAATATACAATATGAGTATACATTTGTACAATTCAATACAATGCGTTATATAGTGGAGCCGAGCACTCACCCAGGTTGGTCATATGATCAGACGTGGAGCCTGGTATAAGCCTTCCGTGGCGCGTGGAGGGGGATATTTTATTTAGACGGGCTCTATTGAGGTGAGGAGTAGAATAAATCATGTATACAAGGAATGATCAATTAATTATTGGGGTGTGGGTCACCAGTAGGTGAAAGGAAGTGTGTGTGAGTGGCAGACAAAAAAGGGGGGGGGGGAAAGAGAAAGAAAATGAGGGGGGAGGGAAAAAGGGAAAAAAGAGGAAGGGGAGGGAAAGGGGGGTAAGTAAGTAAAAGAAGGAGGGAAATAGGGGGGGAGGGGGGAGAGGAGGGGGAAAAGGGAATGAAGAAGGAAGAGGTTGTTTGAGGGAAAGAGGAAGGGGGGCAGGGGGGAGGGAAAAGAAAGGGACAATAGGGGGAGGGTGAAGTTGGGATTTAGAATGGTTGGGGTTAGGGTAACATGAAGGGGGAGAAAGGGGGGGGGGAAAAGGGGATAAGGAAGAGTAGAAAGGGGGAGGGGTGGGGAAAAGAGAGAATGGGGGAAGAGGAAAAGAAGGAATGGGGGAGGAGGAAGGGAGGTAAGGAAAAAAGGGGGGGGGGAAGGGGAAAAGGGGGGACGGATCAGTGAAGTGGTGCATAAAGTGTCTGAACAAGGGGAAAAAATAGAAGGAAAAAGCAGGCGGGAGTGTAAAGGAAAAAAGGGGGGGGGAAGGGGGGGGAGGTTGGAGGTTGGAAAAGACAGACGGGGGTGTAAGGGAAAAAAAGGGGGGGGGGGAAGAGGGGGAGAGGTTGATGTGGAGGACGGGTATGGATGAAATGTGTGGGATACAGGAGGGACAGGGTGAAGTGGGGGGAGGAGAGGGGATGGGGGGGGGGGGAAAGGAGGGAAATTGGGAAAGCGGGGAAGTGGGGGTTGGTTTGAAAGGGGGGAAGAAGGGGGGGGAAAAGGGAAAGTGTGGGGTAAAATAAATGGAGGAGGGGGAGGGGAGGAGAGGAGGGAAAAGGAAATAGAGAGAGAGGTGGGCCATGAGATGGCTAGTGAGGATCATAAAATAGTGACCCTAATAAGAAAACATCCGCATATACAGAAAATGCATTGTTATATGCGGAGATACATAGAATTGGGGGGGGGGTGGTGAACGGGGAAAGCCCATCAATAGAAACGTCAGTGAGTAAGGAAGATCCAACACCAAGGTAGCCAACCAACAAGGTACATTCCATAAGGGGTCCTTACCAGGACTGCAGCAAAGGTACGCAGGTTACTGGGCACAGAGAACCGGACAATAATAGCCATATATGTACTATCACAAACTGCCAGAATACAGGCAAGCATTAGGCACTCGATCCAACTGAAAATTCAAAGGAAGGAGTTTTTAGCCATAAGAGAAGAGATTAAAAGGTCAGTAGGAGAAGAGCCTTTGTGATAAGGCATAAATCTTACTCACCTAGGCTCAAGAGTGTCCACGTGTGTCCCCAGGGAGAGCATCCGTGCTAACTCACAGAAGCGGCTGTATCAGCCGCTTTTGTAAGTATCCCTGGACAGCGCGTGACGTCATCGAATTGCGACGCCGCCGCCGTCCAACGTCCCACCAATCCCAGCACCTGAGTGCATGGGTGTGCAGCTACTGACCCAATGGCATGACGCCAGGTCATAGGTTGCAAGCAGAGAGCACCGATTGGTGCTCTTTGCCGGGGACGACACTCCACGCGCCAATCAAAGGGAGGAACCAGGTCCGGGGGCCGATCAATCAACCAGGCTTGTCAGAGCTCCAGAAAACGCACCATATTATAAATAGAAAATACATAGACATTTATATCGCATGGACAGCAGTAAACAAAATCAATATAAATACATATAAATGGTGGGGGGTTAGTCCACCATAATACTTGGCTATTGGTTCAGAGTTAGAGGTTAATTGTTACCAAGACGGGATGCTGGAGTAACATCAGACATTTACCCTTTAGTGTCCATATAAATATATATTGAGGCAGATTGAAGCCTCACAAATTAATGCCACAATCTATTTAAAGATAGATGGCGATTGGGACATCAGCAAGGGAAGGCAAGGAAGGGTGGGAGGGAAAGGTGGAAAAAGGTAAGGGGAAGGGTAATGAAGGATCAAGGAAGAAGGAAGAGAGGGGGGGGGGGCAGAAAGAAAGGGGGAGAGTGGGTGGGTGGGGTTTTTTTTGGAGACTGGGAGAGAATCCATTATTGAATTATTAATGTTAACGTAAAAAGGATTTGTAGGAGTTCATTTCATTTATTCCTGGGAATGTCGTGGCATTGAGATGCTCGATCCACAGGCATTCTTTTTGTAAAATGGTTCTATTCCAGTCTCCCCCCCGTGGATGTTGTGGGATTATTTCCAAAATAAAAAACTTTACAACAGAGAGATCATATCTGTGGTAAAGTCCAATATGACGCCCTACTGTTGTTAATTTCCCTACGTTTGAATCGTACAGGTGATCACCCATGCGTTGCCGAAATTCTCTAAAAGTCTTGCCTATATAAAAGGCTCCACAGATACAAATCATAAGATAGACAATACCCCTTGTGCCACAATTGGCCAGGAAGGGGGGGTAAAAGTCTTCACCATTAGGTAATAGAAAATGTTCACCTTCCATCACCCACGGGCATCTTGGGCAGTTGCCACATTTGTAGGTGCCCCTGGGTGATGTATGTGTTGTATGTTCTGTGGTATAGTGACTCTTAGTCAATCGGTCGCGTAGTGAATGGGCCCGGCGAAACACCATTTCAGGTTGTTGTTTGACGTATTTTTTCAAAATATTGTTTTCAGCGAGGATGTGCCAATTAGCTTGCAATATATTGCGCAATTCATTATGGTGTGCGGAGTACGTTGTAATGAATCGTACTGACTCGTGTTTACGTTTTTTTATATTTTTTGAAGGATCATACAGCAGGGAGTGTCTCGGTCGAAGGCACGCCCTGTTGTAGGCCTTTTTTAAATTAGTGTGGGTATAGCCACGGGCAAGGAGGCGGTCTCGTAATTCGTCCGCCTGTCTTTTAAAGTCTGTTAATATTGTACAATTCCTCCGCAACCGTAGGTATTGGGCAAATGGGATACTTCGGATAAGAGGTTTAGGGTGGGCGCTGGAAGCATATAGAAGGGTATTACCCGCTGTTGGTTTTCTATAGAGGTCAGTATACAATGTGCCGTCAGCCTGTTTGATGACGGTCAGGTCCAAGAAGGGGACCTGGCTTTCATCAAACACCACCGTGAACTTTAAATTAAATTCATTGACATTGAGTGTCTGTAAGAACTCAAGTAGAGATTCACTTGAACCCGTCCAAATAATGAACAGGTCGTCTATGAATCGATACCATACCAATATCTTGTCCATAAATCTACTGTATAGTTCACTTGCATTCAAAAAACGTTCCCACGCACCTAGATATAGGTTTGCGTAGGCTGGGGCACAGGAGGTGCCCATAGCCACACCACTTTAGTGACACAATACACCCAAGATATGATAACCTTGGATAGAGAAATTGAAGGCATGAACATACAATCTTCACACTTAAACGGCAATCAAGTTTTTGCCGATAAGTGGAAAGAATTAAAACTGCGTTTGGAAACCCTAAACAAAGACATTATCTGCCAAAAACAGACCAAGTTCAATAAGGACAAGACCGCCTATACTGAGGGATACGCCTATAAGTGGGCCTCTGGCCTAACCGGTAGGAGAAACCCTAACCGTAATAGACACCCTGGCAATCCCAATACTGAGGTTGAGTCTGACTCATCAATTTCTTCAATGGCCTCCCAGACTAGTGGTACACGGTTTCCGAGTACTCCAGGGACTATCTCTACCCGTAAGAGGTTGAGATATGGTGGAGTTACACCTCCCCAGCCACCCCTCACTAAAAAAGATAAAAAAGCCCTGAAAAGTACTCAAAAGCGTGTACCCACAGCAGGTGACTTAGTCGATACCAATTTACCCACAGAAAATCTAGCAATATCCACGTCATTACATGGTGCCATCCCCAAGGTATTGAATACTGCCCTAATGACCAACAGATATACCAAAATCAGTGACGACACCATTTTTTTAGACATAAAAAAACAACAAGGCAACCTGGATACTTTCGTCCTAAAACCCAATCAAACCTTGCCAACTCCACTACAACCCACTCCCCTCAAAACAATCAATTGAATATCATTAATCTCACCCCCTATGCACTATCTGAGGATCAGTCTTCAGTCCTACAACTGGGGTTAGGCTTCTGCCCACTCGACCCCCTTAAAGTAACACACACAATTAAAGACTTGTACCTCTTTGCTCGTAATTTGACATATAAATTTATTTTTGATGATGGCCGAACTCGTGTGAGGTTGGAGCATGAGCTCGCGGAGCGCACTAAGCAATTCACAGTGGCTGAGTTCCGTGCGCTCCGCGATCTCATGCTCCTTTACGATGAGAGTAACCCAGAAGAAATGGAGCCTTCTCCCGCTCCAGATTCCAGCCCATCCCAGGTGCCTCCACCTGTATGTCCTTCCCTTCCTTCCTCCCCCAAGTCATTTCGCCTCCCGTCTAGGAAGTTTCCGGATTTAATGTCCTGTCCCTCAATCTGGTCTTTCGTACAGGCCACAATACGTGACCTTAAACGTCAGGAATGGCAGAAGGCCACTCCAAACTTAACTGAGAATCAAACTAAAGCCCTGAAAACCTTACAAAAGAACCCCAAAATCGTGATTAAACAATCAGACAAGGGGGGCAACATTGTTTTGATGACACATTCATTCTATCAGGAGATGTGCCTATCTATATTAAACAACCACCATTGGTATTGTCGTATTTCCCCTACCCTTATTGACTCCTTCTCCTTTGAACTCAAGACAATTTGTCTTGAGGCCTACCATCAAGGCCTTATAGAGAAGGACACCCTTGAGTATCTTGTCCCTAAGTTTCCTCGCCTTCCTACCTTTTATGCCCTCCCAAAAACCCACAAAAGTTTACAGAAGCCACCTGGACGTCCGATTATCTCAGGCATCGACTCACTTACAGACCGTGCTAGTAGGTTTGTCGATGCCTTCCTTATGCCACATGTGACCAGTCTCCCGTCCTTTATTAAAGACACTTCGGACTTGTTAAGACACATTGAGGGAATCCAAGTCCCTCCTGACGCCCTGCTCGTGGCTTTGGATGTAGAGGCTCTGTACTCGAGCATCCCCCACGAGCAGGGAGTCAGGATGGCTGGCTCTTTCCTTTATGAACAGGAGAACACTTCCTGGCCTTTAGTGAACTTTGTTTTACAGTTGTTATTGTTTATTTTGACCAAAAATCATTTTATTTTTAATGACGAACTGTTCTTACAAACTCAGGGCGTGGCTATGGGCACCTCCTGTGCCCCAGCCTACGCAAACCTATATCTAGGTGCGTGGGAACGTTTTTTGAATGCAAGTGAACTATACAGTAGATTTATGGACAAGATATTGGTATGGTATCGATTCATAGACGACCTGTTCATTATTTGGACGGGTTCAAGTGAATCTCTACTTGAGTTCTTACAGACACTCAATGTCAATGAATTTAATTTAAAGTTCACGGTGGTGTTTGATGAAAGCCAGGTCCCCTTCTTGGACCTGACCGTCATCAAACAGGCTGACGGCACATTGTATACTGACCTCTATAGAAAACCAACAGCGGGTAATACCCTTCTATATGCTTCCAGCGCCCACCCTAAACCTCTTATCCGAAGTATCCCATTTGCCCAATACCTACGGTTGCGGAGGAATTGTACAATATTAACAGACTTTAAAAGACAGGCGGACGAATTACGAGACCGCCTCCTTGCCCGTGGCTATACCCACACTAATTTAAAAAAGGCCTACAACAGGGCGTGCCTTCGACCGAGACACTCCCTGCTGTATGATCCTTCAAAAAATATAAAAAAACGTAAACACGAGTCAGTACGATTCATTACAACGTACTCCGCACACCATAATGAATTGCGCAATATATTGCAAGCTAATTGGCACATCCTCGCTGAAAACAATATTTTGAAAAAATACGTCAAACAACAACCTGAAATGGTGTTTCGCCGGGCCCATTCACTACGCGACCGATTGACTAAGAGTCACTATACCACAGAACATACAACACATACATCACCCAGGGGCACCTACAAATGTGGCAACTGCCCAAGATGCCCGTGGGTGATGGAAGGTGAACATTTTCTATTACCTAATGGTGAAGACTTTTACCCCCCCTTCCTGGCCAATTGTGGCACAAGGGGTATTGTCTATCTTATGATTTGTATCTGTGGAGCCTTTTATATAGGCAAGACTTTTAGAGAATTTCGGCAACGCATGGGTGATCACCTGTACGATTCAAACGTAGGGAAATTAACAACAGTAGGGCGTCATATTGGACTTTACCACAGATATGATCTCTCTGTTGTAAAGTTTTTTATTTTGGAAATAATCCCACAACATCCACGGGGGGGAGACTGGAATAGAACCATTTTACAAAAAGAATGCCTGTGGATCGAGCATCTCAATGCCACGACATTCCCAGGAATAAATGAAATGAACTCCTACAAATCCTTTTTACGTTAACATTAATAATTCAATAATGGATTCTCTCCCAGTCTCCAAAAAAAAAACCCCACCCACCCACTCTCCCCCTTTCTTTCTGCCCCCCCCCCCCTCTCTTCCTTCTTCCTTGATCCTTCATTACCCTTCCCCTTACCTTTTTCCACCTTTCCCTCCCACCCTTCCTTGCCTTCCCTTGCTGATGTCCCAATCGCCATCTATCTTTAAATAGATTGTGGCATTAATTTGTGAGGCTTCAATCTGCCTCAATATATATTTATATGGACACTAAAGGGTAAATGTCTGATGTTACTCCAGCATCCCGTCTTGGTAACAATTAACCTCTAACTCTGAACCAATAGCCAAGTATTATGGTGGACTAACCCCCCACCATTTATATGTATTTATATTGATTTTGTTTACTGCTGTCCATGCGATATAAATGTCTATGTATTTTCTATTTATAATATGGTGCGTTTTCTGGAGCTCTGACAAGCCTGGTTGATTGATCGGCCCCCGGACCTGGTTCCTCCCTTTGATTGGCGCGTGGAGTGTCGTCCCCGGCAAAGAGCACCAATCGGTGCTCTCTGCTTGCAACCTATGACCTGGCGTCATGCCATTGGGTCAGTAGCTGCACACCCATGCACTCAGGTGCTGGGATTGGTGGGACGTTGGACGGCGGCGGCGTCGCAATTCGATGACGTCACGCGCTGTCCAGGGATACTTACAAAAGCGGCTGATACAGCCGCTTCTGTGAGTTAGCACGGATGCTCTCCCTGGGGACACACGTGGACACTCTTGAGCCTAGGTGAGTAAGATTTATGCCTTATCACAAAGGCTCTTCTCCTACTGACCTTTTAATCTCTTCTCTTATGGCTAAAAACTCCTTCCTTTGGAATTTTCAGTTGGATCGAGTGCCTAATGCTTGCCTGTATTCTGGCAGTTTGTGATAGTACATATATGGCTATTATTGTCCGGTTCTCTGTGCCCCAGTAACCTGCGTACCTTTGCTGCAGTCCTGGTAAGGACCCCTTATGGAATGTACCTTGTTGGTTGGCTACCTTGGTGTTGGATCTTCCTTACTCACTGACGTTTCTATTGATGGGCTTTCCCCGTTCACCACCCCCCCCCCAATTCTATGTATCTCCGCATATAACAATGCATTTTCTGTATATGCGGATGTTTTCTTATTAGGGTCACTATTTTATGATCCTCACTAGCCATCTCATGGCCCACCTCTCTCTCTATTTCCTTTTCCCTCCTCTCCTCCCCTCCCCCTCCTCCATTTATTTTACCCCACACTTTCCCTTTTCCCCCCCCTTTCAAACCAACCCCCACTTCCCCGCTTTCCCAATTTCCCTCCTTTCCCCCCCCCCCATCCCCTCTCCTCCCCCCACTTCACCCTGTCCCTCCTGTATCCCACACATTTCATCCATACCCGTCCTCCACATCAACCTCTCCCCCTCTTCCCCCCCCCCTTTTTTTCCCTTACACCCCCATCTGTCTTTTCCAACCTCCAACCTCCCCCCCCTTCCCCCCCCCCTTTTTTCCTTTACACTCCCGCCTGCTTTTTCCTTCTATTTTTTCCCCTTGTTCAGACACTTTATGCACCACTTCACTGATCCGTCCCCCTTTTTTCCTTACCTCCCTTCCTCCTCCCCCATTCCTTCTTTTCCTCTTCCCCCATTCTCTCTTTTCCCCACCCCTCCCCCTTTCTACTCTTCCTTATCCCCTTTTCCCCCCCCCTTTCTCCCCCTTCATGTTACCCTAACCCCAACCATTCTAAATCCCAACTTCACCCTCCCCCTATTGTCCCTTTCTTTTCCCTCCCCCCTGCCCCCCTTCCTCTTTCCCTCAAACAACCTCTTCCTTCTTCATTCCCTTTTCCCCCTCCTCTCCCCCCTCCCCCCCCTATTTCTCTCCTTCTTTTACTTACTTACCCCCCTTTCCCTCCCCTTCCTCTTTTTTCCCTTTTTCCCTCCCCCTCATTTTCTTTCTCTTTCCCCCCCCCCCTTTTTTGTCTGCCACTCACACACACTTCCTTTCACCTACTGGTGACCCACACCCCAATAATTAATTGATCATTCCTTGTATACATGATTTATTCTACTCCTCACCTCAATAGAGCCCGTCTAAATAAAATATCCCCCTCCACGCGCCACGGAAGGCTTATACCAGGCTCCACGTCTGATCATATGACCAACCTGGGTGAGTGCTCGGCTCCACTATATAACGCATTGTATTGAATTGTACAAATGTATACTCATATTGTATATTCTGCTTGTTTATTTATATGTCTATGCATACCTTTTAGAAAAGAAAAGAATTTCCTCCTGAAGAAGCGGTAAATCACCGCGAAACCGGTCGAGGTCATCAATTCCTTACATTAAGACACAGTCTGTTTTTTGCTTTCTGTTGTGAAATGTGGGGTTTGTTCTTAAATTGTCCTTGTATTATACTTATTTTCTTTTTTGTTTAATAAATTGTGATATTTTTTTATCAGTTTGTCTTTATCAGTGCCGCGAAAAGTCCCTCCCAAAATCCTTTTTCCCCCCCTTCCCCCGACCTAAATATTGACATACACTGGCCCCAAGCAGCCAAATGTTGTCAAATTATTTCTGTCACAGTATTCTTCATGATGGGACGGTGATGCCTATATAAATGGGATGCAAGGCGCGCTTCCATCATTACAGCGACAAGAGGCGACGAGTCAACATCGGAAGAGGGGAGAAGAACAGAAGACCCTGACGTCACAGAAGACCGCGCCGGCTGCCTGTTACTAATTGAGCTAACACACAAACATAGCAGGCAGCCAGCGCTGAAGAAGAAGGCACCGGAGAGCTGCAGAAGAACCGGGGTTCGCCGAGTCAACAGCGGAAGAGGGTAGAAGATGGAAGAAGCCCCCCGGAGTCCGGAGAAGCCCCCCCCGGAGAGCGGAAGAAGAAACCCCCCCCGGAGAGCGGAGAAGACCCCGGAGAGTGGAAGAAGAAGCCCCCCCTGGTAATTGAGCTAATAACGAAGACAGGGGGGCATCCGGAGCAGAATAATAAATTATTTTAAAAACCCTTGTGTTGTGTGTTTACTAACTTTTACTTTTTGCCTCCAGGTGAATGGATAGGGGTACGATGTACCCCATATCCATTCACTTAGGGTGGGGGGTCGGTATCTGGGGGCCCCCTTATTAAAGGGGACTCCCAGATTCCGATAAGCCCCCGCCCGCAGACCCCGACAACCAATGGCAAGGGTTGTCGGGAAGAGGTCCTGTCCTCATCGACATGGGGACAGGGTGCTCTGGGGTGGGGGGGCCCGCAGTGCGCCCCCCTGCCCCAGAGCACCCAACCCCCCCATGTTGAGGGCATGCGGCCTGGCACGGCTCAGGAGGGGGGGGACGCTCGCTCGTCCCCACTCCCATTCCTGACCGGCCGGGTAGCGTGCTTTGGATACGGGTCTGGTATGGATTGTAGGGGGACCCCCTACGTCGAATTTTAGGCGGAGGGGGGTCTCCTTACAACCCATACCAGACCTAAGGGCCTGGTATGCTCCTGGGGGGGAACCCATAGCGGTTTTGAATTTAAAAATTGCTGTGGAGTTCTCCCTCAGGAATGCATACCAAATGCCGTCGCTGGAATGGGCCTTTACAATGTGTGACTAACTTTCCACATTATAAAACCAGCCCTAGTTTTGCGCAGGCAAATTCGGAACTTACGCAGAAATCACAGTGCTGAAATGCTTTGAAAATCTGCTTAAGTCCTCATTTGCATACGCAAAGCTGCATTTCAATGAGAAATGCCCCCAGTGGCGGATGCGGTACTGCATCCTAAAATCTGACCGTGTAAGTGTCTTACACATGTCAGATTTTCTGCCTAACTTTGGAAAAAGCCTTTTGAGAATCGTTTCCAAAGTTAGGCACAGGGATACGCAGGCTGAACAGCAGTTAAGTCTGCGTATCTCTTTTGAGAATCAGGCCCCATGATTCATAATTTACTCACTCTTAGCCCTGGTTCACACTGGGCTGCGGGAGTGAAGCCGTGCGAGTTCAGCTGAACTCACACGATTTCACTCCCGCCGGCAGTCCCGATTTCGGCCGCGATTTAAGAGACATCTGTGCAGGTTTCTGCACAGATGTCTATGTAAATCGCGGCCCGAAATCGCAAAAAGTAGTACAAGAACTACTTTTTGAAATCGGTGCAGCGCCGCAGATGCGGCGTCGCACCAATTAGGACGGCGCCATTGCCGACAATTGGCGGCATTTTAGATGCGATTTCACATGTGAAATCGCATCTCAAATCTAATGAAATCGCACCCAGTGTGAACCTGGGCTTAACCACAGACTTTAAAATTGAGCAAACAATCATGCTGATTGACAGCATCTGCTTGCTACACTAAAGAAGGTATTATTAGAGTAGGTCACTATTGAAGTATATTTAAATAATAATCATCCTGTGTATATTAGAAGAATGTTGGGGCTCTCATGCTTTAATCACTAAAGTTTCTGAGGCCAAACAAAAATGTGATTAGAACTGGTGTTCAAACCCTTAAACTTAGTAGTAGGAGAATAAACTCTTGGCATCTTCTAATCAGCAGAGATTTGTTCATTAGGAGAATTAGGAAGGTTAAGAAAGGTAAAATTAGTATAGAGTATGTTTGTTATAGTGCATTGCCATTCATTCTAAATGGAACTTCAATGCACATATACATCGAATCAAAGGCACCTGGGCTATAACATACCATAGCTTACAGATGTGACTGCTTTCTGCAGGGCTGCTGAGAGAAATCACAGGGGGCCCTGTACAGCCTACCTGGCAGCCCCCCCCCCCCCCCTGATATTTTGCTAAAAATACATTAAAGTGGAGTTCCACCCCCCAAAAATATAGAAATATAGTGAAATGATTAAAGGTTATTAAAGGTAAAGGGAATATGGTTGACCTGGATTGTAAGCTCTTATGAGCAGGCCCTTTGATTCCTCATGTATAGAATTGTTTTGGAATTGTACCCCTTTAATCTTGCAAAGAGCTGCTCAAACTGTTGGCCCTATATAAGTCCTGTATAATAATAATTTGTGCATGCAATTGGACTAGTGCTGACTGAGACTCATTTAACCTCTTCTAAACAGGGCACTTATACACCTTCCTGCCCAGACTAATTTTCAGCTTTCAGTGCTTTCAAACTTTGAAGGACAATTACTCAGTCATGCTACACTGTATCCAAACAAATGTTTTATCATTTTTTTTTGTCACACATTGAGCTTTTCTTTTGGTGGTATTTAATCACCACAGGGTTTTTTTTTTTTTTGTGATATAAGCGGAAAAGGAGCGAAGATTAAAAAAATTACTTTTTTTTAGTTTCTACTGTAAAATTTTGCAAATAAGTAATTTTTCTTCATAAATTTGGACCAAATTTATACTGCTACATATCTTTGAGAAAAAATAACCCCAAATAGAGATGTCAAGGCATAGTCAGCAGAGGCAGCAGGCAGAGATATGGTCAACACAGCCAAAGTATTGGTCCAGGCAGCAGGAAGAAACATGGTCCATAAGGTCCTGGGTCATTACAGGCAACAATATGGTCAGCACAGCCAAAGTATTGGTCCAGGCAGGAGGAAAAAACATGGTCCATAGGGTCCTGGGTCATTACAGGCAACGATATGGTCAGCACAGCCAAAGTATTGGTCCAGGCAGCAGGAAGGCCCATCAAACTTAGGGTCAGGGGGACAGGGGTAGAGGCTTCTACGACCCAAATCTCTCTGAAGCCTTTGGACAACAGACACTGTTCTGGGAACACAGAAAATCAAAAACAGATTTTCTCTACTCAGAACGCAATTCTGAAGCCCCTCACATATGTGAGACCCCTGTGTACTAAAGTAGAAGGGCAAAAGATCAGTCCAAGTGGCAGGCAAAAACATGGTCGAGGTCAGTGCACGTGGAAGTCAGAAACATGGTTTGAAATGGCAGGCAAAGACATTGTCGGAAAAAAAGTCAGGGTCAGTTAACATGGAAGGTAGAAACATGGTAGCAGGCAAATACTCCACACAGGTATTTGAAACAGGGAAATGGCAATCTGTTAAAAATAAGGGGAACTAATATCTAATGGATGTGTGATCATTTCTGAAGCAATCTCTAAAGCACAGACCAGGTTGGGAGGGACATTGGGGGCAATAATAACTAATATCTCTTTTTACTCTTCCTCTACTGCATACAACATTTCTTTTGGCATCTTTTTCTGGATTCTGTGGGGGGAATGTTATAGGGAAAATGTTGCTCATTAAGTCGACTCACACAATCAGAGCGATTGTTTCCTGGGGCGGGTCCTTGCTGGTAAATCAGGGCAGTGACAATGTCTTCCATATTTTTGAGGTAGGTGATGGCTTGGTTTTCGGTTGATTTTTGATAGCAGACAAACAAATTAAACATGGCCATATGAAAGAGATGAAACACAACTTTCTTATACCAGTAATGGGACTTTCGGGTTGACAAGTATAGTTGTAGAATCAAATCATTTAAATCCACCCCCCCCCCCCCAATTAACAGATTGTAGTCGTGAACATATTCAGGCTTTACAATGGAGCCACGTTTTCTCTGGATCTCCACCAAGGTGTCATTGTGGATGGTAGAGAGGATGTGAACTTTCTTGTCCCTCCACTTCATGGCCAACACTTCCTCATTCTCCGTGAATGTAAAGTCCCAGTTTTGTAGCTTTCTTGTTAATAGATGTTGTGGGAAGACCTTTTTTTTTTTTTTTTTTTAAGGTACCGCTGGCCTGGGTGACGAAAAAGGGGCAAACTAGTATAATAATTGTCCACATATTATTATTATTATTATACAGGATTTTTATAGCGCCAACAGTTTGCACAGCGCTTTACAACTTCAGGGAAGACAGTACAATTACAATACAATACAGGAGGAATCAGAGGGCCCTGCTCGTTAGAGCTTACAATCTAAAAGCACATATAAATGGTATCCTTTTTTGAATAGGGGGTATGCCAGCTCCCAGAACATTTTCCCACTGGTTACAAAATAGGTGGGGCACTCACGGAACTGGAGCCTTCATAAATTTGAAAGGTGTACACGTATCCAGTGGCTCAATCACACAATTTATTCAATTTTAAGCCGTACCTGGTCTTTCTTACTTGGGATATACTGCTTGAACTGCAGTCGGTCAGTAAAGTGTATATGAGATTTGTCCATACAAATGTTTTGGTCTAGGATAAACACTTCAGCAAATCGCTGGGAAAAATGATTTATTAGGGGGCGTATTTTGTATAATTTGTCGTGGTTGGGGTGATCTCGGGGAGGACACTGCGAATTGTCGTTAAAGTGTGTAAAACGCATAATAAGTCATAGCGTGTCCTGGACATGACAGCAGAATATTTTGGCATGTGGTGGATGGGGTTGGTGGACCAGGAGGCATGCAGTTCATTCAGATTAATAGTAAAATGCTCATTTAAAAACTGCTTCTAATCATTTGCTATGGAAAGATACAGTGTAGGGGGTTTGGTGCTGGAATCTGTCAGATTTTATTGCTGTCTGATGCTGTGCTGGGGAGATTTTCCCTCATAACTTTTCACCCTGAAAGGAAGTAAGGGAGAATCTCCAAAACAGGGAAAAGATAGCAATAAAACATTGATAAAGGTTCTTACTCTCCCTCGGTTGGTTATTTTGCGGTGTCTCTCCTGGAGATGTCCCCTCCTTCCTATCCCGCATTGCCACTGGGAGAGGAAATAAGGGGAATTCTCCCTAGTGGGTCTACAGAGTAAAAACTGACAGAGGTTCTAAACCCTTCCTGACTCTACACAAAACTAAAATACTTTTTGACTGGAGGTATACCTCAGGTTTAAATTTAGCAGTCCACAGTGACAACTGTTAATCACTTTAGCCCCGGAAGGATTTACTCCTTTCCTGACTAGAATTTTTTTTTGATACGGCACTGCATTGGTTTAACTGACAGTTTCACTGTTGTGCGACCTTGCACCCAAACAAAATTGATGTCCTTTTTTCCCCACAAATAGAGCTTTTGTTTGATGGTAGTTGATCACCTCTGCGGTTTTTATTTTTTGCGCTATAAACAAAAACAGCGGCAATTAAAAAAAAAAGCAATATTTTTTACTTTTTTCTATTATATATATCAAAAAAATATATAAAAAAATTATTTTATTTTATTCAGTTTAGGCCGATATGTATTCTTCTACGTATTTTTGGTAAAAATCGCAATAAGCGTATATTGATTGGTTTGCACAAAAGTTATAGCGTCTACAAAGTAGGGGATAGATTTAAGGCATTTTTATAATTAATTAATTATTTTTATTAGTAATGGCGGCGATCTTCTATTTTTATCATGTTTGCGGCAGACAGATCGGACAATTTTGACACTATTTTGGAAGCATTGACATTTATACAGCAATCAGTGCACTAATTCCTGTGTAAATGTCACTGACAAGGAAGGGGTTAAACACTAGGGGAGCGATCAAGGGGTTAAATGTGTTCCCTCAGTGTGTTCCAACTGTAGGGGGCATGGGCTCACTAGAACATGACAGAGATCACTGCTCCCGCTCACTGGGAGCCATAGGTGTGCGCAGCCTATTGTATTAGGGTGTGCACCCCAAAGCTCAAACACACATGAGCGCCACCTGCTGTCACAGGGAGGAGGCTCTGTTTGTGGGAGACAGTTGATTGGGAGCATATTTTGTTACATTCTACATATAGGTGTAATGTGTTCCTACAGTTGAACCTAGCCTTTAATATAATTGGGGGCAATTACACTGGCCACTGGGACCCCAACCCCCCACCTGGTGCCACCCCTGGATAATGCTAATGCACATGGGGTGATTAGGGTGTGCCCAGGCACACCCGGCACACCCTATGCGCACGCATATGCTGGGAGCAGTAGATCCCTGTCATGTTGCTAGGCAGAACAGGGAAATGCCTTGTTTACAGGCATCTACCCGTTCTGCCTTACTGTTTTCACGATCGCGGGCCACCAGCGGACATCGAGTCCGCAGGACCCGTGGGCAAGCTCGCCCGCACTTTAAAGGGGACGTACGGGTACTCCCATTTGCGCAGCCTTGCCATTCTGCCGACGTATATCATTGTGCGCTGGACGGCAAGCAGTTTTTGACCTTGTATTCCCGTACTTCATCCAGTACATTTATAAGCCAGTTTGCAAAATGTACTATATACAGTGTTTGCACAGTTTGAATATTTGAGGCTTCCAAAATACATAAAAATTTGTATGAAAAGGAAATGGTCCAAACTTACTCAAATAATGCCCTTGGTATAATCAGCAATGTTTTAATAGCTACATTTACAATTCTCTGCACTGTAGAAGTGAAAGGATCATAAGCTCTTTAGCAGGGGTTCCCAACCTTTTGAAGAGCGAGGGCAAGGTCTATGTCCCCTCTGTATTAGCAGAGCGGACTTTGACACAGCCTTCTCTACTCTATAGAGCCCACAGAATAAACTCGGATGGCTTTTCAACGGAATTCCAATGGAATTCCGCTGAAGCTGTCTTGCATACACTCGGTCACACCAAATTCCAACCGTCAAGAACGCGGTGACGAGCCGAGAAAAATTAAGTTCAATGCTTCCGAGCATGCGTCGACTTTATTCTGAGCATGCATGGTTTTTAGTGCGTCGGAATTCCATACAGATAAACGGATTTTCTGATAGGAATTTTTTCCGTCGGAAAAATAGAGAACATGTTCTCTATCTAAATCCATCGGAATTTCGGATGGAAAAATTCAGACCATGTGTACAGGGCATAAGGCTGCTTCCACACTGATGTGTTTCGGTTCACCCAAACCACAGGTGCAGAGCGGTGCAGCCCAGTGCACCTGTGGCTTTCCTGCGGGTGCATTTTCAGACAGCGCACCAAACCCGCAGGTAATAAAAGAATCCTATGGCTCAGTGCAGGTAACCCGCACCTTCGGATCAGTTTGAAAGCAGTCCAGTAACCACTGCAGAACAAATAATTTATCTACCAGTCTTCCTTTCAGCTGTTGCTGTCCCAGGCAGAGTGCATTTGGTATCACTCTGCCTGAGACAGGAGGCGGCGCTATACAGGAAGCATCAGCCCTTTGTGGCTCTGCTCTGCAGCCACTTACTTCCTCTACTGCTGTCTTCATTCACAACACTGATGCTCTGGGATGGGAGGTCAGGAACCTGCATTTCGGGCTTGCCGACCCGTATCCCAGCAGGAGGTCGCAGGCCACATCAGAGGGCCACTGGTTGGGCATCCCTGCTCTATAGTCACCAAATTGAGGTATACTTTGCCATAAACAATAATAATTTGTCTAGGCATCAAAAATTGCAGCCATCCACCTCTTATTATAGATTTAGACGTGTTATCAATCAATAGCATTGCCAATATTTGTATTGTCCAGATCTAAAAATGCATGTTCTATTATTTGCTTTTCACCCCGTACTTTTGTAAGCCACTTTACAGAGTTTGTTACACACAGTCTGTTCCCTGTTTAGTTATCTAAGACCTCTATAAAACAAACATATGAAAAAAGAAAAAAATGTGCATGCTAGAAGTCAGATGTCTAAGAAAAATAGGGCCAGCTGTTCATGGAGCAAGTAATGCTTTTCTTCAGTTCACAGTTCCTGCGTAAGGCGCAAGTGAAAAACATCATTAACCCTACGGTAACCAGTCTAGACTTCAATTCAGTAAGCAGTTTAGTTCATGACTGCATAAATGCCATAAGTAATTCATAAAAGAAGTTAACAGTTAATAAATACACCTAAATAGACTTCACAGGGGGAAAGGAGTCAGGCTGCATTTGGTATGAAGTGCAGGTAGAGATGTTTGCACATACCTTCAGTAGCCTCTCTATCATGGTTGAATGGCAAAAATTCAGCAATGACAGGATCCCTGTCATGTTGCTAGGCAGAACAGGGAAATGCCTTGTTTACAGGCATCTACCCGTTCTGCCTTACTGTTTTCACGATCGCGGGCCACCAGCGGACATCGAGTCCGCAGGACCCGTGGGCAAGCTCGCCCGCACTTTAAAGGGGACGTACGGGTACTCCCATTTGCGCAGCCTTGCCATTCTGCCGACGTATATCATTGTGCGCTGGACGGCAAGCAGTTTTTCACCTTGTATTCCCGTACTTCATCCAGTACATTTATAAGCCAGTTTGCAAAATGTACTATATACAGTGTTTGCACAGTTTGAATATTTGAGGCTTCCAAAATACATAAAAATTTGTATGAAAAGGAAATGGTCCAAACTTACTCAAATAATGCCCTTGGTATAATCAGCAATGTTTTAATAGCTACATTTACAATTCTCTGCACTGTAGAAGTGAAAGGATCATAAGCTCTTTAGCAGGGGTTCCCAACCTTTTGAAGAGCGAGGGCAAGGTCTATGTCCCCTCTGTATTAGCAGAGCGGACTTTGACACAGCCTTCTCTACTCTATAGAGCCCACAGAATAAACTCGGATGGCTTTTCAACGGAATTCCAATGGAATTCCGCTGAAGCTGTCTTGCATACACTCGGTCACACCAAATTCCAACCGTTAAGAACGCGGTGACGAGCCGAGAAAAATTAAGTTCAATGCTTCCGAGCATGCGTCGACTTTATTCTGAGCATGCATGGTTTTTAGTGCGTCGGAATTCCATACAGATAAACGGATTTTCTGATAGGAATTTTTTCCGTCGGAAAAATAGAGAACATGTTCTCTATCTAAATCCATCGGAATTTCGGATGGAAAAATTCAGACCATGTGTACAGGGCATAAGGCTGCTTCCACACTGATGTGTTTCGGTTCACCCAAACCACAGGTGCAGAGCGGTGCAGCCCAGTGCACCTGTGGCTTTCCTGCGGGTGCATTTTCAGACAGCGCACCAAACCCGCAGGTAATAAAAGAATCCTATGGCTCAGT
This sequence comes from Rana temporaria, assembly GCF_905171775.1. Lineage (NCBI taxonomy): Eukaryota > Metazoa > Chordata > Amphibia > Anura > Ranidae > Rana > Rana temporaria. The sequence goes on from NC_053496.1 coordinate 96,927,357, forward strand.
GCAGGTAACCCGCACCTTCGGATCAGTTTGAAAGCAGTCCAGTAACCACTGCAGAACAAATAATTTATCTACCAGTCTTCCTTTCAGCTGTTGCTGTCCCAGGCAGAGTGCATTTGGTATCACTCTGCCTGAGACAGGAGGCGGCGCTATACAGGAAGCATCAGCCTATGTGGCTCTGCTCTGCAGCCACTTACTTCCTCTACTGCTGTCTTCATTCACAACACTGATGCTCTGGGATGGGAGGTCAGGAACCTGCATTTCGGGCTTGCCGACCCGTATCCCAGCAGGAGGTCGCAGGCCACATCAGAGGGCCACTGGTTGGGCATCCCTGCTCTATAGTCACCAAATTGAGGTATACTTTGCCATAAACAATAATAATTTGTCTAGGCATCAAAAATTGCAGCCATCCACCTCTTATTATAGATTTAGACGTGTTATCAATCAATAGCATTGCCAATATTTTTATTGTCCAGATCTAAAAATGCATGTTCTATTATTTGCTTTTCACCCCGTACTTTTGTAAGCCACTTTACAGAGTTTGTTACACACAGTCTGTTCCCTGTTTAGTTATCTAAGACCTCTATAAAACAAACATATGAAAAAAGAAAAAAATGTGCATGCTAGAAGTCAGATGTCTAAGAAAAATAGGGCCAGCTGTTCATGGAGCAAGTAATGCTTTTCTTCAGTTCACAGTTCCTGCGTAAGGCGCAAGTGAAAAACATCATTAACCCTACGGTAACCAGTCTAGACTTCAATTCAGTAAGCAGTTTAGTTCATGACTGCATAAATGCCATAAGTAATTCATAAAAGAAGTTAACAGTTAATAAATACACCTAAATAGACTTCACAGGGGGAAAGGAGTCAGGCTGCATTTGGTATGAAGTGCAGGTAGAGATGTTTGCACATACCTTCAGTAGCCTCTCTATCATGGTTGAATGGCAAAAATTCAGCAATGACAGGAAGTGTGTATATGCAGGTTTCTGCACTTCAAACTGTTGAAAAGCTGCTGCAGAACACTACAACACTACTGCCCAGTGACAGAACTTATGATTACAATATAATATATGTGAATGGTTGCTGCACCTATTTCTGTATAAACAGCGTGCTAACACCCCAGTCAACAACTACTTCTCTTATAATCCCATCTTCTTTTAGTGTTCTGTAAACTTTTGGTTTGGTAGTGGCTTTGTGATAGTATTTATTATAATCAGTTTTACAGTATTCAAGTACAATCACATTTTGTTCCACAATGTATTGGAGGTAATGGTGTCTGACATCAATGTGTTTGGTTCTGGCATTGATTATTGTATTATTGGCAATTCTTTAAAATTCTTGATTGTCATCATATAAAACTGTTGGTTGAGACACTGGTTTTCCAAGATATTTAAATAAGGAAGGAAAATAAACACAGCGCCTCTAAATGCAGTATTGGAAAACCATTTAATGATAAGTCAAAAGTGAAACTACTCACAAAGGGAGCATAAACACAAGCATGGCAGTAATCCTGCAGCAAAATCAGTTTTTCTTCCAAACGTCCATGTCTCTGAAGTGCAGCTGACAGCTCGTGCGGGTGGATGCCAGCATTCACAGCCTATGGGAACAGCAGGGAACGTGGGGCAATCAGAGATGACGTCACTTCCTGGTGCAAGGTGAGAGGAGGCAGCTTCGCGTTCGGAGCATGCTTGCTCCTTCCTCAGGCCATACAAAACGCCATCTTTGTTGGGGTATATGTGTGCTGGGGAGATAAACCCGCCCAGTCACATGATCCACTAGGGCCACTCTGACTCAGAAATACATTCAAAGCTTGGATAAAATGGGGATGGATGGTGAGATGAGAATAAAAACCAATGAATAAAAATGATAATAACTAATAAAAACAGGTTGATAAGCATTAATAATAATTGATAAAAATAGGTAGCAATTGTTCCAACAGCAGATTAGTAATACTAGAAATGAGGAAAGGTGTCTCTATATGGAAACACTAACAGCGCTCAGGTAAAATAAAAAAATCTAAAATTACCCCTCTGCTTATGGTGATAGATATTCACCCTTGGTGAGAGCAATTGTCACTCCAAATCAATCATATACCATGAGTGAAAAAGAAGAGCACAAAACCTCACTGAAATGATAATGGTTGAAATTGCAAAAGAAACGATGATACAAAGTCCATTTACCAAAAAAACGCATTAGCATAAAAAAGTCTCTAAAATCATTGTAATTCCTGTGCGTTGTTATACTCCTGAAGTGTCCACACAAAGATCTTCACATACAGGTCTCCCTTAGGAGTTCTACTCACCAGATGCCTATGGTGTAATCAGCCTTGAGAACTCCTGTGATCCTGCTGGGCTCCTTCAAATGGTATGCCTAGGATGTATCCTGGAAGACTCTAAATATCTTTCCTCCTATTACCAGCGTCTCTTGGTGGAGTGGATGGGTAATCAAGGGCAGAGTATGATCATGGAAAATAAGCATAGGAAAGGAACATAGTGTGATATTGCTTTTTATTCAAACCAAGCACCTCACAAAATGTTATGCTTACAATGTAATAGAAAAATACAGGCACATCAGATGTTAGGACTATTAGCTCACGTAGCCATGTTGCTTGTCAGCTCAGCTCCAGCTGACAAGTTGCTCGTTCTATACAACTGCTGTCTGTATGGGTGTAGACTCGTCGTTTAACAACGCACAGGAATTACAATGATTTTAGAGACTTTTTTATGCTAATGCATTTTTTTGGTAAATGGACTTTGTATCATCGTTTCTTTTGCAATTTCAACCATTATCATTTCAGTGAGGTTTTGTGCTCTTCTTTTTCACTCATGGTATATGATTGATTTGGAGTGACAATTGCTCTCACCAAGGGTGAATATCTATCACCATAAGCAGAGGGGTAATTTTAGATTTTTTTATTTTACCTGAGCGCTGTTAGTGTTTCCATATAGAGACACCTTTCCTCATTTCTAGCATTTCTTTTATAATAGCTGCTATTCTGCCAAAAAACTACCACTTCACATATCTCAGCAGATATCACACTATATCCATAGAGCGCCCAACCCCCCCATGTTGAGGGCATGCGGCCTGGCACGGCTCAGGAGGGGGGGCGCTCGCTCGTCCCCACTCCCTTTCCTGACCGGCCGGGTAGCGTGCTTTGGATACGGGTCTGGTATGGATTGTAGGGGGACCCCCTACGTCGATTTTTCGGCGTAGGGGGGTCTCCTTACAACCCATACCAGACCTAAGGGCCTGGTATGCTCCTGGGGGGTGAACACATGCCGGTTTTTTCTTTGAAAATTGGCATGGAGTTCTCCCTCAGGAATGCATGCCGAGCAACGCTGTCAATTTTAATTTTTTTTCCCGACGCAACTTTTTTAAGCCGGCGCGATCCACAAAACTCGGCGTAACGTAACTTCGCGCATGCGCAGTACGGCCGGCGCGGGAGCGCGCCTCATTTAAATGGGACTCGCCCCATTTGAATAGGAACGCCTTGTGCCGGCGGAATTTTAGTTACACGGCCTGAAATTTCTAGGTAAGTGCTTTGTGGATCGGGCACTTAGGTAGAAATTTTAAGGCAGTGTAACTTAAATGGGATTTTTTAAGTTGCGCCAGGTTTTTGTGGATCTGGCCCATCATACTTACCTCCACTGTGCAGTTTGTTTTGCACGGAGTGGCCCGATCGTCCTCTTCTGGGGTCCCTTGGCGGCTCTTGCGGCTCCTCCCCACAAGAGCTATCCCCCTCTGGGAAGCTCTCTACCGAGGGGGTTACCTTGCGGGCGCGCTCCAGTGCCATACAATCAGCGTTCATAGCTGCCGATTGTATGACTCGGCCCCGCTTCATCATTGAATTTGATTGACAGAAGCGGGAGCGAATGGCTGCGCTACTATCAATCTATCCAATAAAGAACCGATCAGGCATGGGGAGAACGACGCGGGATCACTCCCTCGGAAATTCAGGCTCAGGTAAGTAATACGGGGGCTCGGGGGGGGCGGTGACTGCAAGGTATTTTTTCACCTTCATGCATAGGATGCATGAAGGTGAAAAAAACACAAAGATTTACAACCCCTTTAAGTATATATAACCTGAAGTACAATAATGTTCCAGGGAGAGTGCATTCGATATCACTCCACCTGTAAAAGGAGTTGGCGCTATACAGGAAGCATCGGCTTATGTGGCTCTGCTTCACAGCTGCTTCCTTCCTCTACCTATGGTTTCATTTAAAACACTGATGCTCTGGAATGGAGGGTCATGATCTGAGCTTGCCAACCCACCATCCCAGAGCAGGAGGTCGCAGGCCACATCAGAGGGCTCTGCGGGCCACTGGTTGGGAACCCCTGATCTAATTCTTCTTAAAGTGGAACTTTAGTCAGAAAATTAAGTCCTGTTCGATCACTCCAAGCTAGCTCCTTTCGCAGGTATAGCTATGTAAAACATAAAAAAAAAAGTATCTATACTGCTCAAACTACAATAATACACTGCTTCACCCTGTTCTTCACATGCTCAGTTGCTCTCCATTTTTAGGCAATTTTTAGGCACTGCCGAATTTGTAAAGGATGATTTGCTGACAGCCTTAAAGCAGAATTAAAGCATCCTATCCTCTACAGCCAAGGAAGCTGCTTCTGTTTGATCTGCAACTGCTGTGGGGCTGCACATGTGATCAGCTATGAGACCTGCCATTTGATGGTTTGATAGTTTAGTTGGGAACACAAGCAAATGTGACAGTTGGTAATCCTGGAATGTAACTGTTAAATTGATGGAATAGGTTCCGCTTTATGATTTACTGCTGTTTGGGGGCCAAGGGCTTTAGTAACATGGCAGCCTCAGGGAAGAAGAAACAGGAGCAATTTACAGTACACACTAATGTTGGTAGCCTAATTATTAATGTGGACCGTATGTTCCATGCTAAAGAACATTATTTTTTATCAAGTTGTTATAGGTAATGCTCGGCTTTAAAGTGGTTGAAAAGTCAGCATTAAGAAATCCTGTGTTACAGGATTATATCATGTGCAGTGTGTGTCTTTGTGTAAAATTATTGCGCTAAATACCTTATTTACAGAGCCGCTGTGTGCTCACGTGACCCCCCAGGAGCTCTCTGTCCCGATTTGGAGCACCGCAGAGGGAGGGGCTGAGATCCCGCACTGGCATCAGCCTGGAGGAGAGGGGGAGAGCAGCAGGAGGTCACGTGAGCACCCAGCAGAAATAAAGTATTTTTTGCAATAATTTTTCACAAAGACACACAGCGGATTACAGGATTTCCTAATGTTAATACTACAGACTGACAGACAGACAGGGAGGGAGGGGGGAGACAACGGATGACAGAGGCACGTAAACTGACCACGGTAATCAGGGCTCAGCAGAGACAGGGGGACACAGGAACTGTCAGGATCAACCAGTTTTTTTTAGAAAATAGAGAGGGGTAAATGACACAGGATGATCATTTTTTTTTTCTTTAGGGTTACAACCACTTCTAAATGGAAGGTTTTGGCTGGATTTAGGCTACAAGTTATTGTAGTAATGTATTTGACTTTTTGACTTTTTCTGTGCTTATTGTGGATATGTGTGGATCAAACATGATTTTAGTTGAATCCATCCTCAATCCATGTGTTAATACATTTGTAGCATATTTTCGGTAAATATACAGTAAATTTTTATTTGTGTTATAAATACATTTGTGTCCAGTTCAAAAACACTGATGTTTTGCAGTCATTGATCTTCATTGTGCTGATGACTGAATGTAGACTAGACTTCAATACATTCTTTATCTTGCAGGCTTGGTATGGAGCACGATGGGCAGGGAAACCGCTGTGCTGATGAAACCAGTATGGGAAGCATCATGGCCCCCCTGGTACAGGCTGCTTTCCATCGCTATCACTGGTCTAGGTGCAGCAAGCAAGAACTTAACAGATATATACAGTGAGTTGGAATTATGTGTAAAGTGTATATAGTATACATTTTTGTGTACATACATTCAACAAACAGGTTTGATACTTGGCTGCTTACATTTCTCTTAGCGGCTTCAGACATGAAGGTTTAACTTTGGAATTGCTTTAATACCCAAGAGGGTAATCTGAACATCTGCATGTAAAAACTGTGAATGGTGGATGAGTCATAAGCCACAATGGAAGTCTAGACAATCTTTTGTAGTGTGGTCGTGCTCTCAGTGCAATTACTACCTGGAAGCTGTCTGTTTCCTTATACATATATATAGTATGTGAGCTTTTGTCTTTGTCCATTCCATCAATGCCACATACCAAACATCATGGTTAAACATTGATGGCACTAAGAGTCATTACATTTGTGTTTTAGGAAAGCATTTTTCGAATACTTTCTCACTCAGTTCTATATGTCACCTCAATTTGTTTAATTGCCATTTACTAGCCATAAGCCCCATTTTTCCCGTTTGATCTCATGCTTTTTAAAATATATTTTTAGTTTTTTTTTATTATTATTATTGATACCAAAGCATCTTCAAGTCTCGTTCAGAGTATACTTGCTGCATTTTAATGTTTATATTTTTTTACAGCTGTTTTGAGATATGCATAATACTATATTTTTTACTCATGGACCCCTTAATGTACATATTTTACAGTATGCAGATTACAAATGCTTTGGTATCAACAAGTACATGATGTCCAAAGGGTGCTGTTGCAGTCAGAGACCTCTGCCACCACAGCACCTCCCACATACAACTATGCCAGGGTGGGGGCAGGTTGTGTACCTACTCTAGGGGCAGTGTTACAGTATCCCACAAAAGTTAGTACACCCCCTCACATTTTTGAAAATATTTTGTAATATCTAGAGGCAACACTGAAAAAATTACACTTTGCTACGATGTAAAGGTAGTGAGTGTAAAGCTTGTATAACAGTGTATATTTTCTGTCCCCTCAAAATAACTCAACACACAGCCATTAATGTCTAAACCACTGGCAACAAAAGTGAGTACACCCCTAAGTGAAAATGTCCAGATCGGGCCCAATTAGCCAGTTTTCCTCCCGATGTCATGTAACTCATTAGTGTTACAAGGTCTTAGGTTTGAATGGGGAGCAGGTGTGTTAAATTTGGTGTGATCACTCTCACTCTCGTACTGGTCACTGGAAGTTCAATATGGCAACTCATGGCAAATAACTCTCTGAGGATTTAAAACATTTTGTATTGCTCTACATAAAGATGGCCTTGGCTATAAGAAGATTGTCAAGACCCTGAAACTGAGCTGCAGCACGGTGGCCAAGACCATACAGCGGTTTAGACATTAATGGCTGTATGTTGAGTTATTTTGAGGGGAGAGCTAATTTACACTTTATACAAGCTGTACACTCACTACTTTACATTGTAGCCAAGTGTAATTTTTTCATTATTGTCATGTGGAAAGGTATAATAAAATATTTTCAAAAATGTGAGGGGTGATACTGTATGTGGGGGGGGGGGGGGGGCGGGCGTTAAAGCTTGTCTTCCAGCTGCCGTCACTCCTATGATTGCATTTTGTTTTGCCAAATATTCACATGTGTGTACTGCCAATTACCCCCAAGCCAGTCTAGGATGATTATGCTGCCCCATTTCAGTTAAAGCTTTTTTGTTGTTTGGCGAAATAGCAGAGTTCTGATCTTTGTGAGCTCTGTTTATTTTCACTCCATGAGTAATGAATTCTTCTTGGGTATATAAAAGTCACTTTTACACTTTTGGTATGCCTTTACACGCCAATAATTTTGATTGTGACATGTCTAGACTTCAAAGGCTACTGCAAGAATAATTCCAGGTTTTGCATTTTTTACATAGTTACATTGGTCCAGCTTGGACCAATGCAACTACATACGCCATTCTTGTGGTATCACTCTAGAAGCTAAAATTCCCTGTAGTAGACACCACTACTACAGTGATCTAAACTAGTTTCCAGGTCCTGTGCTGAGTGGCTGCCCTGCTGCATTGTGCACACAGAAGTGTAACTGCTGGGGACAGCCGCCATTAAGAGATCAATTTTTCATTTTCTCAATTAATGCAAAGTGTTCTTTGATTAGACAAGGTGGAGATGTGGGGTAGTGACATTACACTCTTCACCTCATCCAATCAGAGAATACTTTGCATCCATTGAGAAAATGAAAAGTATCTCTGAACCATGCCTGTGCCCAGTGGCCACCCTCCTACGTTCACAATGCAGCAGAGCAGCCTCTCGGGACAGGATTTGGAAGCTAGTGGAGATCACTGGAGTGGTGGTGTCTGCTACAATTCCAGCTTCTAGAGGGATCCTAAAAGTATGGTATAATCATGGTTACATTTGTCCAAGCTTGATCAAGGTAACTATTCAAAAAATTGCCATACCTAAGTGCAGCAAGTATAATAATATAAAAAAAACACATGACTAATAAGGGTCCCTAAACATTCTGCATGCCATTATGTTGCACTTGAATGTGCATTGCATTAAAGCGGAGGTTCACCCTTTAAAACATTTTTTGACATTACACAAAGTCGCGCCATCCTACCGACACAATGCCGATGTTTTTTTTTTTGTCAGCACATACCTCTTAATCCCGATTTTCACCTCACGGTGATCCCGCGTGAGTGGGCGTTCCCAAGCACTGCCTGTGATTGACAGGCTTCCGAACGGCGCATACTGCGCGTCACAGGTTGCCGACAGAACCCAAACGTCGGTGCGCAGGCGCCGTATAGAGCCGCACCGACGTTCAGGTTTTTCCGGCAACCTGAGACGCGCAGTATGCGCCGTTCGGAAGCCTGTCAATCACAGGCAGTGCTTGGGAACGCCCACTCCCGCGGGATCGCCGTGAGGTGAAAATCAGGATTAAGAGGTATGTGCTGACAAAAAAAAAAACATCGGCATTGTGTCGGTAGGATGGCGCGACTTTGTGTAATGTCAAAAAATGTTTTAAAGGGTGAACCTCCGCTTTAAATAACACAGCCAACTGAAATCAATGTGCTCTGACACATAAAAACATCCCAAATATCAAACATGCCTCAGTGTATTGGGTTGCCATTCAAAAATGGCAATGCAATGTGTCAGGCCCCCGTACACACGACCAAGTTTCTCGGCAGAATTCAGCCAGAAACTCGATCGGAGCTGTATTCTGCCGAGAAACCCGGCCGTGTGTACACTTTCGGCCGAGGAAACCGACGAGGATCTCGTTGGGCCAAATAGAGAACATGTTCTCTATTTCCTCGTTAGTCAACGGGCAAACTTGGCTCGCCGAGATCCTCGGCGGCTTCACAAGGAACTCGACGAGCAAACGATGTGTTTTGCTCGTCGAGTTTCTCGGGCGTGTGTACGGGGCCTCATGTAACTTGTATTGCAGTAACGTGCACGTGAAGCAGTCCATATGTGTAAAACAGCCCTGCCTGTTACAGTATGAATAAAACGTACTTTTGAGCATCTGTGTTAAAGAGTCACCCCATTTCTTCTTCAGATTATTAAATTAAGTATTTCAAAATGATTATTTAGCAATGAACATGAATAATTGCCCTTCTTTGATCTAATTATTTAGTTCCTATGATTGCCTTCTGGATGACCCCTTTGAGCACAAATGGCCAAAATTACCAGAGCTTCCAGGAATCAACTACTCCATGGATGAACAATGCAGATTTGATTTTGGAGTCGGCTACAAGATGTGCACTGCTGTAAGTATTGCTGGAGTGACATTTATAGACACCACTGAAATTATTGCTTTAATTTGACATAAACATTTATTCTGTCAAACTGCAGTGTAAAATTTAGTTGAAAATGTATACTTTGTGGCAGTTCAAGGCCAAATAAATGTGAGAAAAAAATGGAAAGCCTGATGCCATCTTCTGTTCTGTGATGCATAAATCCAATTTTTTAAATGTTTTATTTATTTATTTATGTTTTTGTTTTTCCATTTGTCCTTGACAGTAAGGCTTGTTTGTCTGAGTATAGATCTATGTTTGTCTCAAGCATGTTTGAAGTCATTTACTGTTGACTGTCTCACTACCTCTACTAGAAGTTTATTCCAAGCATCAACTATCCTTTCAGTAAAATTATACTTTATAAAATTTGGTTGGAACTTCCTTCTAGTTAGTTTGAGGTCATGTCCACGTGTTCTTGATTTTGGTTTCATATTGAAAAAACTGCCCTCTTGAACCTTAGTCACCCCCTTAATGTATTTTAAGGTTTCAATCATGTCTCCCCTATCCCTTCTTTTTTCCAAACTGTACATATTTACAGTTCACACAAACATTTTGCAAGCATTTGTGAAGCTTTTAACACGCTTTACGCAGTTTAATTGAAACCTTTAATAGCTTCAACAAAGCTTACTGAATGCTTTGCAAATGTTGTACACTACTGCTACTGTACATGCTTTAGGCTCCTTTAACACTAGTGCTAGTGTTCACCGCAGTTCTGATAAGTGGTCTGCAGTGTTTCCCCTTTCAGAAGGCAGTGAAAGGAGTTTTTCAGGCATTCAGGAGGCAATACTACTGTCTCCTATGGCAATTTAGCATTGCTGGAACGCAGAAAAACTGTGAGCCAAGTGTCCAGCTCTCGTTTGTAGCATTGCTCTGATCACTTACATGGGAGAGTTTGACAGGCAATGCAAAGATGTGGCAATAGGTATGCACCCAAGCGGCACTTTGTCTACTTTTTTTTACCCCTGTGCACCTGTGTGAATGGAGCCTTTAGGCTAGCCATAGACAGAGCAAATTTCTACCTGGCCGGGGCGTGCGTGCCACGTGGTGTTCCTGGTCCAGGGACCATGCTGGTCCGGAACATTTGAGCAGCGACGGGGACCCAGTGATCGACTGGGTTCCCACCTTTGAGGATCCCAAGCGGTATAGCTGTTCGGTGGGGAGTCCATCTGAGGAGCGCCAATGAGAGGCTGGCGGTCCAATTTTGACAAACCCCCGGGGATCAAGGTAGCCGGACACTGAAGGATTGATCACCTGTCAGTCGGTAACTGGGCGACATTAAGAAGGGGATCCATGCGTAATTCACCTAAGGAGGATTGCCTCCATAACTACAATCAGAGAGGGCCTGTGGCAGAGGTGTCTCCATGACGTTCATTTAGGAGGGTCTGTGGCAGAGACTTTTCCTCAATTTCAAGTTCATTCTAAGGAGGGTCTGTGGCAGAGACTTTATCCTACAAAGGTTTGAGTGATACTCCGGCTGTCCGGGTACGCTAAGCCCACTCAGGCAGGAGTGGTGTGGAAAGTGTTACATATGGGAGCAGGACTGTTCCAAATGCTACGCCTGAATCTACTGTTCTCCTTCTTCTTCTTGCAAACTCTTTCATCACCAGTTCATTATTTTTACCCGGCTGGGTAATAAAGAGCACAGAAAAGACACTTGTAGCGGACATTCTTTTACTATTGCTATATGCACCATTCACCCCTAGGAATTCGGAGAGCCACAAGGTAAATGTGCCACCCAAAACAACCAGCAGCTCCTCCGGGGGTAGTGCTACACCTGCAACTGTGGGTGTTGTTCCATTGTGTTCTCCCCGTGGGGGGCGGAGAAGGTAGTGATTACAGCTAGCGACTATAACAGCTACCAGCACAGTTGCAGTGGTCAGTCTACAGCAAGAGCTCTACAAGTCTACAGCATGAATATTCAGCCTGAAAATTCAGCATGAATATTCAGTGACCCCTGTGGTGGGATGAATATTGTACAACATAACTGAACCAGGACTTGCAGCAGACTTACAGGATGTTTGCAAAGAAAGTTTATCTGGAGTCATGCAATGTAGACTTGCTGCAATTGTGCAACAAACTTGTGAAGCCTGTCAAGTCTAGCAATAGCTTAGCAAGTCATTTTTCAAAAATGCAGCACATTTTCCTGCTATCTGGGTGGTTTGTATGCCATGCTTATTTATTTATTTGTATAAAGAAGGTTTACAATCACTTTAATATTTTTTTCGAAAAGCTGGAAGCAGAGGCATCCTCAGGGTGTTTCTCCTATCTTGCTCTACAGTCAAAAGTACAGAACAACCATTTGCGTTTCAGGATGTATATGGCCAGCACAAATGCCTGAGGGGGGTTGGATCCTGATCGTATAAATGCCATCTGGTGTCTATAGCCAGCTTTAAGGAGGAAGTAAACCCCTGCAAAGTAAACGCATAATGGGCTAGTACCCATTATGTGCCACTTACCTGCAAACAAAGCCTGCAATGTCCACATTGTCCCCGCTGGGGGAAGTATCCCCCACAAATTTTGGCTCTGTGACTGCCCGGAGTCACGTGACGTCACTCCCGCACATGCCCTTTCTATAGTGCGCATGCATTGATAATGTCGGCGCAAGCGCATATGATAAATATTCACGGTTTAGGAGATATTTCCAGTACCTACAGGTAAGCCTTATTATAGGCTTACCTGTAGGTAAAAGTGCTCTGTAGGGTTTACAACCACTTTAAGTTTACTGTACACTGGTTGTAAGACTCTGATTTAAGAAGAATTATTGCTGAACTTTAATTTCTACCTCTACCAGATGCATTGCCTGTACTACAGGAAGTTCTTCCTTTATATCCTGTTAATAATAACTGATTATAAAGTAAGAGCACACAGCAAAGAGGGTGTGCCTCATACCCAACATTGATATACTGTAGTTTAAAGGAGTTGTAAATAAAAAAAAAATGTTATGCTGAAATGACTGTTCACAGGGTATAGAGACATAACAGTTAACTGATTCCTTTTAAAAACGATTAAAAATAGATAAAAATCAATCATATAATGTACCTGTAGTTTCTAGTTTCGTTTTTGCATGTTGTTTCCTGCCTCTCTGCTGTACAGAGCATACAGAGCCACAGAGCAGTAATGGTTTGGAAAACGAAACTGATCCAAAGGGGAGGTGCTGTGGGGTTTTAGACACACAGTAATCACACCTCCTTGAAGTTAGTGACCACAGAGAGAAAGATCCCAGCACTGTGGTTATCAGGAAACAGACAACCAGGAAGTGTGGAGATCAGAGAAGAATTACAGCAACTTGGGAGCAAAAATGAACAATGAGGACATGAAAACAGCACTGCATTAAGGTAAAGAAAGCTATTAAGATAAAAAAAAAATTCCTTTACAAACCCTTTAACATGCAATGTATTAGAGGTAGAGTAGTTGTCATTTTTATTAAGTGCTGTGAGCTAAGGAATAGGATATTAGTTTGTTTTTCTGCACACAGTTATCCTCACCGCCTGGGTGTTAGTGTTTTCCTTAATTTATTATGAAGTGATTTTTATTTTCCATCCATGATACAGTCAAATATGTTTGTTTTGGTTTTGTTTTTTTACTTGGCTCCTTCCTATGTTCATTTCAATGCTGAATGTTTTACTGATTAAATGTAATGAAAGCTGCTCATGTATAATCAAGTGTTTGTTCTCAGTTTAGGACTTTCGACCCTTGCAAGCAGCTGTGGTGTAGCCACCCAGACAATCCTTATTTCTGCAAAACGAAGAAAGGCCCCCCTCTTGATGGAACTGAATGTTCTCCTGGCAAGGTACCGAATTTCTTATTAGAAGATTAACCAATTTATGTTGCAGACAATGGTTATCCTAGCTCACTAAAGTTTATTGCAAAATGTTTTTTAGGCTTTGAATATCATTCAAATAATTTGTACACCCTATTCTTAAATTTAGCAATACATTGAATTAAATAAAACGTACTATAGTAAGGTCTTAGCAACCTTCTTATGTCAGAGGGATTGGACAAAAACTCAAAGACAGGAGAGTGGTTAACATCAAACGACCAAGATTCCCTGGCAAGCACTTTGGGTCCCTTATCATTTAGACCTGGGGGTGAAATGGTGTTTGAACATACAGTACAGACCAAAAGTTTGGACACACCTTCTCATTCAAAGAGTTTTCTTTATTTTCATGACTATGAAAATTGTAGATTCACACTGAAGGCATCAAAACTATGAATTAACACATGTGGAATTCTACATAACAAAAAAGTGTGAAACAACTGAAAATATATTTCATATTCTAGGTTCTTCAAAGTAGCCACCTTTTGCTTTGATTACTGCTTGGCACACTCTTGGCATTCTCTTGATGAGCTTCAAGAGGTAGTCACCTGGCGCAGCACCCCATCACTCTCCTTCTTGGTCAAATAGCCCTTACACAGCCTGGAGGTGTGTTTGGGGTCATTGTCCTGTTGAAAAATAAATGATGGTCCAACTAAACGCAAACCGGATGGAATAGCATGCCGCTGCAAGATGCTGTGGTAGCCATGCTGGTTCAGTATACCTTCAATTTTGAATAAATCCCCAACAGTGTCACCAGCAAAGCACCCCCACACCATCACACCTCCTCCTCCATGCTTCACGGTGGGAACCAGGCATGTAGAGTCCATCCGTTCACCTTTTCTGTGTCGCACAAAGACACGGGGGTTGGAACCAAAGATCTCAAGTTTGGACTCATCAGACCAAACCACAGATTTCCACTGGTCTAATGTCCATTCCTTGTGTTCTTTAGCCCAAACAAGTCTCTTCTGCTTGTTGCCTTTCTTTAGCAGTGGTTTCCTAGCAGATATTCTACCATGAAGGCCTGATTCACACAGTCTCCTCTTAACAGTTCTAGAGATGTGTCTGCTGCAAAAGGTGGCTACTTTGAAGAACCTAGAATATGAAATATATTTCCAGTTGTTTCACACTTTTTTGTTATGTAAAATTCCACATGTGTTCATTCATAGTTTTGATGCCTTCAGTGTGAATCTACAATTTCCATAGTCATGAAAATAAAGAAAACTCTTTGAATGAGAAGGTGTGTCCAAACTTTTGGTCTGTACTGTACATCTCCTGCGCTCTGATTCAGTGTATCCATCTGACCACTTGCAACCTGGGAATTTATAGATTCTGTGGCACTTGGTTTGCCACTGGATTTGACCCTAAAAAAGTTAATTTTAGATGTTCCCCTCTTTGTTTTTGTTTGCTGATTTCCTCCACTGCATTGCTGCTGTAAATTTTCAGAAAGGCAGAATGAGCAATCCCTCTATAGCTTGCAATCCATAGCATGTATCTATATTTTAAATGTACTGAACTTCAGTAGTGAAAACAAAAAGTTCAATGCTACTACCCATTGTACACTGTGGTTTCCTGAATAAAAGAAAGATTTTAGAGCAATGTCGGTTGTGTGGATCATCTTAATGGACTGCAATTCACTGTTACTAAAGAAAATCTGATCATCCTTGCAAGCTCTATACATTGAAAAAAGGATGAGTATAGTCTCTTTTATACTAAGAATATAAGAAGTAGGCATGTGCCTTCGTCCCAATTGATATATGAAATAAGTGGACCCAATTAATTGAGACACCATTGGCTGCTTGAAACCAAGAGTTTGTCACCAACTAGGTCAAGGGGAGGGGAGAAAGGGGATTTTGGGAGGGACTATTCACGGCACTAGTTAACTAGTGCCGTGAATAGTCCCTCCAAAAATACCCTTTCTCCCCTCCCCTTGACCTAGTTGGTGACAAACTCTTGGTTTCAAGCAGCCAATGGTGTCTCAATTAATTGGGTCCACTTATTTTAAGCTCTATACATGTAATAAAGGCCAAGTTCACATGCAAAAAAAAAAAAGAAACAGAAAACAGCGCAGGAATACTACAGATATAAAACTTTTCTCACCTGTAAAAATGCACTTACAAATGAAATTACTTGATCAGGATATATCACCAGGACAAACCTTCTAGAGGTATGCCAGGTCATGCCAACAGATGCTGGAGTACCCTTGCTAAGATGATGGCAATAGGAGAGGATTCAAGCCAAGGTGGATGCTCTTTGGTGGATACGGGGGGAACTAAAAGATTGGGAAATACAAAGACTTTCCAAGATGGTGCAGAAGGGGGACAGGAAATGGAGCCTAAGTGGTGAAGTATCTCAACTACGCTTACCGTAGTTTAGTATGTATTTGGTTTGCATCCTCTCCTATTTCTGGCAGCTATGAGTATTCCAGCATCTGTTGTTGTGACTTGGTCTGTCCTGGTGATATGTCCTGATTCTGAAGTTTATTCATTGTAAGTGCATTTTTATAATTTCAGTCTATTACCTGTATCTAGTGAGCTCTGTTTCCTTTTTCTATTTTAGCACATATCTGTGTGATCAGGAAGCATAAGCAACATGTCTCCATAATGATCCAATGTCTAGCTATCTAGTACATTCATTTTAGATGTATTAAACTAGGTGATTCTATTTTTTTTTTATAAATTTTTTTAACCCATTGACACATTATATTTATGTCTTGCTGATATTGTTGCATTTGTTTATTATCTTCAGTGGTGCTTTAAAGGACACTGCATTTGGAAGACACCAGAACAGTCATATAGTCAAGATGGCGGGTGGGGCTCATGGTCACGGTTTGGTTCTTGTTCCCGAACCTGTGGAGGTGGAGTGCGCTCCCGTAGCAGGCAGTGTAATAATCCACCGTAAGTATAATATAACTCAACAATACAGTAATGTCTTACTGCTGTGGCAATGTAAGTCACAGGCATAAACAAGATTTTAAGATTTGTTTAAAATTGCAGTGAGCAAAGTGCATTATTATTTGGATGCATAGACTACATGTGTCTATTTTGTATTTAGGTTCAATAATTTCTATCTCCTGCTACATAATACTCTTATGCCGCATACACACGATCATTTTTCGTCATGAAAAAAAAACGATGTTTTTCGGCATGTAGAAAAAACTACGTTTTTCCAACTTCATCATTAAAACGACGTTGCCCACACACGATCGTTTTTAAAAATGCTCTAGCAAAGCGTGGCGACGTACAACACGTACAACGGCACTCTAAAGGGGAAGTTCTATGCGGATGACGCCACCCTTGGGGCTGCTTTAGCTGATTCCGTGTTAGTAAAAGACGATTCGCGCTTTTCTGTCTGTTACAGGGTGATGAATGTGCTTAAACCATTACGAATGGTAGTTTTACCAGAACGAGCGCTCCCGTCTCATAACTTACTTCTGAGCATGCGTGGGTTTTTAACGTCGTTTTAGCCCACACACGATCATTTTTACAACACGAAAAAACGACATAGTTTAAAACGTCGTTAAAAAATGCAGCATGTTCGAATTTTTTTTTTGTCGTTTTTCAGAACCCGAAAAATTATGTGAAGCCCACACACAATCATTTTAAATGACATTTTTTAAAAACGTAGTTTTTTTTATGCCGAAAAATTATCGTGTGTACGCGGCATTAGGTTTGTACTACTTCTGTTTCCAGTAAACTGGAGGATCTGTTTTCGTATAAAGTCTCAGCAAGATAAAATCAAGCGACTGTGTACTGAAATGCTGGGATGTTCTGTGAACATATTGTACTGTTTCTGTATATAGCAGTATGTGGAGGTGTGTACTTATCGGACAAGGTTTTCTCTTATCAGTATACGTAAGCCTATTTAAGTAACCCATGTTCTGTACCATTTTAATACCAGTCTTGTGTACACTTTTCTACCTCATTTATATTTTTTAACAACAAGGTTGGTCTTTATTGGAAAAACACAAAAATGGTACATGACAAATCATTCTGGGTAAGAGCAGAACAATACATTGATTACATATCGAGGGAAAAACAAAGAAAACACACGGGTTGACAAGACACAATACGACTTAAAAAAAAAAAGGATAATAAATAATAAGGCACACTTTTTGAGAGAAGGAGGTCATACTAAGCAAATAAGACAGCAGGCAACTTCTCAATAAACAACACCACAGGCACAAGAGCGAACGCCCTAAAGCAGGGAGGGGGGGAGAGGGGGGAGGAGGAGGAGGGGCCAGGGATAGCTCATCCGTGTACAACTCCGGGGTTAGCAACATATGAGGGATCAGTCCAAGGCCGCCACACCTTCTCATACTTCATAGGACACCCTCTACTCATGTACGTCAATTTATACAATGGAAGTACTGCGTTAACCGCATTTTCCCAGGAGCCCACAGTGGGGGGCAAGGGGGAGACCCATTTAACAGAATCTCTTTTTTTGCATAGAAGAACAGCAAAGAAATCAACGTCTTGGTATATGTAGGCCGCAGCTCATCATCCTGTACACCCAATAGGGCCAATTCCGCCGACAAGGGTAGTTCCAGTTGAAGGCGGAAATTAATAGTCTCACCCACCGCAGCCCAGAACCTCGCCAGCTTCGGGCAGGTCCAGAACATGTGTAAAAAGGGGCTCTTAGGAGATTGACAGCGAGGGCAGTTCGTAGAACGGAGCGGATAAATTCTGTGCAGCCTCTGAGGCGTAAAGTACACACTATGCAGAAATTTTGTTTGGATCAGCTTGTCCCTAGAGAAGATAACTACTTTAGAACTGGCCTCAAAACACTCCTCCCAGGTTTCCCTATCCAACTCGGGTAGATCCTCCCTCCATCTCTCCCACAAGGCTTCCATCTTTGGTGAATCCCTCCTCTGGAGAGCAAAATACAGCTCAGACAAAGGCTTAGCCAGAGTCTCCTGTGCTAACAGGTCCTCTATGGGATCCGCTTTCAGGGTAGGGGGGGACGGGAACTGTGCCCTGGCTGCGTGACGGAGCTGCTGATACCTGAACGCCATCCAGGGAGGGAGGCCAAACTTGTCCGCCAGAGAGAAGAGCCCCGCCGCAGTATACATTGCGTAGCAACTTAATGCCAAATCGGGCCCAAAGCTGCGGATCCGGTATGGTTCTGAAGTGAGCGAGGGCAGGGTTGCCCCACAGGGGGGTAAAGGGGGACCGCCGTTAGGGACTTAGAAACCGTCTCAAAGGGTCACTACAGTCGAAGTCGGCAACAGAGGGGACGCCGAGGGACCACAGTACACAAGGTTGGTAAGCTCAGTGAGGGAGCCCACTATGGCCGCCTCCAAACAGACAGCCGCATTGGCCCTAGACTGCTGAAACCACCACCGGACCGTGACCAACATAGCTGCCCAGTAGTAAGTCAACAAGTCTGGAAGGGCAAGACCCCCACAACTCACAGGGAGTCGGAGGGCCGCCCTAGCCAGTCGGGGGGAAGAATCCCGCCACAGGAAGGAGCCGACGCAACTATCCCCCTCTCTAAAAAAAAGTCGTGGGCACCCACACCGGGCAATTCCTAAAAATATATGTTAATTTGGGAAGGTAGATCATTTTCAGAATATTTATACGTCCTAGGAGATTAAGAGGAAGGTCAGCCCAGCGGGAGCAGTGATCTTTAAGACGCTGAATCACAGGCAAAAGGTTGAGGCGTTGGAAGGACCGTAGGTCCCTCGCCACCCTAATTCCCAGGTAGACAAACTCGTCCACCCACCGAAGCGGAGTCTGTGTCCCCGGCACCTCATTTATATTTAAATGCTAGCAGAAAAATCAGGAAACAAATCAATATTATTCCCATTGTACTGTAGGCAACCTACAATGTGCTGTGTGGAGGATAGTTTTGTTTTATTGAAATCGAGTAGCTTCACCAGGAGTGTTCTGGATGGCGAGCTCTAGATCAAAGGCCTAATTCATGGGTACAAAATAAATACCGATGGTTAAAGGGGTTGTAAAGGTTTGTTTTTTATTTTCTAAATAGGTTCCTTTAAGCTAGTGCATTGTTGGTTCACTTACCTTTTCCTTTGATTTCCCTTACAAATGTTTAATTTTTCAATTTTTAAAATTTCTCACTTCCTGTTTCCCCTCAGTGAGCTTGCCCCCATCATCCTAGCCGTTCTGGCTGGGGGTTAGTCAGCGTGCTCGCCCCCTCCATGGGGACTACATCCCTGCGGGGAGACATTGGGCCAGATTCTCAGAAGAGATACGACGGCGTATCTCCAGATACGCCGTCGTATCTCTGAGTTGCGCCGTCGTATCTATGCGCCTGATTCTTAGAATCAGTTACGCATAGATTTCCCTTAGATCCGACAGGCGTAAGTCTCTTACGGGAAAGGAAAAAAGGAACAGTGTCCCATATGGCAGCCAATTGATATGAGGTAGTTGCTATCCTAAGGAGACGCTCCCCCAAATGAGGGGGTATTTGCCGTAACCAAACTACTTAAGCAAATACAAAATGAACCTGGGTGAGAGCCTGAAGAAAAGGGCTGACCCCAGGAAAGAGGTTACTATTGGCAAATGATGGGCTATACTCAGTTGGTGCAAAAATACAATTGATTTATTAAATTACTACAAAATATCAATAAAAATCAGTCTGCTATATTGGGCAACGTGGCAGGGCAAATGTTAGGAATGGTATGCTTCCGCGTTGGCGGTATAGCTAAAATGGACTAACGAACATAAAGACAACTGACAAACATGTAACATAAACCCAGACAATCCGGATACTGTAGTGTTACCTCTGTGGTGGTTCACCTGGGGTGGAGACCCCGATCAATAAGATCAAATTGAACCGATAAAAAATATATATATAACTAGTTGCGGTGAGCAAACCACAGGGTGTCACCCCAGGTGAACCACCACAGAGGTAACACTACAGTATCCGGATTGTCTGGGTTTATGTTACATGTTTGTCAGTTGTCTTTATGTTCGTTAGTCCATTTTAGCTATACCGCCAACGCGGAAGCATACCATTCCTAACATTTGCCCTGCCACGTTGCCCAATATAGCAGACTGATTTTTATTGATATTTTGTAGTAATTTAATAAATCAATTGTATTTTTGCACCAACTGAGTAAGTCTCTTACGCCGTCGGATCGTAACTGCATATTTCCGCTGGCCGCTAGGGGCGTGTACGCTGATTTACACGTCAAAATATGTAAATCAGCTAGATACGCGAATTCACGAACATACGCCGGCCGACGCAGTACAGTTACGCCGTTTACTTTAGGCTTTTCCCGGCATAAAGTTACCCCTGCTATATGGTGGCGTAAGTGCGGCGTACCAATGTTAAGTATGGCCGTCGTTCCCATGACGAAATTTGAAAATTTTACGTTGTTTGCGTAACTCGTCCGTGAATGGGGCTGGACGTAATTTACATTCACGTCAAAACCAATACGTCCTTGCGGCGTATTAGGAGCAATGCACACTGGGAGATTTCCACGGACAGCGCATGCGCCGTTCGTGAAAAACATCAATCACGTCAGGTCACAGAACATTAACACAAAACACGCCCCCCTGTCCCACATTTGAATTAGGCGGGCTTACGCCGGTCGATTTACGCTACGCCGCCGCAACTTACGGAGCAAGTGCTTTGAGAATACTGCACTTGCCCGTCTAAGTTGCGGAGGCGTAACGTAAATCAGATACGTTATGCCCGCACAAAGTTACGCGCTCCTGCGAGAATCTGGCCCACTGTGTTCATCCCTGTTATACAGATGTAAAGGATAACAATTGCCCTAATATTGGGACTTTTAAGGCACTTTGATCATAAAACATATGAAAATATAAATTATAAAAGGATTTTCAGTAATACATAATTGGATAAAAAAGCAAAAGAAGAGTGTATACATGGTATGGACAGCTATAGATGCACCAATTATGAGAGATAACAATGATGTGATATAGCTTCTTCCACCAGACGTGTTTCTGAGAATGAATATCTCCTGCATCAGGGGTGTGGGAGGTGTCATTAGTAATCAGTCAAATCACATTACAGGTGGACAATCCATGTATTCATTAAAAACAAAGTTTGAGAGATCTGCTCTTCCGCCCAACCTTAGGAGTAGTATGTATCATTATATATCGAAAAACAATAAGTGGGAAATAAACTGCTTGGGGTGCACCACCCTCAGAAATGGAGCAGGTATCACTGAGACCTTGGAGACTCAATCCTGCACCCAGGATAGGTCCTGGACTTCAAAATGTAAACATGATGGGCAGGGTATCAAATCTGTAAGGGTATTATTGCAATTTAGGTTTATCCAGAGGGAGCAAAGTATCGTGTCGACAGGTGGGGGTGCACAGCAGAAAAGGGTACACAATGTGCACTTTGAATAGCGAAAAACTAATTTTAAGTTCCCACTGATTGTTTAAGGCATGTTTCCATACATTTTTTGGGCTTACCACCTTCCCATCGGGAGAAAGCCAAAGTCATGCAAGCCGTTTTGGAGGTGATGCCCCAGTTTTCCTAATAGAGCAGTATGACCCATAACCCTTACTCAGAGCATGTTGTTTAAGGGAGTTCCACATCCACAACTTCACCGATTCTCTGTTCAACCCCTTGGACCAATTTTTGGATTTTGCAAACATCCTGCATAAGTACTGAGAAGTCCAATCTACAGTGTCTATCTTGTTAGTCAAGGAGGTTTGGCATTGATGTATTGCATCAAGGATTTAAGTAACCATCAGCTACAAAGTTACATAGTAAGTCAGGTTAAAAACGCATCCATCTGGTTCAACCAATAAAAGAGAAAAAAAATCATAAAATCCCATATACCCAATCCTATACCCACAGTTCATCCAGGGGAAGGCAAAAGACACCAGCAAAGCATGATCCAATTTGCTACAGCAGGGGAAAAAATTCCTTCCTGATTCCCCAAGAGGCAATTGGATCAACTTTACCCAAAAATGTTAGTACCCAGTTATATTATGTACATTTAAGAAAAAATCCAGTCCTAATCCAGCCAACTACTATTGGCCAGGACCAGCTCTTGAGGGAGTCTATTCCGCATTTTCAAAGCTCTTACTGTGAAGAAACCTTTCCATATTTGGAGATAAAATCTCTTTTCTTTTAGATGTGAAGAGTGCCCCATTGACCCCTTGTCCTCTGTGATGAAGTAAATAACTTAGACCAAGTTCACTATATGGACCCCTTATGTATGTAAACATGTTAATCATATCCCCCCTTAGTCTCCTCTTCTTAAGAGAGAATAAATTCAGTTCCTCTAATCCAGCCCTCAAAATTTTCACTCGCCTGCTCGCATTTGGCGAGTGAATATTAATTGAGGGCGAGTATTCCGGCTCGGACGAGGAGCGGATCTGCTTGGCTCGGGCCGGGGCCAGGTCAACTTGGCTTGGGCAGGTCCACTCTGCTCCAGCGGGGAGCATGTCCTCTCCGCTCAGACAAGCTACACAAGCCGCCTCCCCCAGTCATCTCTATGGAGGGCTCCGTGTACAGCGCTGCACACTGGGAAGTGTAGTTTCCAGCGCAGCCCCGCGGATTGTCTTCTCACTGACATGGCAGACAGACAGGAGGCGCAGAGGGGGCACTCGTCCCAGGACAGCGAGGAGGAAGAAGAGTCCAGCAGGGAGAGTGCAGACTTCAGGGAACAGCCTACTAGGAAGAAGTGAGAACCAAGAGGTCGGGGAGACAGTCAGAGACAAGTCCGTATCTGTAAGTGTGCACATTGTACAAGAAGTACAATATTGTAGTCACTTTAAAAAATGTACGAAAGCTTTACAATTAAATTCCAAGGTAACATCATCATTTACCATGGCAATTTGTAAATAACCAAATAACTCAACAGGCACCATGGTAATATAATCATTTACCACAAATACTTTTTGCAAGAGCAGTAACATTATGTCCTGTTATATACCCTAATTTGGAAAAATTACTAAGTACTAAGAATAAACAAAATGCTACTAAGTGTAAAAAAAAAAACATTTTAAGGAATAAGTAATACTTATGGGACATGGGACAATGTTTTATAGCATCTAACAATTAGTTTGGTGTTATGTTATGCTTAGTTGAACTCTACAGTAGCCCACCGAATGCAAGCTATAAAAGTCTTACATATTTAAAATTTCATGGAACAACAGATTTCAATTTTATGTCATTCTATTTATCATGGTATTGTCTTATCACATTCAATTTAAACCTTGTACTGTGATCTTATATAACATACTTGGGATATTTAGAAGTTCACCAGAATATATGTGGCCTTCAAAGGGCATTTTCAGTTCAATAACTTTTTTGTTTAGTCCGTGTAGTCATGCAGCTTAGGGTTACCCTTTAAGATTGATACAGATTTGTAGAACAAATAGTTTTTTTTTAAGAAGATAACAGGTTAATCTTCCCAATGGAATTTGGTGATTGATTCAATAGTGTCTTTTTATCACAAGTAACACAGATGTTCACATCTGCTGTTCACTTGCTTGATTTTAAACCAGTTTTGAATCCAACAATGATAACATATACAGTCATAGTGAGAGAAAGAGGGGGGCTACAAAATTATACAGCATTTTATTTTGAAAGAAGTAAGTCACACAGAGGTCAGCCAATAGTTTGTGAGTTAAAGTGATGACCAGATATTTTGCAGCCTGTTCATTCTCAGTTTGACTTTCCTTTAGTGTGTGTCAACAAACGCTGTGTGCAAACGTACGTAAAATATATTTTCTGTATAGCCAAGGCTCTTATATAATCCATACTTATCCTGGAGTTTTAAAAGCTCCCATTGTCAGACAAAATCACAAGTCAACATTTTTAACCATTCTGTCACGCGGTTCTATTTATTTTTAAAGTGTTACATCACACCAGAGTTTTAGCAGTAACAGACCACAAAATTATGTATTGCTTAAAAAAAGTGGTATTTGCCATTGGCGTGTTTATATGTTCATCAGGGAGTATGGTCCTGCGTATTTATTTTACACATACCATTTGTCTTGAGTCATACCGTGGGCATTTTCTGCAGGTATAGTCAAGCATGGTACTGTAGCAATTTTTCAAGATACGTTCTTTAAGCTGCCAAGGGCAAAACACGTTTAGACCTACAATAGAATTTAGTGACTATAGGACATAACGATTAGCTTCTACTAAGCAATGTCTAATAAGTTTAAATGCAGAAGTTTGAATAGATTAGACTTCTTACTTGTGCCCCTTATCCCTTCAAATTCCAGTTCCCCAAAATGTAAACATATGTTATGCTTCTGGTGGTTCTTTCTTCTCTATATAGTCACATCTGTATGCTCTTTTTGTTCTTTCCCCACCGTTTTCTTTCTTTTTTTTTTTTCAGATAACATAAACACAGACTTGGCACAAGGGATATAGCAAAACAATAAATTTTCAGAAGTTTGGATTTATTGAAGGCAAATGTTAATATAGCTCAAAGCCATCATTTGCTGTTTCAACTGCTTCTACTTTCTCAGATGTTTTTTCTTCTTTTTCTCGTTACCCCTCTCATTTATTACTGCTGTACGTCATCACAAGACTTAGCGGTTTATAGTTTAAGACAATTGAGCCTTGACAAAATGTGTTTTCAGAGGTGCCTAAAACATAAGAGACCTTTAAATCAAACATTTTATGTGAATGGAGCAAGTGATGATGGGCAAAATATAATTCACTGAGATCTGCAAATAGTATTCAAATTTTTTATTGCTGTCACTATATATGCGCTATCATAAAATATTACAGTAGAGACATCAACAAGGAAATTGTCATTCCATTTAATTCCAAAGAGGTGATTTATGTGGTCATATACAGTAGGAAACTATTTAAAAAGTATTTTTTTTAAATGTAATAATTTGGAAATAGGCAGGTCCTCTGCTGATTTTTCATTTCAGTTCTGTAATAACACATACTTAGTCAGAAATAAATCTTTAAAATCATAAGTCAAAACCTTTTACATTTTTGGATAGGGAATTTGTTTTCTGCCATCTGTGTCCCATTGCGTAGATTCCTCTTCACTTCCTGTCTCCTAAACACAACAGGAAATTTAAGTGAGAAAAATCAGTTGACCGTTCTCACCAGAAAAAATGGAACCATTAAGGCCTCGTACAGACGAGGGGACAGTCCGCTGAAAACGGTCCGCCGGACCGTTTTCAGCAGACATGTCCCCTCGGAGATTTCTGTCTGATAGTTGTACACACCATCAGACAGAAATCCGCGCGTACACGATCCACGGTGATGTGGCCGCGCCGTCACGATGACGCGGCGACGTGCGCGGCCCTGGAAGTTCAAAGCTTCCACGCATGCGTCGAATCACTTCGACGCATGTGAGGGATGGCGGCCGATCGGACATGTACGGTGAGTCTGTACAGACGACCGAACATGTCCGACGGACAGGCTTCCAGCGGACATGTTTCTTAGCATGCTAAGAAACATTTGTCCGCCGGAAAACGGTCGGCTGGACAAATGTCCGCTGGAAACCTGTCCGGTCGGCCGTACACACGACCAAACATGTCTGCTGAAACTGGTCAGCGGACCAGTTTCAGCAGACATGTTCGGCCGTGTGTACGAGGCCTAAAAGTTCTACCCTCTATTTCTGTTCTGGTGATAATTCAAAATGTTGGTGGTCATCAACAGGACAAATAGAGTCGGTGAATCGCAGTAGCGGAGAGACGCAGTGGTGGTTGATTACTAAAAACTGGAGGGTGCAAAACCTGGTGCAGCTCTATAATAAGGCTTACCTGTAGGTACAGTGAAAATCTCCTAAACCTTCACGATTTGGAAGATAATCACACTGCATGCAACCAGTGATGTCACCAGCTCATACACTCTGAAGGGACGGCATACCCTTGCCGTCCCTTCAAAGCTCAATGCCATGGTACGTGACTCCCGCACGCATTAGCGGGAGTGATGTTATTGCGGCACAGCCAAAGGACACAAAACCGGATAGTAGACAGGGTGAAGATGGAAGCACCTTCAACTGTGACAGCGTGCCGCTGGAGGGGTTCATTCTAAGGTAAGTATTTCATAATGTGCTAGTATGAGAAGCATACTAGCACTTTATACCATTGCCCTACAAGGTTAAAAAAAAATGTTGTTTACTACTGTTTTAATTGAACAAGCTGAAGTTAGAAGCTAATTGGCTATGATACACAGCTGCACCAGATTCTGAGTGCTCCAGTTTTGGTAAATCTACCACAGGGAAACTCTGTGGGAGCACAATGACATAGATTTCAGCGCCAGCTGAACACATTTTCTGGTACAATCATTTTTATTGATGCACGTGAAAGTATCAAGACAGCTGATTACCAATGCAGGGGTTGTACAACAATGAACAGGGCTGACAGAGTTTCTAACTCTTCAGTACTCTATCTGGGGCCAGACAGTAAAAGCCCATTCACAGAGGGGCAACATGACTTCCAGCGTGACTTTTGGAGGCAACTTGGATACGACTTGAGTATGAATCACAGCGCAACATGAGGCAACTTACAAGGCAACTTCAAGTTGCCTCCAGGACAGGAGGCTTTCCAGTGGCCAATCAAACAAGAATCGGCTCTGTGGAAGGGAGGGGTTTGCCTGAGAAATGTTTGTTCTCTTCCTGTATTGTTGCTTCTGTTAAGACAGTGATCCGACTTCTGAGGCGACTTCCATTGAAATTAATGGGTACAAGTTGCCTACAAGTTGCCTAGAAGTCGGATTGAAGTAGTACAGGAACCTTTTCTGAAGTCGGAGCAACTTCAGTAGTGTACATTAACACGGCTCCATTCACTTCAATTGCTTTTCTCAACAGCGCGACTTGGGGCGACTTCAAGTCGGATCCCATGTTGCCCTTTTGTAAATGGGCTCTGAAGGTGCATATTTTTAAACAGGAAAGGTAAATATCCATAGTTGGAAAATTTCCTAGAAACTAACTTGAATAAACTGATTCCATAGGCACTAAGCTGTGAGAAATAGTGCTTTTGACATGTGGAAAAATAAATATTCTGCTTTATTGTACATATCAATTTCTGGATGGAAGTCCTAAATGCTTGTTGAAAACATTGCTAACAACAGGTGTAACATACAGTGGGGTTGATTTACTAAAACTGTAGAGTGAAAAATCTGGTGCATGGTATTTTAACCGCTTGCCGAATGCCTCATGCACATTTACATTAGCAGAATGACATGAGCAGGCAAAGCAACCTATATATACGTTGCATTGAAGCCGCCCGCGCCGCAGTCTCTGTGACCGTGCCCGCAGGACCCGCGGACTCGATGTCCACCAGTGTCCCGCGATCGAGTCACAGAACAGCAGGACAGGTGATGCCTCTGCAAACAAGGCATCTCCCTGTTCTGCCTAGTGACACAGCCCTGATCGTCTGCTCCCTCTCATCGGGAGCAGCGATCAGTGACATGTCACAGTAAGCCACGCCCTTAACAGTTAGAACCACTCCCTAGGACACACTTGACCCCTTCATCGCCCCATACTGGTTAACTCCTTCACTGCCAGTCACATTTATACAGTAATCAGTGCATTTTTTTAGCACTGTTCGCTGTATAAATGTGAATGGTCCCAAAATACTGTAGTGTCAAAAGTGTCCGATGTGTCCGCCATAATGTCACAGTCATGATAAAATTCGCAGATCGCCGCCATAACAAGTAAAAAAAAAGTATAATAAAAATGCCATAAAACTACCCCCTATTATGTAGATGCTATAACTTTTGCGCAAACCAATCACTATATGCTTATTGCGATTTTCTTTTACCAAAAATATGTAGAAGAATATGTATCAGCCTAAACTGAGAAAAAATTGCCTTTTTTTAAAAAACAATTGGGCATATTTATTATAGCAAAAAGTACACAATATTGTTTTTTTTTTTCAAAATTGACGCTCTATTTTTGTTTATAGTGCAAAAAAAAACCGCTAAGGTGATCAAATACCACCAAAAGAAAGCTCTATTTGTGGTAAAAAAAAGGACGTCAATTTTGTTTGGGAGCCACGTCGCACGACTGCTCAATTGTCAGTTAAAGCGATGCAGTGCCGGATCGAAAAAAGTGGCCCGGTCATTTGGCAGCCAAATGGTCCGGGGCTGAAGTGGTTAATCAGCTTCTAACTTCAGCTTGTTCAATTAAGCTAGCTTTGACAAAGAAAAACCTGGCAGCTATGTTTCTTTG
The DNA here is from genome assembly GCF_905171775.1 of Rana temporaria. Taxonomy (NCBI): domain Eukaryota; kingdom Metazoa; phylum Chordata; class Amphibia; order Anura; family Ranidae; genus Rana; species Rana temporaria. The sequence continues at coordinate 96,955,923 of NC_053496.1, forward strand.
GAGAGCTGCACCGGTTTCTGCACTCTACAGTTTAAGTAAATCAACCCCAATATTTGTACATGTTTCCAGTTGTAGCCTTTGTATATGGGACAGAGGAATCAACAGCCTGCTTTGTTTGTCCAGCATAATTTATTTGTTATTTTATGTTCTGCAGTCCTGCTTATGGTGGTCGAGATTGTCCTGGTCCCACCTATGAATATCAGATGTGTAACAATGAAGAATGCAGAGGACCATTTGAAGATTTCCGTGCTCAGCAATGTTCACAACGTAACTCATACTATACTTACCAGAATACCAAGCACGCTTGGCTTCCCTATGAGCATCATGATGGTGAGAGCGCTTCAAGTTCTGTTGTAACAGCGATATCTAATTAGTACAATCCTAAACATTGTGTAGTGCTCACATGTAACAGAGTCTTGGTAAACATTAGTTAAAACCTAAATGTGAATTTAAATGTAATCATCCATTTTCCCCCAACTAACACTTATCCTTGTCCTTTCACCTGACCTTAACACGCACCACCCTAAAACTTCCCAAATACAATAAAACACTGAGACATGCAAGATCTCATGTTCGCATTCCTTTGTGGAATGTGCACTGAGCTGGGCATGTGCAGCTCAGATTTCATTCTAGCACAGTACCAGTGTGCCAGGATAACTGCACTCCGGCACATATGCAGGAGTGACGTCGACCCGCATCAAAACAGACATTGACATGGAAGAGCATGGGAAGAATATGCAAGCGAGCAACCTCACATTCGTTGGACCTTCAGTTCAGTCTTAAAGCGGATGTGCCACTAAAAAAATATATTAAAAGCCAGCAGCTACAAATACTGCAGCTGCTGACTTTTAATATAAGGACACTTACCTGTCCTGGAGTCCAGCGCCGATCGCAGCAGATGACGAGCGATCGCTCGTCACCCTGCTGCTCCCCCCTCCATCCATGGTGAGGGAACCAGGAAGTGAAGCGCTCCGGCTTCACTGCCCGGTTCCCTACGGCGCATGCGCGAGTCGCGCTGCGCCCGCCGATTGGCTCCCGCTGTGTGCTGGGAGCCGAGTGTTCCCAGCATACAACGGGGGACGGACGGGAAGCAGAGAAAAAACCCGTCTTTTGCCCATATCGTAGGGCCGGAAGTGGGTGCAGATACCTGTCTGTAGACAGGTATCTGCACCCCCCTCCCCCTGAAAGGTGTCAAATGTGACACCGGAGGGGGGAGGGTGCCGATCAGCGGGACTCCACTTTAGAGTGGAGATCCGCTTTAAGCTGTATCCCATCTCCAAAAATTACTTCTGGTGACAACAGTCTAATGCCGCATACACACGACTGTTTTTCGGGTTCTAAAAAATGACGTTTTTAAGGGTCTTGAAAAAACGACGTTTTTTTCAACCCGATCATTAAAACGGCCTTGCCTACACACGATCGTGAAAAAAGAAAATGCTCTAGCAAAGCGCGGTGACGTACAACATGTACGACGGCACTATAAAGGGGAAGTTCCATGCGGATGACGCCACCCTTTGGGCTGCTTTAGCTGATTTTGTGTTAGTAAAAGACGATTCGCTCTTTTCTGTCTGTTACAACGTGATGAATGTGCTTACTCCATTACGAACGGTAGTTTTACCAGAACGAGCGCTCCCGTCTCATAACTTGCTTCTGAGCATGCGCAGATTTTTCACGTCGTTAAAGCCCACACACGACCATTTTTTACAACCTTCAAAACGACAACGTTAAAAACGTCATTAAAAAATAGAGCATGTTCAAAAAAAAATGTGCCCATTTTTCAGAACCCGAAAAATGCTCCGAAGCCCACACACGATCGTTTTTAATGACATAAAAAAAACCGTAATTTTTTAGAACCCGAAAAATGGTTGTGTTTACGCGGCAAAAGACTGAATTTTGCTTACTTTGGATAATTTTTCTCTAACTTTCTAGTCTGTCTACAGGATAGGAATAAAGGAATACAGGGAAATTGCAGTAGAACACAGATGAAAACCCTACTCTACTCTATCCAAAATGAATAAAAATAAAAACATCACCTTTATTACGATAAACCAATACTTTACTATCACCTGAACTAAGGAGCCAGGTCCCACTTTCCCCTGTGCCAATTTGTACCATGTCCTCCTAATATTGTGGTATTGAAAACTCTTGGGTCACTTTTAAAGAATTCTGCTGTATATCCTGTGCAGAGTAATCATGAATGGTATTAAATGTTCTGAAAAAGTTTCTTCTTAACCACTTCAGCTCTGGAAGATTTACCCCCCTTAATGACCGGGCCATTTTTTGCAATATGGCACTTTGTTACTTTAACTGACAATTGCGTGGTCATGCGACACTGTACCCAAATAAAATGTATGTCATTTTTTTCCCTCCAAATAGAGCTGTCTTTTGGTGGTATTTGATTACCTCTGCGGTTTTTATTTTTTGCGCTATAAACAAAAAACATTGACAATAAAAAAAAATAATAAGAATTTTTACTTTCTGCTATAAAACATGTCAAATAAAAAAATGTAAAAAAAAAACAAATTTCTTCATAAATTTAGGCCAATATGTATCCCAATTAGTGTATATTGTTTGGTTTGCACAAACGTTATAGCGCCTACAAGCTATGGAATATACTGTATTTATGGAATTTGTAATTTTTTTCATACTGGTAATGGCGGCGTTAAGTGGTTTGTGTTAGGTTACATTCACACAGGCAGGTAGGGGTGGATAGCAGGACACATCAACACCCTGTGCTATGGCCACCTACAAACTAGCTGCGGCCCGTTTGTGTGTGACCGCAGAATCTCAGATTCTGGACGCACACTTGTGACGGTATTGGTATGATATCCCCGTCAAAGATTCCCTTCTTCCATAAGAACATCACCCAATATTCCACTAGGAGGAATATTCCTGGGATCGCCCAATAAGCCACACATGAGTCCAGGCTTACTGCTAGAACAAGACAGAGTTTAATGTTATAACACACAGCTTATATGTAATTTCCAAAACTGTTACAATGACAAATCTCCGCCCCCTCACACTGGGGCTTGCATACAGATGATTAGGCAGACACGACGGAGCCGATCAGGGACTCTGATTACTAGTTGTACTGAATACATTAAGTAGACAGCTCGACCCCGCATATAGAGAGATAATTACCACAACACTGTCTCTGACCAGGGTCAGTTGGCAGCCGCTGACAGCTACTGCTGTTTGCTCAAAGTATTTTAATGCAGCGTTTAGTACCCCCAGCAAGAATGTACTGATTCTCGCCAAGAGCTACCCCTGTGCAGGCATGTGAATGTAGCCTTAAAGTGGATGTAAACCCGATTCATGAAATTTGCGCTGGGCACATATATCTGCAGTATTTTGTTATCTCTTTTCAATGAGCTAAGTCTTATAGCTCTCTTCTGAACGGTTCCTCTGTTATCAGCCTGAAAACTCCTGAGATTTTTTTACTTTTTAGACAAAAGCAACCTGAATCTTTTGTCAAAGGAGGTTGCTAAAATAGATTAGCAGAGAGCAGCTCCTATTACAAAACAGCTCTGAGAGTCTCTGCCTATGATGAGAGGGGGTTTGTGCCTTTCCTCCAATAAGCAATGTTAGCTATCTTGGCTGTATGCCCAGACATCACACTCTTTGTTATCCAGGAAGATAAAATCTCCTAACAGGATCTCAACTAATCTAAACAGTATATAAATGTGAAGACAGCAGATATACATATAAAACCTATGTAGGGAGATTTGGTTAATCTCTGTGTATCATCTGAGGCTGTTCACTTCACTGGGTGTATGAAGGGTTTACATCCACTTTAAGGAATAAATTCTTCAGCACATGATATAGCACAACATAATTATTTAGGTAGGATGTATAGACAGCATTGATAGTTTGTATCCACTAAAAATAAGGCCAGGGAGGAGATGTAGGTAGATTATTGCCAGATCAGTTATCTTAAAATGAAGTGTTATATCCACCATCAAAACTTTACTGCAATCTTGTTTTCATTGCAGATGCTCAGAAGTGTGAACTCATATGCCAGTCCAAGGAAACAGGAGATGTGGTATTCATGAATCAGGTGGTTCATGATGGTACCCGCTGCAGCTATAAAGATCCATACAGTGTCTGTGCTAGAGGAGAATGTGTGGTAAGTGCTTAGATCTTTTAGAGGGTGTTAGACGATGAGGAGGCATTACGTTGCGTCCTCATTGCCTGTTTTAATCCTAAAAATGGCAACTCTATGCTTGAATGGGTCATGTTCAGCGATGATACTGCCTGCCAAATGTGACAGAGAGTTTAGTTTTTGCCATGGCTGTCAAATGTGTACTGTACAGCCCTGAGCACATGCATGCTGTTTTTTAGGTGGGTGGTCGGGGGGCAGTAAAACTGTGGCTCAACTGCCTGCTTTCAACAGCCCCCGGCTGCATGTCTAAACATGCTCTTAACCTTGTGATTGGGGGAGAGGCAGTAAAAACAAGTGGTTGAGCTGCATTTTTAATACGCTCCCAACTGCCTACCATCCTTAGCTGAAAATGCAGCCAAATGGGGTTTACATATGACATGGGAAAAAATATACTCCCTGTCATGTTTGGCAGGCAATAACGCCACCGATTGTGACCCATTCAAGCAAATGCAGAATGCCGCCCTGAAAATGCATGCAATGCACGTGATTGTGGTGCAGTAGTTTGCAGGGCAAACTTTTATTACATTTTGTATTTATTATAGGTATTTATATATAGCGCCATTAATTTTACGCAGCACTTTGATATATATATTGTAAAAAAAAAAATTTCAGGTACTTCTATAGAGCTATCAATTTACGCAGTGCTTTTACATATACATTATACATTCGCATTAGTCCTTGCCCTCAAGGAGCTTACAATCTAAGGTCCCTAACTCACATTCATACACACACTAGGGCCAATTTAGACAGGATCCAGTTAACCTACCAGCATGTCTTTAGAGTGTGCGAGGAAACCCATGCAGGCACAGGGAAAACCTACAAACTACAGGCAGGTAGTGTCATGGCTGGGTCATTCACATCAGTCCCTACCCTCAAGGATCTAAGGTCCCTAACTCGTCGTACACATAGTAGGACAAATTTGGACAGGAGCCAATTAACCTACTACCAGCATGTCTTTGGAGTGTAGGAGGAAACCCATGCAGGTACAGGGAGAACGTGCAAACTCCAGCCAGGTAGTGCCGTGGTTGGGATTCTAACCAACGACCCTGGTGCTTCTAGGCAGAAGTGCTAATCACTTAGCAACTGTTCTGCCCAACTGAAGGTAGCCAGATGGGGCATGCATATATGCTATTGCAAAAATTATACCCCCGTCACGAAAATACCCCGTCTCTAAAAATCATACCTCCGCAGATAGCTTTTTCGAGGTGCATCAATAATAGCTACACATCTAAACTTTGCATAATTGTCATAAGAAGAAACCAATCTCTTTAGCTGGTATATATTCCAGTAATCTGAACATCATGACATCACCCCTCCAGCCCGCGGGTCACTTTGCCTATTTACATAACAATTCACTCAGTAGCCAGTGTGACCAGAACTGGCCATTAAGACTAGCAGAATTAGCAGCTCACAAGTTAAAGCGGAGTTCCACCCAAAAGTGGAACCTCCACTTATATGTTTCCTCCCCCTCTGGTGCCACATCTGCCACCTTTCCGGAAAGGGGGGAACAGGTACCTGTTTTTGACAGGTACCCTTTTCCACTTCCAGGAGAAAGCGCTGTGGCACCGTCCCTCTGAAGTTTGCCCCTCCCCCTGCCGCCGGGAGAGTTAGAAAGCGCAGTGCGCTCCGCGCATGCACAGTAGCCATGCTTGGCCAGTCCCTCACCTTTATCCTCAGCTTCTTCAGCAAGGCAGTGGTTGTCTTGGAGGTTTGTTTGGGGTCGTTATCATGTTGGAATACTGTCCTATGGCCCAAGGGAGGGGATCATGCTCTGCTTCAGTATGTCACAATACATGTTGGCATTCGTAGTTCCCGCAATGAACTGTAGATCCCCAGTGCCGGCAGCACCCATGCAGCCCCAGACATGACACTCCCACCACCATGCTTGACTGTAGGCAAGACACACTTGTCTTTGTACTTCTCATCTGGTTGCCGCCACACACGCTTGACACCATCTGAACCAAATAAGTTTATCTTGGTCTCATCAGACCACAGAACATGGTTCTAGTAATTCATGTCCTTAGTCTGTTAAACTGTTTGCAGTGCATCTTCTTTAGAAGAGGCTTCCTTCTGGGACAACAGCCATGCAGACCAATTTGATGCAGTGTGCGGCGTATTGGTCTGAGCACTGACAGGCTGACCCCCACCCACCCCTTAAACCGTTGCAGCAATTCTGGCAGCATTTATACATCTTTTCCCAAAGACAACCACTGAATACGACGCTGAGCACGTGCACTCAACTTCTTTGGTCGACCATGGCAAAACCTGTTCTGAGTGGAACCAGTCCTGTTAAAATGCTGTATAGTCTTGTCCACCGTGCTGCAGCTCAGTTTTTAGATCCTCAGTTATTTGCCACAAGGTGCCATGTTGAACTTTCAGTGACCAGTATGAGAGAGTGAGAGCGATAACACCAAATTTAAAACACCCGCTCCCCATTCATACCTGAGACCTTGTAACACTAACGAGTCACATGACACCAGGGAGGGAAATTGGCAAATTGGGCCCAATTTGGACATTTTCACTTAGGGGTGTACTTATGTTTGTTACCAGCGGTTTAAACATTAATGGCTGTGTGTTAAGTTATTTTGAGGGGACAGCAAATTTACACTGTTATACAAGCTGTACACTCACTACTTTACATTGTAGCAATATGCCATTTCTTCAGTGTTGTCACATGAAAAGATGTGAGGGGTGTACTCACTTTTGTGAGATACTGTATTGGCTTAAATTGATGAAGAAATTTGTTTTTTTACAAAAGCCTATCCCCTATTTTGTAGACACTATAACTTTTGCACAAACCAATCAATATATGCTTATTGTGGGGTTTTTTGTGTGTGTTTTTTTACCAAAAATATGTAGAAGAATACGTATCAGGATAAACCGAGGGGGAAAAAAATTTGGGATATTTATTATAGCAAAAAGTAAAAGATATTTAGCTAGATTCAGAGACGTTTACACCGGCATATCAATAGATACGCCGTTGTAACTCTGAATCTACGCCGTCGTAAATTTAAGCGTATTCTGGAAACCAGATACGCTTAAATTAGGCTAAGATACGAGCGGCGTAAGTCTCCTACACGTCGTATCTTAGGGTGCATATTTACGCTGGCCGCTAGGCGGCGCTTCCGTTGATTTCGGCGTAGAATATGCAAATGAGCTAGATACGCCGATTCAGAAACGTACGTGCGCCCGGCGCATTTTTTTACGCCGTTTACGTAAGGCTTTTTACGGCGTAAAGTTATTCGAACAAAAAGCTGGCCTAGCCAATGTTAAGTATGGACGTCGTTCCCGTGTCGAAATTTGAAATTTTTACGTTGTTTGCGTAAATCGTCCGTGAATGGGGCTGGACGTAATTTACCTTCACGTCAAAACCAATACATCTTTGCGGCATACTTTGGAGCAATGCACACTGGGATATGTCCACGAACGGCGCAATCACGTCGGGTCACTAGTCATTAACATAAAACACGCCCTGCTGTTCATCATTTAAATTAGGCGCTCTTACGCCAGTCCATTTACGCTACGCCGCCGTAACTTAGGACGCAAGTGCTTTGTGAATACAGCACTTGCCTCTCTGACTTACGGCGGCGTAGCGTATATGCGATACGCTACGCCGCCTCAAAATTAAGCCAGTCTATCTGAATCTGGCTAATTGTGTTTTTTTTTTTTAAATTGACAATCTTTTTTTGTTTATAGTGCAAAGGTGATCAAATACCACCAAAAGAAAGCTATGTTTTTGAGAAAAAAAGGACATCAATTTTGTTTGGGTACAGCGTTGCATGACCGCGCATTCTCAGTTAAAGTGACGCATCGCAAAAAAGGGCCTGGTCAGGAAGTGGTTAAATCCTTTCGGGGCTGAAGTGGTTAAAATTTTCTTAGGGAAAAGCCAATGCTTCTTTTGTCAAGTGAATGTTCACCAAGCTTAGTAAATAAGGCAAAGCTGTGTGCAATTTGTTTACCCAGTCACAGGCAAGGGAAATTCATTTGGATGACGGATGACTGGAGTGAACACAGCTTTACCTTATTTACTAGGATCAGTAAACAATCACTTTACAAAGTTTAGTTAATCAACCCAATTGCCTTTCTAGTTTACAGATGAACTCCAAACAGATAAATACACACATAGCATACATATAAGGAAGCTGTTCAATCTGGCAAAGGATTTGTATTTCTATTCATCTAGTTTAGATAGCATAGCCTAGCGAATGACATCACTCTCTCTGTTACAGTTTTAGATTGCAGTAGGGATACAGTGGTGTACTCTTGCAAATTCCATTACAGCACATGATCTGACGTTCACAGTGCTACCTCACATGTGTGGGGCGATCGCTGTTTGCGTGCGTGCGGGCCCGACACGCGCGTTCGCCTTTGCAGGGGGCATTTTACATTTTTTTTTAAATCACAAATTACATTTTTTTTATCACTTTTATTTCTGTTACAAGGAATGTAAACATCTTTGTGGCAGAAATAGGCAGTGGCAGGTGCTCTTTATAGAGAGATATGAGGTCTAAAAGACCCTAAATCCCTCCTCTGCACTTAAAAGCACCAAGATCTGTGTTTTTGAATGCTTTTGATTTTTCAAAACTAGTGCCAATGGTTCTCGAGCAAACCGGAAGTGATGCCATGTCATCGCTTCCGGTTTACTTACAAACAGCGAGGCAAAGTTGATCCTGGCTTTGCTTGGCTGGTCGCTTGGGCCTCCTGGTGGAACAGTAGAGCCCGAGAGAGCCTTGGAAGGCGAAGGGAGGGGAGGAGCGCCCTCTCCTGCTGCTTGTATTAGCAACAAAGCGACTAGAAAGCTGCTCTGATTGCTAATTCAAGAGAGCCAACTGTCGGCTCTAATAAATGATACTGGAGTGATGACTACAGCTGCAGGCATCATCCCGGTACAGACACCGCCCCCCTAATAAATGCCGCCCCAGGCAAACGCCTTGTTTGCCTCACGATATATACGCCCCTGGATGCAAACTATCTATCTTCTATACTTCCCAGTGAAAGGTGTTGTCAGGGTGTGATCACCAATGCTTGGTTGCAAACTATTCATTTTGGTCAGTTTTCCTTGCTTTCCAGTGGAAGGGGCTGTCACAGGGAATTTCCAATGCTTGGTTACAAATCATCAATGTGGCCAGTCTTCCCTGCTTGCCGGGTGTGATTTCGGATGCTTGGCTCACAACAATCGCATATGGTGAGTCTCCCCCGCCATACCACTGTAAGGTCTCGTACAGACGACCGGATCTATCCGCTGGGATTGATCCGCGGATCAGTTCCAGCGGACAAATCCGGTCGTCTGTATGGCCTAGCGGATATTTTTCCGCGGAGATTCGTCCAGCCGATCGATTTCAAACGGATATAAATTTCTTAGCATGCTAAGAAATCTATCCGCTTGAATCGTGTCCAGCGGATTGATCCGGTCGTCTGTACAGACCCCCTCGCATGCGTCGTAATGATTCGACGCATGCGTGGAAGTAGTTACCCTCCAGCGTCGCGCACGTCTCCGCGACGGCGCGACACGTCACCGCGGATGTATTCCGCGCGGATTTCGATATGATGGTGTGTACAGCCATCAAATCCAAATCTGCCAGAGGATTTATCCGCTGGAAACGGTCCGGCGGACCGTTTCCAGTGGATATCCTCTCGTGTGTACGGGGCCTAAAAAGAAAAAAGAAAACACTCATATCAGAGAATCATGACCACAGTACACTGGTGTTCATTGTACAACCACCAATAACATTAATAGGCTACTAAAAAAAGAATTAATGCAAAAGAAAATATTAGACATGTCACTTTAATAATACAATATATCACAATTTATATGCACATAGATGACTTTGACCTAGTTGTACAAAATAGTCGGATAATTTGTAAAGCAAATGTATTGATGTTTAATGGTGTGCATTCAATGGCTGGTCGTTCTCTGGTTATATGATATAAAAAAGTCAAAGTAATTACCGTAGTTATCCAGATTTAAAACAGTGCTATGCTGCTTACTAATTACCAATAATTAACATTGTGGTGCATGCAGCAGCTGCGATGTGTTTTTATTTATGATTTATTATGATAAGTTCTATATCTATAAGCAATTAGTAAGCAGGGCAGCACGGTTTTACGTTTGTATTTCTGTTGGATGTGGGAACACATTGAGGCGCACGCCACAGCAGTGAAGTGTTATTTATTATTTATTGATTGTTTCTTTATAGATGGCAGCGCATAAGTATTATTTGGTAATTTATCAAAGTAAATTGTTACATTTGACAAAATGTCGAAGGCTAGGTTCTCACTAAAACTTAGAGAAAAAAAAGATTGGACAGCCGCACTTCCAAAAAATCCTTAAAAAGGTCGCCTTTAATGGTAAAAGTAAACAGCACTACAAATCACAGCAGACAGTGGGGTGTATATCTGACGCGTTTCACACTGTAATGTCAGTGCTTAGTCACACACTAACCTGCTCAGGAAAATGCAGCAGTTTACTGAACAGGCTGGTGTCAGCGTCCACTCCAGTTGTGCATATCTTATACAGATATATGCATTGGGATTCGTACAGATATGAGGATAAATTTAAAGTGTGTGTGTATATATGTCTGGTGGCTCATGTCCCTTATGGGGATTGAAATATTTGATTAATTTGTCTTATGTTTATTTAATTAATAGAACTGACCCTCCCACATGAGGGAGGGGTCTGGAGAACATGATTCTATTCACTTGATCCCAGTCATTTTATAAGAACCATCTATCTGCATACCAAACTTAGCTCTAAAGGAGAGGGGGATACCCCTCGAAACACGTCAGCTTGTTTTGGACTTTCATCCCACCCCAGTTTACTGGCCAACAGATCATGCTGGGTGATACATATGATAGACTTTTCATTAGCTGATTTTACCACTCGTTTGGGAGTATGTCATTTTACCTATAAATACATTTTAGTGTTGCAAAGGTATTGCACAAGGCTGGTGCGCCCTCTGTTTTTATTTCCCTTTGGGAGTTGTGCAGTGCCTGTTGCAGCATATGACATTTTTTTTTTTAAACTTTAATTGAAGTGTCATATAGTGACACTTCATTAATGTCATTGCGTTGCTGTGTGGTGACATCCGATGTGGTTTGGAAAAATGAAGACATGCTGCGTTTTTCCACACTACGGCACACAGCACATCACACAAGTATTGTGGTATGAATAAGGCACATATAAAACAATGATTTTCTATGTGCCCCAGCAGTGACCTGCATTTATTCAGTGTGAAAAAATGCAGGTCACCACTCTAACCTTTTTGCAAAATCCATTAAAGGCAAGTGTGTACAGATGTGGTTATACTCTTTCTTTCATTCAATATAAAAGAATATAAAAAAGAACATCTACTGAAAATAAAGTACTTTGATACTTCTGTACATTAAAGCAAAATTTGACAATCTGCTTACAGATGTTCGCTTGTGGTCAGCAACGTCTCTGAACGCACCAGATCTTAATAATTTGTATTATTAAAGAAAAAGTCCTTTAATGTAAAAAAAAATCTAAGAAATATTCTTATCTCCTGGCAAATCAGTACACGGCTGGATATATGTTCCCAAAGCTTTTATGATCATCTTGGTGTATTATGTTTATTGCAGTAACTTGAATTCTCCAGATGCAGTAAGCAGTGGAGCCAAACCTAATTACTATTTCACATATGGTCCTTGGGCCAGATTCTCGTAGATTTGAGGCGGGCGTAGCGTAAGCCATTTACACTACGCCGCCCCAACTTACAGGAGCAAGTGCTGTATTCCCCAAACACTTGCTCCGTAGTTTGGGGCGGCGTAGTGTAATTGGCCCGGCGTATCCCCACGTAATTCCAAGTTGGCGGCTTGTATTTAAATTAAGCGCGCCCCCGTGCCGTTCGAACTGCGCATGCGCCGGGCTTAAAATAGCCCAGTGCGCATGCTCCAGTTCTCTTGATGGAAAACGTCAATGACACCGACGTGTGCGTCATTGACGTAAAGTCGTATTCAAGAACGACTTAGTAAAATGACGTACCCGACGGGAAAAGACGACGCGGACCCGACGCCATACTTAACATGGCATACGTGGGACTGGCGTAAGGTTATCCCTCATATAGCAGGGGTAACCTTACGCTTACGCAAACAACGGTTACGTGACGCGATTTCGTTCGGGAATCGGCGTATCAGGCTCATTTGCATAAACAAATGAGACCTGAACGTAAACGCCACCTAGCGGCCGGCGGCGAATTACATTTAAGATCCGACAGTGTAAGTGACTTACACTAGTCGGATCCTAGCCTAAATCCGGCGTATCTTGTTTTGTGAATACAAAACAATGATACGCCGGCGGGAAATTCGATTTACGCCGGTGTATCAGTAGATACACCGGCGTAACTTGTTTGAGAATATGGCTCCTTGTAGTTATTTCTTGTTTGCAAACACAAGCCTTGGTTATACAGTGAGTGAAGAAATTGATATGAGAGTATTGGCTGCTCATCACTGAAGTAGTATAAATACGCTCAGCCTAACACATTGAACAGAATAAAATAAACATTCCCCAGAAAACTTTTTGTAGTTTCCCAGCATTTACAGCTTTCAATGTTGCTGTCTCTTGCTCACTCAGTTCTGCTTCCCCGAACTTCCAATCTTCATATGAAAGAATTAACAATAGAGAGCACAGTTTCAAGCCAGTCTGTTATCTTGGAGAAGGGAGGAGCAGGGGAGTGACCTGCCATCCTAGGCTATGGGCAGGGACGGACTGGAAATAAAAATGCAAATTCCAGTTAAAAGTGGTAAAATTGGTCAATCAAGGGACACCCCAGAAACTCTGGGAACATGGAACCTTTATATCAGTGCCCCCTTATATTATTATATTCACTCCCCCTTACATCAGTGACCCCCCCTCAGACATGTCTGGCGGCGTTGTCACTGACCTCCTCTCAGGTACACCGTGCAGGGCTCAGTTAGACGGCTCCTGGTTGGTGGCTCTGGCTTTATCCTAAAGTCTCCTCTCCACAGTCGTCTGACTTCTCCCATGATCCCCTTCCTGGTGGCACTCCCACTCTTAACTCCTCTCCAGACATGATATAAGACAAGAAATGGTCAGAGGTTGCGGACATGGTACAAGAGATAGTTAGAGACTGAGGACAGACTACAAGAGATGGCTAGAGACTGAGGACAGGACACAAGAGATGGTTAGAGACTGAGAACAGGATACAAGAGATGGCACGAGGTTGCGGACATGATACAAGAGATGATCAGAGGCTGCAGCCATGATACAGGACATGGTTAGAGACTGAGGGCATCATACTAAAGATGGTCAGAGACTGCAGACATGATACAAGAGATCAATACAGCCTTATCAGTGCCCATTAAATTCAGCCTCGCAGTGCCCATAATTGCAGCCTCACTGTGCCCATAATTGCAGCCTCTCTGTGCAAAACCAATTGCAGCCTCTCTGTGCAAAACCAATTGCAGCCTCTCTGTGCAAAACCAATTGCAGCCTCTCTGTGCAAAACCAATTGCAGCTTCACTGTGCCCACCAATTGCAGCCTCTGTGCCCACCAATTGCATGCAGTCTCTCTGTGCCCACCAATTGCATGCAGCCTCTGTGTGCCCACCAATTGCATGCAGCCTCTGTGTGCCCATCAACTGCAGCCTCTCTGTGCCCACCAATGCAGCTTGCTGTGCCCACCAATGCAGCTTCTCTGTGCCCAACAATTGCAGCCTTTCTGTGCCCACCAATTGCAGCTTCTGTGTCCACCATTGCAGCCTATCAGTGCCCACCAATTGCAGCCTCACCATTTCCTGGATCACACACAGCAGCCATCTCCTGCTGTATGTCACAGAGCTGGGTCTGTGTGTGCAAGCCCCCCCCCCCCCCCCAGACCAGCTTGTGTGATAGGCAGAACACTGATTCAATCAGTGTTCCATCTAGAAGATGTCAAACGAGCCAGTCTAGGGGGGAGGGGGGACCTTGCACACACAGACCCAGCTCTGTGACATACAAGAGCCGGAGGACAGAGGGAGGGGAGCGCTGCAGCCACCCCTGAAAGCGGCTCCAGGGCAGGCGGCCTACCAGGAAATTTTCTGGTAGGCCAGTCCGCCCCTGGCTATGGGGCTATGTTTTTCTCATGATGCACACAGTGTAGACACATACAACTCTAGGCACTAAATGTAAGGGTGGCTGCATAATATGCTGCAAGACAAAGGAGCCATCCTGAAACAGGAAACCTAGAACAACAGTCATGGCATTGACTTAATGTGGAATTTCTGCCTAACCACATCTATGCGGCGGTAAATTTTCGGCACCCTGTTTTTATGAGCGTTTTAGGTGTGCTGCCATTAAACATTAATTAGAATGGCAGTTTTATGTGAGGTCATCAAGGATGCAGCATGCAGGTCTGTGATGCACTGTCATAAAAACATACATTCTAATGGCAGAGCACCTAAAAATGCATGTAAAATGCGCACACAGATGTGAACGTGGCCTAACTATTCCTAAAAATGTCCGCTCCCCCTATTGCTTCCTATGATGCCAACTCAAGAAAAAAAAATGATATGTATTTTTACGTTTATTCAGTTTGCACTGGTCTGTTCGCGTGATCCCACAACTCTGGCTTCCCAGCATAGTAGTAGGAGTTGGGAGGAGACATTTTTAAGAGTAGGTATGGTTAGATAGAAATTCCACTTCAAGCAGAAGCATAGGCAGAGAATAAAATATATGAAAAGCTGCATACTTAGTAAGTGCTTCAGACTCCATGCACACTAATATTTTTTTAAGCTCCTAGAAGCTATTATGAGCATTTTTGCTGCTTCTAGAAGCTAATAGCATTATCCTATGTGTCCATGCACATTATTTTAAGCATTTTTAGAGCTTCAGCATTTAGGAGCAGAAAAAATAATAATTTTTGGACAGTTAATGGCAGTATTTTACCAGCAGAAAAAAATGCTTTTCGAAACGCTCCTAAACACTACTTCTAAACAGTACTAAAACCCTCCAAACCGCTTTTTTCTAGCATTTTTTTTTCTTTACCTACTGTAAAACCACTAATAAAACAACAATGCTCCTAAATGCTCCTAAAAGCTTCTTAAACCTTATTACAAGGTGGCACATAAACGCTATTTTCAGCGTTTTTTCTAGTGTTTTTTTTTAGGTTCTAAAAAATGCTAGTGTGCATGGAGCCTAAAAATCAGCTGCTGTAAGTGCTTTAAGTAAAACTAAAGGTGAAAATGTTTCTTTTAGTTTTGGACAAAGTGGAAGTTTTTTTTTTAACTCACTGTTGACATCATGTGGGCTGTATGCATAAGTAAATGACACATTTTTAAAAAATGACAAAATTAATCTTTAAGCCCTTATTTCCATTTGTGTTTGGGGGAACTTAAAAACTGTCAGATCTTCTTAAAGACTGCCACTTCTTAATCTAACATGGTGACCAGATGGGGTACATATACCACAGGGAATGATACCGTACTTTGTTTTGCGGCCGCAGCAAAAATGATACTTTCTATCACGTTTGGCATTGGTATTGCTATTGAATGGGACTGTGCCACAACCGCCATGCAACCAGGTGCAGCTTTACAAGTTTACAACACAGCTTCCTGTCAAACACCTTCTAAATTACAATAAATACATAGTAAAAATCTACATCTTGAAATGATTCATAAGAAATTATAATTTATGGATAATAAAGTATGAAATTAGCCCCAGTTTATATCCTTTATACACACATAAGGTCATCCATTGTTTGTTTTTGTTTTTTCATTTCTCCAAACTCTTTAATATTTTAACTATCTTAAACTATTGCATTAAAATTTCAATTCAAATAAAAAAAAAAAAAATAAGCAAGCAATATGACATTTGATGCTGGGGGGAACTAACTAATTGCCACTGATAGCACCAGTGACAATAATATTACAGTGATCAGTTATAATACTATACACTGTCACTGTACTAATGACACTGACTGGGAACGGGTTAACATCTGGGGCGATCATGGGGTTAAATGTGTGCCTAACAATGCGTAGTGTGTGTAGTTTGTG